>NC_092560.1:42765770-43086048 GCF_037038585.1 Patagioenas fasciata
AAAGTGCCAGAATCACCAGAGCATCTGTGCAAAAGCTGCTGCCTCTGTGACCGCATTGAGGCACGTTCCCGTGTCTGCGAGTATACAGACGGCTCTTTCGCGTTCACTCCGAGGGAAACGGTCCGCTATTGCTTCTGTGCGTACAGACGCGATTCCCTTGTCTCTTGCGAACACAGGGAACTCTGTGCATCCAAATCTACAGGCTAAGGACGCGTCTGCATATGTTTTGGTGAACAATCGAGTGTGCGTGTTCTGACAGCTGCCTCTATGCAGACGTCTCCACAGAGCCACTTCTGAATGCCCCGCAGCCCAGGACTGAATGGATACACTAACAAGTGCACCGGTGTGAGCAACCACATATGCAGAAGGACGTCTTTCATCTCACAGAAGCGCGAACGTCTTGGCGTTCAAGCACATGGCAGAAACAAGGTGTGAACAGATGCGCTGCTGCTATTTTCTCCGTTCGGCATGCTTCGTTGTAGCTCTCTTGCCGGTCGCCGGCTTAGCGGCTTGCTTTGCGCGACTAGGTCTGCGGAGAGAAGGAGAGAGCGCCGGAAACCTTGCCTTTTGCCTTCTTCGGCGCTGGAACCTGGTTGCTGCGCCTTCTCTTTGTCCATGTGCACACACACGATTCCTCAGCGAAAACCATGCAGAAACCTTTCCACGAGCACCCAGGGATGTGCACCCAGCACCACGTGCACGCACACGCAGCTAGAGAAAAGCACCTACCTTTTCACACACTGATGCCTAAGCAAACGCGTGGCCACACACACGCACACATCCGCAAGCGCGCCTACTCCCAGCTATTGAGGGAAAGACGGACGAGCAACATCCTGACAGGCTTGAGGGGAAAAACGTCCGTTGATGGTTGGCGTACTGCACGCCCGCCTACGGGGCTGCAGGGGAATCCACATTTGGAAGGTACCTGAAGATGTGTGCCTGTTCTTGGAGCTCCGCTAGTAGGGTAGCAAAGACACTCGTAGGCAGTACTGAATGCTGCTCCGTGCTACTTCTCCTCCGCTGGCAAATGCTTCACAGTCGCCCTAGGAAAGACGTTTAACAATCGATCTCCAAGAGAAACGAAACACATGATGCCATAAGGCGAAAGAATAGCAGGGCATCTCTTCACAAGCTTGTCCCTGATGTATAGCTGAGGGCAAACACTTGTGTGCTTGTGGGAGAGCCTGTGTCTTTCCTGGAAGCGTTTGGGAGTTTTGCTCAGACGCGTGTTTCCTCAAGTTCAAGAATCAAGATCTAGGATACCTGCAGACAGGTGCCTGTTTGTGTGGAGACAGTCTGTTTGAAACTGTGTTCCTCAGCGCCCGCTCTTTCTCCCCGTCGCTCCACACGCCTGGGAGTCCCTTTCTTTCTCTCCACAAGCACGTGTGTTGACTTCGTCGCACATGTGCATCTGCACAAGCGTTGAGCTCAGCAGAGTGTGTCTCTTGACACTTGATGTGCGTTGGCTGTGTCTGCGTGCTCCAGTGAAGAGAGAAACGGGAAATCATCTTGGTAGAGGCAACAAAGCAAAAGCGAGGCAGGATTGGCATCTGCTCAACAGAGACGGATTCCCTGCGCTGACACAGTTCACAGTTACACGAGAAGCAATCTGAGCGGTCCATCGACCGGAGACGTGTTTCCCAAGAGGTCGTTTAGCGAGTGAACAGCAGTGTGCGCGACTTTCAGGAGTGTGCGTGGAAAGTGCCAGAATCACCAGAGCATCTGTGCAAAAGCTGCTGCCTCTGTGACCGCATTGAGGCACGTTCCCGTGTCTGCGAGTATACAGACGGCTCTTTCGCGTTCACTCCGAGGGAAACGGTCCGCTATTGCTTCTGTGCGTACAGACGCGATTCCCTTGTCTCTTGCGAACACAGGGAACTCTGTGCATCCAAATCTACAGGCTAAGGACGCGTCTGCATATGTTTTGGTGAACAATCGAGTGTGCGTGTTCTGACAGCTGCCTCTATGCAGACGTCTCCACAGAGCCACTTCTGAATGCCCCGCAGCCCAGGACTGAATGGATACACTAACAAGTGCACCGGTGTGAGCAACCACATATGCAGAAGGACGTCTTTCATCTCACAGAAGCGCGAACGTCTTGGCGTTCAAGCACATGGCAGAAACAAGGTGTGAACAGATGCGCTGCTGCTATTTTCTCCGTTCGGCATGCTTCGTTGTAGCTCTCTTGCCGGTCGCCGGCTTAGCGGCTTGCTTTGCGCGACTAGGTCTGCGGAGAGAAGGAGAGAGCGCCGGAAACCTTGCCTTTTGCCTTCTTCGGCGCTGGAACCTGGTTGCTGCGCCTTCTCTTTGTCCATGTGCACACACACGATTCCTCAGCGAAAACCATGCAGAAACCTTTCCACGAGCACCCAGGGATGTGCACCCAGCACCACGTGCACGCACACGCAGCTAGAGAAAAGCACCTACCTTTTCACACACTGATGCCTAAGCAAACGCGTGGCCACACACACGCACACATCCGCAAGCGCGCCTACTCCCATCTATTGAGGGAAAGACGGACGAGCAACGTCCTGACAGGCTTGAGGGGAAAAACGTCCGTTGATGGTTGGCGTACTGCACGCCCGCCTACGGGGCTGCAGGGGAATCCACATTTGGAAGGTACCTGAAGATGTGTGCCTGTTCTTGGAGCTCCGCTAGTGGGGTAGCAAAGACACTCGTAGGCAGTACTGAATGCTGCTCCGTGCTACTTCTCCTCCGCTGGCAAATGCTTCACAGTCGCCCGAGGAAAGACGTTTAACAATCGATCTCCAAGAGAAACGAAACACATGATGCCATAAGGCGAAAGAATAGCAGGGCATCTCTTCACAAGCTTGTCCCTGATCTATAGCTGAGGGCAAACACTTGTGTGCTTGTGGGAGAGCCTGTGTCTTTCCTGGAAGCGTTTGGGAGTTTTGCTCAGACGCGTGTTTCCTCAAGTTCAAGAATCAAGATCTAGGATACCTGCAGACAGGTGCCTGTTTGTGTGGAGACAGTCTGTTTGAAACTGTGTTCCTCAGCGCCCGCTCTTTCTCCCCGTCGCTCCACACGCCTGGGAGTCCCTTTCTTTCTCTCCACAAGCACGTGTGTTGACTTCGTCGCACATGTGCATCTGCACAAGCGTTGAGCTCAGCAGAGTGTGTCTCTTGACACTTGATGTGCGTTGGCTGTGTCTGCGTGCTCCAGTGAAGAGAGAAACGGGAAATCATCTTGGTAGAGGCAACAAAGCAAAAGCGAGGCAGGATTGACATCTGCTCAACAGAGACGGATTCCCTGCGCTGACACAGTTCACAGTTACACGAGAAGCAATCTGAGCGGTCCATCGACCGGAGACGTGTTTCCCAAGAGGTCGTTTAGCGAGTGAACAGCAGTGTGCGCGACTTTCAGGAGTGTGCCTGGAAAGTGCCAGAATCACCAGAGCATCTGTGCAAAAGCTGCTGCCTCTGTGACCGCATTGAGGCACGTTCCCGTGTCTGCGAGTATACAGACGGCTCTTTCGCGTTCACTCCGAGGGAAACGGTCCGCTATTGCTTCTGTGCGTACAGACGCGATTCCCTTGTCTCTTGCGAACACAGGGAACTCTGTGCATCCAAATCTACAGGCTAAGGACGCGTCTGCATATGTTTTGGTGAACAATCGAGTGTGCGTGTTCTGACAGCTGCCTCTATGCAGACGTCTCCACAGAGCCACTTCTGAATGCCCCGCAGCCCAGGACTGAATGGATACACTAACAAGTGCACCGGTGTGAGCAACCACATATGCAGAAGGACGTCTTTCATCTCACAGAAGCGCGAACGTCTTGGCGTTCAAGCACATGGCAGAAACAAGGTGTGAACAGATGCGCTGCTGCTATTTTCTCCGTTCGGCATGCTTCGTTGTAGCTCTCTTGCCGGTCGCCGGCTTAGCGGCTTGCTTTGCGCGACTAGGTCTGCGGAGAGAAGGAGAGAGCGCCGGAAACCTTGCCTTTTGCCTTCTTCGGCGCTGGAACCTGGTTGCTGCGCCTTCTCTTTGTCCATGTGCACACACACGATTCCTCAGCGAAAACCATGCAGAAACCTTTCCACGAGCACCCAGGGATGTGCACCCAGCACCACGTGCACGCACACGCAGCTAGAGAAAAGCACCTACCTTTTCACACACTGATGCCTAAGCAAACGCGTGGCCACACACACGCACACATCCGCAAGCGCGCCTACTCCCATCTATTGAGGGAAAGACGGACGAGCAACGTCCTGACAGGCTTGAGGGGAAAAACGTCCGTTGATGGTTGGCGTACTGCACGCCCGCCTACGGGGCTGCAGGGGAATCCACATTTGGAAGGTACCTGAAGATGTGTGCCTGTTCTTGGAGCTCCGCTAGTGGGGTAGCAAAGACACTCGTAGGCAGTACTGAATGCTGCTCCGTGCTACTTCTCCTCCGCTGGCAAATGTTTCACAGTCGCCCTAGGAAAGACGTTTAACAATCGATCTCCAAGAGAAACGAAACACATGACGCCATAAGGCGAAAGAATAGCAGGGCATCTCTTCACAAGCTTGTCCCTGATCTATAGCTGAGGGCAAACACTTGTGTGCTTGTGGGAGAGCCTGTGTCTTTCCTGGAAGCGTTTGGGAGTTTTGCTCAGACGCGTGTTTCCTCAAGTTCAAGAATCAAGATCTAGGATACCTGCAGACAGGTGCCTGTTTGTGTGGAGACAGTCTGTTTGAAACTGTGTTCCTCAGCGCCCGCTCTTTCTCCCCGTCGCTCCACACGCCTGGGAGTCCCTTTCTTTCTCTCCGCAAGCACGTGTGTTGACTTCGTCGCACATGTGCATCTGCACAAGCGTTGAGCTCAGCAGAGTGTGTCTCTTGACACTTGATGTGCGTTGGCTGTGTCTGCGTGCTCCAGTGAAGAGAGAAACGGGAAATCATCTTGGTAGAGGCAACAAAGCAAAAGCGAGGCAGGATTGACATCTGCTCAACAGAGACGGATTCCCTGCGCTGACACAGTTCACAGTTACACGAGAAGCAATCTGAGCGGTCCATCGACCGGAGACGTGTTTCCCAAGAGGTCGTTTAGCGAGTGAACAGCAGTGTGCGCGACTTTCAGGAGTGTGCCTGGAAAGTGCCAGAATCACCAGAGCATCTGTGCAAAAGCTGCTGCCTCTGTGACCGCATTGAGGCACGTTCCCGTGTCTCCGAGTATATAGACGGCTCTTTCGCGTTCACTCCGAGGGAAACGGTCCGCTATTGCTTCTGTGCGTACAGACGCGATTCCCTTGTCTCTTGCGAACACAGGGAACTCTGTGCATCCAAATCTACAGGCTAAGGACGCGTCTGCATATGTTTTGGTGAACAATCGAGTGTGCGTGTTCTGACAGCTGCCTCTATGCAGACGTCTCCACAGAGCCACTTCTGAATGCCCCGCAGCCCAGGACTGAATGGATACACTAACAAGTGCACCGGTGTGAGCAACCACATATGCAGAAGGACGTCTTTCATCTCACAGAAGCGCGAACGTCTTGGCGTTCAAGCACATGGCAGAAACAAGGTGTGAACAGATGCGCTGCTGCTATTTTCTCCGTTCGGCATGCTTCGTTGTAGCTCTCTTGCCGGTCGCCGGCTTAGCGGCTTGCTTTGCGCGACTAGGTCTGCGGAGAGAAGGAGAGAGCGCCGGAAACCTTGCCTTTTGCCTTCTTCGGCGCTGGAACCTGGTTGCTGCGCCTTCTCTTTGTCCATGTGCACACACACGATTCCTCAGCGAAAACCATGCAGAAACCTTTCCACGAGCACCCAGGGATGTGCACCCAGCACCACGTGCACGCACACGCAGCTAGAGAAAAGCACCTACCTTTTCACACACTGATGCCTAAGCAAACGCGTGGCCACACACACGCACACATCCGCAAGCGCGCCTACTCCCATCTATTGAGGGAAAGACGGACGAGCAACGTCCTGACAGGCTTGAGGGGAAAAACGTCCGTTGATGGTTGGCGTACTGCACGCCCGCCTACGGGGCTGCAGGGGAATCCACATTTGGAAGGTACCTGAAGATGTGTGCCTGTTCTTGGAGCTCCGCTAGTGGGGTAGCAAAGACACTCGTAGGCAGTACTGAATGCTGCTCCGTGCTACTTCTCCTCCGCTGGCAAATGTTTCACAGTCGCCCTAGGAAAGACGTTTAACAATCGATCTCCAAGAGAAACGAAACACATGACGCCATAAGGCGAAAGAATAGCAGGGCATCTCTTCACAAGCTTGTCCCTGATCTATAGCTGAGGGCAAACACTTGTGTGCTTGTGGGAGAGCCTGTGTCTTTCCTGGAAGCGTTTGGGAGTTTTGCTCAGACGCGTGTTTCCTCAAGTTCAAGAATCAAGATCTAGGATACCTGCAGACAGGTGCCTGTTTGTGTGGAGACAGTCTGTTTGAAACTGTGTTCCTCAGCGCCCGCTCTTTCTCCCCGTCGCTCCACACGCCTGGGAGTCCCTTTCTTTCTCTCCACAAGCACGTGTGTTGACTTCGTCGCACATGTGCATCTGCACAAGCGTTGAGCTCAGCAGAGTGTGTCTCTTGACACTTGATGTGCGTTGGCTGTGTCTGCGTGCTCCAGTGAAGAGAGAAACGGGAAATCATCTTGGTAGAGGCAACAAAGCAAAAGCGAGGCAGGATTGACATCTGCTCAACAGAGACGGATTCCCTGCGCTGACACAGTTCACAGTTACACGAGAAGCAATCTGAGCGGTCCATCGACCGGAGACGTGTTTCCCAAGAGGTCGTTTAGCGAGTGAACAGCAGTGTGCGCGACTTTCAGGAGTGTGCGTGGAAAGTGCCAGAATCACCAGAGCATCTGTGCAAAAAGCTGCTGCCTCTGTGACCGCATTGAGGCACGTTCCCGTGTCTGCGAGTATACAGACGGCTCTTTCGCGTTCACTCCGAGGGAAACAGTCCGCTATTGCTTCTGTGCGTACAGACGCGATTCCCTTGTCTCTTGCGAACACAGGGAACTCTGTGCATCCAAATCTACAGGCTAAGGACGCGTCTGCATATGTTTTGGTGAACAATCGAGTGTGCGTGTTCTGACAGCTGCCTCTATGCAGACGTCTCCACAGAGCCACTTCTGAATGCCCCGCAGCCCAGGACTGAATGGATACACTAACAAGTGCACCGGTGTGAGCAACCACATATGCAGAAGGACGTCTTTCATCTCACAGAAGCGCGAACGTCTTGGCGTTCAAGCACATGGCAGAAACAAGGTGTGAACAGATGCGCTGCTGCTATTTTCTCCGTTCGGCATGCTTCGTTGTAGCTCTCTTGCCGGTCGCCGGCTTAGCGGCTTGCTTTGCGCGACTAGGTCTGCGGAGAGAAGGAGAGAGCGCCGGAAACCTTGCCTTTTGCCTTCTTCGGCGCTGGAACCTGGTTGCTGCGCCTTCTCTTTGTCCATGTGCACACACACGATTCCTCAGCGAAAACCATGCAGAAACCTTACCTCGAGCACCCAGCGATGTGCACCCAGCACCACGTGCACGCACACGCAGCTAGAGAAAAGCACCTACCTTTTCACACACTGATGCCTAAGCAAACGCGTGGCCACACACACGCACACATCCGCAAGCGCGCCTACTCCCATCTATTGAGGGAAAGACGGACGAGCAACGTCCTGACAGGCTTGAGGGGAAAAACGTCCGTTGATGGTTGGCGTACTGCACGCCCGCCTACGGGGCTGCAGGGGAATCCACATTTGGAAGGTACCTGAAGATGTGTGCCTGTTCTTGGAGCTCCGCTAGTGGGGTAGCAAAGACACTCGTAGGCAGTACTGAATGCTGCTCCGTGCTACTTCTCCTCCGGTGGCAAATGCTTCACAGTCGCCCTAGGAAAGACGTTTAACAATCGATCTCCAAGAGAAACGAAACACATGATGCCATAAGGCGAAAGAATAGCAGGGCATCTCTTCACAAGCTTGTCCCTGATCTATAGCTGAGGGCAAACACTTGTGTGCTTGTGGGAGAGCCTGTGTCTTTCCTGGAAGCGTTTGGGAGTTTTGCTCAGACGCGTGTTTCCTCAAGTTCAAGAATCAAGATCTAGGATACCTGCAGACAGGTGCCTGTTTGTGTGGAGACAGTCTGTTTGAAACTGTGTTCCTCAGCGCCCGCTCTTTCTCCCCGTCGCTCCACACGCCTGGGAGTCCCTTTCTTTCTCTCCACAAGCACGTGTGTTGACTTCGTCGCACATGTGCATCTGCACAAGCGTTGAGCTCAGCAGAGTGTGTCTCTTGACACTTGATGTGCGTTGGCTGTGTCTGCGTGCTCCAGTGAAGAGAGAAAAGGGAAATCATCTTGGTAGAGGCAACAAAGCAAAAGCGAGGCAGGATTGACATCTGCTCAACAGAGACGGATTCCCTGCGCTGACACAGTTCACAGTTACACGAGAAGCAATCTGAGCGGTCCATCGACCGCAGACGTGTTTCCCAAGAGGTCGTTTAGCGAGTGAACAGCAGTGTGCGCGACTTTCAGGAGTGTGCCTGGAAAGTGCCAGAATCACCAGAGCATCTGTGCAAAAGCTGCTGCCTCTGTGACCGCATTGAGGCACGTTCCCGTGTCTGCGAGTATATAGACGGCTCTTTCGCGTTCACTCCGAGGGAAACGGTCCGCTATTGCTTCTGTGCGTACAGACGCGATTCCCTTGTCTCTTGCGAACACAGGGAACTCTGTGCATCCAAATCTACAGGCTAAGGACGCGTCTGCATATGTTTTGGTGAACGATCGAGTGTGCGTGTTCTGACAGCTGCCTCTATGCAGACGTCTCCACAGAGCCACTCCTGAATGCCCCGCAGCCCAGGACTGAATGGATACACTAACAAGTGCACCGGTGTGAGCAAGCACATATGCAGAAGGACGTCTTTCATCTCACAGAAGCGACTAGCTCTGGGGAGAGGAGGAGATAGCGCCGGAAACCTTGCCTTTTGCCCTCTTCGGCGCTGGAACCTGGTTGCTGCGCCTTCTCTTTGTCCATGTGCACACACACGATTCCTCAGCGAAAACCATGCAGAAACCTTACCTCGAGCACCCAGGGACAAGCTTGTGAAGAGATGCCCTGCTATTCTTTCGCCTTATGGCATCATGTGTTTCGTTCCTCTTGGAGATCGATTGTTAAACGTCTTTCCTAGGGCGACTGTGAAGCATTTGCCACCGGAGGAGAAGTAGCACGGAGCAGCATTCAGTACTGCCTACGAGTGTCTTTGCTACCCTACTAGCGGAGCTCCAAGAACAGGCACACATCTTCAGGTACCTTCCAAATGTGGATTCCCCTGCAGCCCCGTAGGCGGGCGTGCAGTACGCCAACCATCAACGGATGTTTTTCCCCTCAAGCCTGTCAGGACGTTGCTCGTCCGTCTTTCCCTCAATAGACGGGAGTAGGCGCGCTTGCGGATGTGTGCGTGTGTGTGGCCACGCGTTTGCTTAGGCATCAGTGTGTGAAAAGGTAGGTGCTTTTCTCTAGCTGCGTGTGCGTGCACGTGGTGCTGGGTGCACATCCCTGGGTGCTCGTGGAAAGGTTTCTGCATGGTTTTCGCTGAGGAATCGTGTGTGTGCACATGGACAAAGAGAAGGCGCAGCAACCAGGTTCCAGCGCCGAAGAAGGCAAAAGGCAAGGTTTCCGGCGCTCTCTCCTTCTCTCCGCAGACCTAGTCGCGCAAAGCAAGCCGCTAAGCCGGCGACCGGCAAGAGAGCTACAACGAAGCATGCCGAACGGAGAAAATAGCAGCAGCGCATCTGTTCACACCTTGTTTCTGCCATGTGCTTGAACGCCAAGACGTTCGCGCTTCTGTGAGATGAAAGACGTCCTTCTGCATATGTGGTTACTCACACCGGTGCACTTGTTAGTGTATCCATTCAGTCCTGGGCTGCGGGGCATTCAGAAGTGGCTGTGTGGAGACGTCTGCATAGAGGCAGCTGTCAGAACACGCACACTCGATTGTTCACCAAAACATATGCAGACGCGTCCTTAGCCTGTAGATTTGGATGCACAGAGTTCCCTGTGTTCGCAAGAGACAAGGGAATCGCGTCTGTACGCACAGAAGCAATAGCGGACCGTTTCCCTCGGAGTGAACGCGAAAGAGCCGTCTGTATACTCGCAGACACGGGAACGTGCCTCAATGCGGTCACAGAGGCAGCAGCTTTTGCACAGATGCTCTGGTGATTCTGGCACTTTCCACGCACACTCCTGAAAGTCGCGCACACTGCTGTTCACTCGCTAAACGACCTCTTGGGAAACACGTCTCCGGTCGATGGACCGCTCAGATTGCTTCTCGTGTAACTGTGAACTGTGTCAGCGCAGGGAATCCGTCTCTGTTGAGCAGATGTCAATCCTGCCTCGCTTTTGCTTTGTTGCCTCTACCAAGATGATTTCCCGTTTCTCTCTTCACTGGAGCAGGCAGACACAGCCAACGCACATCAAGTGTCAAGAGACACACTCTGCTGAGCTCAACGCTTGTGCAGATGCACATGTGCGACGAAGTCAACACACGTGCTTGTGGAGAGAAAGAAAGGGACTCCCAGGCGTGTGGAGCGACGGGGAGAAAGAGCGGGCGCTGAGGAACACAGTTTCAAACAGACTGTCTCCACACAAACAGGCACCTGTCTGCAGGTATCCTAGATCTTGATTCTTGAACTTGAGGAAACACGCGTCTGAGCAAAACTCCCAAACGCTTCCAGGAAAGACACAGGCTCTCCCACAAGCACACAAGTGTTTGCCCTCAGCTATAGATCAGGGACAAGCTTGTGAAGAGATGCCCTGCTATTCTTTCGCCTTATGGCATCATGTGTTTCGTTTCTCTTGGAGATCGATTGTTAAACGTCTTTCCTAGGGCGACTGTGAAGCATTTGCCACCGGAGGAGAAGTAGCACGGAGCAGCATTCAGTACTGCCTACGAGTGTCTTTGCTACCCTACTAGCGGAGCTCCAAGAACAGGCACACATCTTCAGGTACCTTCCAAATGTGGATTCCCCTGCAGCCCCGTAGGCGGGCGTGCAGTACGCCAACCATCAACGGATGTTTTTCCCCTCAAGCCTGTCAGGACGTTGCTCGTCCGTCTTTCCCTCAATAGACGGGAGTAGGCGCGCTTGCGGATGTGTGCGTGTGTGTGGCCACGCGTTTGCTTAGGCATCAGTGTGTGAAAAGGTAGGTGCTTTTCTCTAGCTGCGTGTGCGTGCACGTGGTGCTGGGTGCACATCCCTGGGTGCTCGTGGAAAGGTTTCTGCATGGTTTTCGCTGAGGAATCGTGTGTGTGCACATGGACAAAGAGAAGGCGCAGCAACCAGGTTCCAGCGCCGAAGAAGGCAAAAGGCAAGGTTTCCGGCGCTATCTCCTTCTCTCCGCAGACCTAGTCGTGCAAAGCAAGCCGCTAAGCCGGCGACCGGCAAGAGAGCTACAACGAAGCATGCCGAACGGAGAAAATAGCAGCAGCGCATCTGTTCACACCTTGTTTCTGCCATGTGCTTGAACGCCAAGACGTTCGCGCTTCTGTGAGATGAAAGACGTCCTTCTGCATATGTGGTTACTCACACCGGTGCACTTGTTAGTGTATCCATTCAGTCCTGGGCTGCGGGGCATTCAGAAGTGGCTCTGTGGAGACGTCTGCATAGAGGCAGCTGTCAGAACACGCACACTCGATTGTTCACCAAAACATATGCAGACGCGTCCTTAGCCTGTAGATTTGGATGCACAGAGTTCCCTGTGTTCGCAAGAGACAAGGGAATCGCGTCTGTACGCACAGAAGCAATAGCGGACCGTTTCCCTCGGAGTGAACGCGAAAGAGCCGTCTCTATACTGGCAGACACGGGAACGTGCCTCAATGCGGTCACAGAGGCAGCAGCTTTTGCACAGATGCTCTGGTGATTCTGGCACTTTCCACGCACACTCCTGAAAGTCGCGCACACTGCTGTTCACTCGCTAAACGACCTCTTGGGAAACACGTCTCCGGTCGATGGACCGCTCAGATTGCTTCTCGTGTAACTGTGAACTGTGTCAGCGCAGGGAATCCGTCTCTGTTGAGCAGATGTCAATCCTGCCTCGGTTTTGCTTTGTTGCCTCTACCAAGATGATTTCCCGTTTCTCTCTTCACTGGAGCAGGCAGACACAGCCAACGCACATCAAGTGTCAAGAGACACACTCTGCTGAGCTCAACGCTTGTGCAGATGCACATGTGCGACGAAGTCAACACACGTGCTTGTGGAGAGAAAGAAAGGGACTCCCAGGCGTGTGGAGCGACGGGGAGAAAGAGCGGGCGCTGAGGAACACAGTTTCAAACAGACTGTCTCCACACAAACAGGCACCTGTCTGCAGGTATCCTAGATCTTGATTCTTGAACTTGAGGAAACACGCGTCTGAGCAAAACTCCCAAACGCTTCCAGGAAAGACACAGGCTCTCCCACAAGCACACAAGTGTTTGCCCTCAGCTATAGATCAGGGACAAGCTTGTGAAGAGATGCCCTGCTATTCTTTCGCCTTATGGCATCATGTGTTTCATTTCTCTTGGAGATCGATTGTTAAACGTCTTTCCTAGGGCGACTGTGAAGCATTTGCCAGCGGAGGAGAAGTAGCACGGAGCAGCATTCAGTACTGCCTACGAGTGTCTTTGCTACCCTACTAACGGAGCTCCAAGAACAGGCACACATCTTCAGGTACCTTCCAAATGTGGATTCCTCTGCAGCCCCGTAGGCGGGCGTGCAGTACGCCAACCATCAACGGACGTTTTTCCCCTCAAGCCTGTCAGGACGTTTCTCGTCCGTCTTTCTCTCAATAGATGGGAGTAGGCACGCTTGCGGATGTGTGCGTGTGTGTGGCCACGCGTTTGCTTAGGCATCAGTGTGTGAAAAGGTAGGTGCTTTTCTCTAGCTGCGTGTGCGTGCACGTGGTGCTGGGTGCACATCCCTGGGTGCTCGAGGTAAGGTTTCTGCATGGTTTTCGCTGAGGAATCGTGTGTGTGCACATGGACAAAGAGAAGGCGCAGCAACCAGGTTCCAGCGCCGAAGAAGGCAAAAGGCAAGGTTTCCGGCGCTATCTCCTTCTCTCCGCAGACCTATTCGCGCAAAGCAAGCCGCTAAGCCGGCGACCGGCAAGAGAGCTACAACGAAGCATGCCGAAGGGAGAAAATAGCAGCAGCTCATCTGTTCACACCTTGTTTCTGCCATGTGCTTGAAAGCCAAGACGTTCGCGCTTCTGTGAGATGAAAGACGTCCTTCTGCATATGTGCTTGCTCACACCGGTGCACTTGTTAGTGTATCCATTCAGTCCTGGGCTGCGGGGCATTCAGAAGTGGCTCTGTGGAGACGTCTGCATAGAGGCAGCTGTCAGAACACGCACACTCGATTGTTCACCAAAACATATGCAGACGCGTCCTTAGCCTGTAGATTTGGATGCACAGAGTTCCCTGTGTTCGCAAGAGACAAGGGAATCGCGTCTGTACGCACAGAAGCAATAGCGGACCGTTTCCCTCGGAGTGAACGCGAAAGAGCCGTCTATATACTCGCAGCCACGGGAACGTGCCTCAATGCGGTCACAGAGGCAGCAGCTTTTGCACAGATGCTCTGGTGATTCTGGCACTTTCCAGGCACACTCCTGAAAGTCGCGCACACTGCTGTTCACTCGCTAAACGACCTCTTGGGAAACACGTCTGCGGTCGATGGACCGCTCAGATTGCTTCTCGTGTAACTGTGAACTGTGTCAGCGCAGGGAATCCGTCTCTGTTGAGCAGATGTCAATCCTGCCTCGCTTTTGCTTTGTTGCCTCTACCAAGATGATTTCCCGTTTCTCTCTTCACTGGAGCACGCAGACACAGCCAACGCACATCAAGTGTCAAGAGACACACTCTGCTGAGCTCAACGCTTGTGCAGATGCACATGTGCGACGAAGTCAACACACGTGCTTGTGGAGAGAAAGAAAGGGACGCACAGGCGTGTGGAGCGACGGGGAGAAAGAGCGGGCGCTGAGGAACACAGTTTCAAACAGACTGTCTCCACACAAACAGGCACCTGTCTGCAGGTATCCTAGATCTTGATTCTTGAACTTGAGGAAACACGCGTCTGAGCAAAACTCCCAAACGCTTCCAGGAAAGACACAGGCTCTCCCACAAGCACACAAGTGTTTGCCCTCAGCTATAGATCAGGGACAAGCTTGTGAAGAGATGCCCTGCTATTCTTTCGCCTTATGGCATCATGTGTTTCGTTCCTCTTGGAGATCGATTGTTAAACGTCTTTCCTAGGGCGACTGTGAAGCATTTGCCACCGGAGGAGAAGTAGCACGGAGCAGCATTCAGTACTGCCTACGAGTGTCTTTGCTACCCTACTAGCGGAGCTCCAAGAACAGGCACACATCTTCAGGTACCTTCCAAATGTGGATTCCCCTGCAGCCCCGTAGGCGGGCGTGCAGTACGCCAACCATCAACGGACGTTTTTCCCCTCAAGCCTGTCAGGACGTTGCTCGTCCGTCTTTCCCTCAATAGACGGGAGTAGGCGCGCTTGCGGATGTGTGCGTGTGTGTGGCCACGCGTTTGCTTAGGCATCAGTGTGTGAAAAGGTAGGTGCTTTTCTCTAGCTGCGTGTGCGTGCACGTGGTGCTGGGTGCACATCCCTGGGTGCTCGTGGAAAGGTTTCTGCATGGTTTTCGCTGAGGAATCGTGTGTGTGCACATGGACAAAGAGAAGGCGCAGCAACCAGGTTCCAGCGCCGAAGAAGGCAAAAGGCAAGGTTTCCGGCGCTATCTCCTTCTCTCCCCAGACCTAGTCGCGCAAAGCAAGCCGCTAAGCCGGTGACCGGCAAGAGAGCTACAACGAAGCATGCCGAACGGAGAAAATAGCAGCAGCTCATCTGTTCACACCTTGTTTCTGCCATGTGCTTGAACGCCAAGACGTTCGCGCTTCTGTGAGATGAAAGACGTCCTTCTGCATATGTGCTTGCTCACACCGGTGCACTTGTTAGTGTATCCATTCAGTCCTGGGCTGCGGGGCATTCAGGAGTGGCTCTGTGGAGACGTCTGCATAGGGGCAAGAGTCAGAACACGCACACTCGATTGTTCACCAAAACATATGCAGACGCGTCCTTAGCCTGTAGATTTGGATGCACAGAGTTCCCTGTGTTCGCAAGAGACAAGGGAATCGCGTCTGTACGCACAGAAGCAATAGCGGACCGTTTCCCTCGGAGTGAACGCGAAAGAGCCGTCTATATACTCGCAGCCACGGGAACGTGCCTCAATGCGGTCACAGAGGCAGCAGCTTTTGCACAGATGCTCTGGTGATTCTGGCACTTTCCAGGCACACTCCTGAAAGTCGCGCACACTGCTGTTCACTCGCTAAACGACCTCTTGGGAAACACGTCTGCGGTCGATGGACCGCTCAGATTGCTTCTCGTGTAACTGTGAACTGTGTCAGCGCAGGGAATCCGTCTCTGTTGAGCAGATGTCAATCCTGCCTCGCTTTTGCTTTGTTGCCTCTACCAAGATGATTTCCCGTTTCTCTCTTCACTGGAGCACGCAGACACAGCCAACGCACATCAAGTGTCAAGAGACACACTCTGCTGAGCTCAACGCTTGTGCAGATGCACATGTGCGACGAAGTCAACACACGTGCTTGTGGAGAGAAAGAAAGGGACGCACAGGCGTGTGGAGCGACGGGGAGAAAGAGCGGGCGCTGAGGAACACAGTTTCAAACAGACTGTCTCCACACAAACAGGCACCTGTCTGCAGGTATCCTAGATCTTGATTCTTGAACTTGAGGAAACACGCGTCTGAGCAAAACTCCCAAACGCTTCCAGGAAAGACACAGGCTCTCCCACAAGCACACAAGTGTTTGCCCTCAGCTATAGATCAGGGACAAGCTTGTGAAGAGATGCCCTGCTATTCTTTCGCCTTATGGCATCATGTGTTTCATTTCTCTTGGAGATCGATTGTTAAACGTCTTTCCTAGGGCGACTGTGAAGCATTTGCCAGCGGAGGAGAAGTAGCACGGAGCAGCATTCAGTACTGCCTACGAGTGTCTTTGCTACCCTACTAACGGAGCTCCAAGAACAGGCACACATCTTCAGGTACCTTCCAAATGTGGATTCCTCTGCAGCCCCGTAGGCGGGCGTGCAGTACGCCAACCATCAACGGACGTTTTTCCCCTCAAGCCTGTCAGGACGTTTCTCGTCCGTCTTTCTCTCAATAGATGGGAGTAGGCACGCTTGCGGATGTGTGCGTGTGTGTGGCCACGCGTTTGCTTAGGCATCAGTGTGTGAAAAGGTAGGTGCTTTTCTCTAGCTGCGTGTGCGTGCACGTGGTGCTGGGTGCACATCCCTGGGTGCTCGAGGTAAGGTTTCTGCATGGTTTTCGCTGAGGAATCGTGTGTGTGCACATGGACAAAGAGAAGGCGCAGCAACCAGGTTCCAGCGCCGAAGAAGGCAAAAGGCAAGGTTTCCGGCGCTATCTCCTTCTCTCCGCAGACCTATTCGCGCAAAGCAAGCCGCTAAGCCGGCGACCGGCAAGAGAGCTACAACGAAGCATGCCGAAGGGAGAAAATAGCAGCAGCTCATCTGTTCACACCTTGTTTCTGCCATGTGCTTGAAAGCCAAGACGTTCGCGCTTCTGTGAGATGAAAGACGTCCTTCTGCATATGTGCTTGCTCACACCGGTGCACTTGTTAGTGTATCCATTCAGTCCTGGGCTGCGGGGCATTCAGAAGTGGCTCTGTGGAGACGTCTGCATAGAGGCAGCTGTCAGAACACGCACACTCGATTGTTCACCAAAACATATGCAGACGCGTCCTTAGCCTGTAGATTTGGATGCACAGAGTTCCCTGTGTTCGCAAGAGACAAGGGAATCGCGTCTGTACGCACAGAAGCAATAGCGGACCGTTTCCCTCGGAGTGAACGCGAAAGAGCCGTCTATATACTCGCAGCCACGGGAACGTGCCTCAATGCGGTCACAGAGGCAGCAGCTTTTGCACAGATGCTCTGGTGATTCTGGCACTTTCCAGGCACACTCCTGAAAGTCGCGCACACTGCTGTTCACTCGCTAAACGACCTCTTGGGAAACACGTCTGCGGTCGATGGACCGCTCAGATTGCTTCTCGTGTAACTGTGAACTGTGTCAGCGCAGGGAATCCGTCTCTGTTGAGCAGATGTCAATCCTGCCTCGCTTTTGCTTTGTTGCCTCTACCAAGATGATTTCCCGTTTCTCTCTTCACTGGAGCACGCAGACACAGCCAACGCACATCAAGTGTCAAGAGACACACTCTGCTGAGCTCAACGCTTGTGCAGATGCACATGTGCGACGAAGTCAACACACGTGCTTGTGGAGAGAAAGAAAGGGACGCACAGGCGTGTGGAGCGACGGGGAGAAAGAGCGGGCGCTGAGGAACACAGTTTCAAACAGACTGTCTCCACACAAACAGGCACCTGTCTGCAGGTATCCTAGATCTTGATTCTTGAACTTGAGGAAACACGCGTCTGAGCAAAACTCCCAAACGCTTCCAGGAAAGACACAGGCTCTCCCACAAGCACACAAGTGTTTGCCCTCAGCTATAGATCAGGGACAACTTGTGAAGAGATGCCCTGCTATTCTTTCGCCTTATGGCATCATGTGTTTCGTTCCTCTTGGAGATCGATTGTTAAACGTCTTTCCTAGGGCGACTGTGAAGCATTTGCCACCGGAGGAGAAGTAGCACGGAGCAGCATTCAGTACTGCCTACGAGTGTCTTTGCTACCCTACTAGCGGAGCTCCAAGAACAGGCACACATCTTCAGGTACCTTCCAAATGTGGATTCCCCTGCAGCCCCGTAGGCGGGCGTGCAGTACGCCAACCATCAACGGACGTTTTTCCCCTCAAGCCTGTCAGGACGTTGCTCGTCCGTCTTTCCCTCAATAGACGGGAGTAGGCGCGCTTGCGGATGTGTGCGTGTGTGTGGCCACGCGTTTGCTTAGGCATCAGTGTGTGAAAAGGTAGGTGCTTTTCTCTAGCTGCGTGTGCGTGCACGTGGTGCTGGGTGCACATCCCTGGGTGCTCGTGGAAAGGTTTCTGCATGGTTTTCGCTGAGGAATCGTGTGTGTGCACATGGACAAAGAGAAGGCGCAGCAACCAGGTTCCAGCGCCGAAGAAGGCAAAAGGCAAGGTTTCCGGCGCTATCTCCTTCTCTCCCCAGACCTAGTCGCGCAAAGCAAGCCGCTAAGCCGGTGACCGGCAAGAGAGCTACAACGAAGCATGCCGAACGGAGAAAATAGCAGCAGCTCATCTGTTCACACCTTGTTTCTGCCATGTGCTTGAACGCCAAGACGTTCGCGCTTCTGTGAGATGAAAGACGTCCTTCTGCATATGTGCTTGCTCACACCGGTGCACTTGTTAGTGTATCCATTCAGTCCTGGGCTGCGGGGCATTCAGGAGTGGCTCTGTGGAGACGTCTGCATAGGGGCAAGAGTCAGAACACGCACACTCGATTGTTCACCAAAACATATGCAGACGCGTCCTTAGCCTGTAGATTTGGATGCACAGAGTTCCCTGTGTTCGCAAGAGACAAGGGAATCGCGTCTGTACGCACAGAAGCAATAGCGGACCGTTTCCCTCGGAGTGAACGCGAAAGAGCCGTCTATATACTCGCAGCCACGGGAACGTGCCTCAATGCGGTCACAGAGGCAGCAGCTTTTGCACAGATGCTCTGGTGATTCTGGCACTTTCCAGGCACACTCCTGAAAGTCGCGCACACTGCTGTTCACTCGCTAAACGACCTCTTGGGAAACACGTCTGCGGTCGATGGACCGCTCAGATTGCTTCTCGTGTAACTGTGAACTGTGTCAGCGCAGGGAATCCGTCTCTGTTGAGCAGATGTCAATCCTGCCTCGCTTTTGCTTTGTTGCCTCTACCAAGATGATTTCCCGTTTCTCTCTTCACTGGAGCACGCAGACACAGCCAACGCACATCAAGTGTCAAGAGACACACTCTGCTGAGCTCAACGCTTGTGCAGATGCACATGTGCGACGAAGTCAACACACGTGCTTGTGGAGAGAAAGAAAGGGACGCACAGGCGTGTGGAGCGACGGGGAGAAAGAGCGGGCGCTGAGGAACACAGTTTCAAACAGACTGTCTCCACACAAACAGGCACCTGTCTGCAGGTATCCTAGATCTTGATTCTTGAACTTGAGGAAACACGCGTCTGAGCAAAACTCCCAAACGCTTCCAGGAAAGACACAGGCTCTCCCACAAGCACACAAGTGTTTGCCCTCAGCTATAGATCAGGGACAAGCTTGTGAAGAGATGCCCTGCTATTCTTTCGCCTTATGGCATCATGTGTTTCGTTCCTCTTGGAGATCGATTGATAAACGTCTTTCCTAGGGCGACTGTGAAGCATTTGCCAGCGGAGGAGAAGTAGCACGGAGCAGCATTCAGTACTGCCTACGAGTGTCTTTGCTACCCTACTAGCGGAGCTCCAAGAACAGGCACACATCTTCAGGTACCTTCCAAATGTGGATTCCCCTGCAGCCCCGTAGGCGGGCGTGCAGTACGCCAACCATCAACGGACGATTTTCCCCTCAAGCCTGTCAGGACGTTGCTCGTCCGTCTTTCCCTCAACAGACGGGAGTAGGCGCGCTTGCGGATGTGTGCGTGTGTGTGGCCACGCGTTTGCTTAGGCATCAGTGTGTGAAAAGGTAGGTGCTTTTCTCTAGCTGCGTGTGCGTGCACGTGGTGCTGGGTGCACATCCCTGGGTGCTCGTGGAAAGGTTTCTGCATGGTTTTCGCTGAGGAATCGTGTGTGTGCACATGGACAAAGAGAAGGCGCAGCAACCAGGTTCCAGCGCCGAAGAAGGCAAAAGGCAAGGTTTCCGGCGCTCTCTCCTTCTCTCCGCAGACCTAGTCGTGCAAAGCAAGCCGCTAAGCCGGCGACCGGCAAGAGAGCTACAACGAAGCATGCCGAACGGAGAAAATAGCAGCAGCTCATCTGTTCACACCTTGTTTCTGCCATGTGCTTGAACGCCAAGACGTTCGCGCTTCTGTGAGATGAAAGACGTCCTTCTGCATATGTGCTTGCTCACACCGGTGCACTTGTTAGTGTATCCATTCAGTCCTGGGCTGCGGGGCATTCAGGAGTGGCTCTGTGGAGACGTCTGCATAGGGGCAGCTGTCAGAACACGCACACTCGATCGTTCACCAAAACATATGCAGACGCGTCCTTAGCCTGTAGATTTGGATGCACAGAGTTCCCTGTGTTCGCAAGAGACAAGGGAATCGCGTCTGTACGCACAGAAGCAATAGCGGACCGTTTCCCTCGGAGTGAACGCGAAAGAGCCGTCTATGTACTCGGAGACACGGGAACGTGCCTCAATGCGGTCACAGAGGCAGCAGCTTTTGCACAGATGCTCTGGTGATTCTGGCACTTTCCAGGCACACTCCTGAAAGTTGCGCACACTGCTGTTCACTCGCTAAACGACCTCTTGGGAAACACGTCTGCGGTCGATGGACCGCTCAGATTGCTTCTCGTGTAACTGTGAACTGTGTCAGCGCAGGGAATCCGTCTCTGTTGAGCAGATGTCAATCCTGCCTCGCTTTTGCTTTGTTGCCTCTACCAAGATGATTTCCCGTTTCTCTCTTCACTGGAGCACGCAGACACAGCCAACGCACATCAAGTGTCAAGAGACACACTCTGCTGAGCTCAACGCTTGTGCAGATGCACATGTGCGACGAAGTCAACACACGTGCTTGTGGAGAGAAAGAAAGGGACGCACAGGCGTGTGGAGCGACGGGGAGAAAGAGCGG
Organism: Patagioenas fasciata; assembly: GCF_037038585.1. NCBI lineage: Eukaryota > Metazoa > Chordata > Aves > Columbiformes > Columbidae > Patagioenas > Patagioenas fasciata. The sequence continues at coordinate 42,786,509 of NC_092560.1, forward strand.
GCGCTGAGGAACACAGTTTCAAACAGACTGTCTCCACACAAACAGGCACCTGTCTGCAGGTATCCTAGATCTTGATTCTTGAACTTGAGGAAACACGCGTCTGAGCAAAACTCCCAAACGCTTCCAGGAAAGACACAGGCTCTCCCACAAGCACACAAGTGTTTGCCCTCAGCTATAGATCAGGGACAAGCTTGTGAAGAGATGCCCTGCTATTCTTTCGCCTTATGGCATCATGTGTTTCGTTCCTCTTGGAGATCGATTGATAAACGTCTTTCCTAGGGCGACTGTGAAGCATTTGCCACCGAAGGAGAAGTAGCACGGAGCAGCATTCAGTACTGCCTACGAGTGTCTTTGCTACCCTACTAGCGGAGCTCCAAGAACAGGCACACATCTTCAGGTACCTTCCAAATGTGGATTCCCCTGCAGCCCCGTAGGCGGGCGTGCAGTACGCCAACCATCAACGGACGATTTTCCCCTCAAGCCTGTCAGGACGTTGCTCGTCCGTCTTTCCCTCAACAGACGGGAGTAGGCGCGCTTGCGGATGTGTGCGTGTGTGTGGCCACGCGTTTGCTTAGGCATCAGTGTGTGAAAAGGTAGGTGCTTTTCTCTAGCTGCGTGTGCGTGCACGTGGTGCTGGGTGCACATCCCTGGGTGCTCGTGGAAAGGTTTCTGCATGGTTTTCGCTGAGGAATCGTGTGTGTGCACATGGACAAAGAGAAGGCGCAGCAACCAGGTTCCAGCGCCGAAGAAGGCAAAAGGCAAGGTTTCCGGCGCTCTCTCCTTCTCTCCCCAGACCTAGTCGCGCAAAGCAAGCCGCTAAGCCGGCGACCGGCAAGAGAGCTACAACGAAGCATGCCGAACGGAGAAAATAGCAGCAGCTCATCTGTTCACACCTTGTTTCTGCCATGTGCTTGAACGCCAAGACGTTCGCGCTTCTGTGAGATGAAAGACGTCCTTCTGCATATGTGCTTGCTCACACCGGTGCACTTGTTAGTGTATCCATTCAGTCCTGGGCTGCGGGGCATTCAGGAGTGGCTCTGTGGAGACGTCTGCATAGGGGCAGCTGTCAGAACACGCACACTCGATTGTTCACCAAAACATATGCAGACGCGTCCTTAGCCTGTAGATTTGGATGCACAGAGTTCCCTGTGTTCGCAAGAGACAAGGGAATCGCGTCTGTACGCACAGAAGCAATAGCGGACCGTTTCCCTCGGAGTGAACGCGGAAGAGCCGTCTATATACTCGCAGCCACGGGAACGTGCCTCAATGCGGTCACAGAGGCAGCAGCTTTTGCACAGATGCTCTGGTGATTCTGGCACTTTCCAGGCACACTCCTGAAAGTCGCGCACACTGCTGTTCACTCGCTAAACGACCTCTTGGGAAACACGTCTGCGGTCGATGGACCGCTCAGATTGCTTCTCGTGTAACTGTGAACTGTGTCAGCGCAGGGAATCCGTCTCTGTTGAGCAGATGTCAATCCTGCCTCGCTTTTGCTTTGTTGCCTCTACCAAGATGATTTCCCGTTTCTCTCTTCACTGGAGCAGGCAGACACAGCCAACGCACATCAAGTGTCAAGAGACACACTCTGCTGAGCTCAACGCTTGTGCAGATGCACATGTGCGACGAAGTCAACACACGTGCTTGTGGAGAGAAGGAAAGGGACTCCTAGGCGTGTGGAGCGACGGGGAGAAAGAGCGGGCGCTGAGGAACACAGTTTCAAACAGACTGTCTCCACACAAACAGGCACCTGTCTGCAGGTATCCTAGATCTTGATTCTTGAACTTGAGGAAACACGCGTATGAGCAAAACTCCCAAACGCTTCCAGGAAAGACACAGGCTCTCCCACAAGCACACAAGTGTTTGCCCTCAGCTATAGATCAGGGACAAGCTTGTGAAGAGATGCCCTGCTATTCTTTCGCCTTATGGCATCATGTGTTTCGTTCCTCTTGGAGATCGATTGATAAACGTCTTTCCTCGGGCGACTGTGAAGCATTTGCCAGCGGAGGAGAAGTAGCACGGAGCAGCATTCAGTACTGCCTACGAGTGTCTTTGCTACCCTACTAGCGGAGCTCCAAGAACAGGCACACATCTTCAGGTACCTTCCAAATGTGGATTCCCCTGCAGCCCCGTAGGCGGGCGTGCAGTACGCCAACCATCAACGGACGATTTTCCCCTCAAGCCTGTCAGGACGTTGCTCGTCCGTCTTTCCCTCAACAGACGGGAGTAGGCGCGCTTGCGGATGTGTGCGTGTGTGTGGCCACGCGTTTGCTTAGGCATCAGTGTGTGAAAAGGTAGGTGCTTTTCTCTAGCTGCGTGTGCGTGCACGTGGTGCTGGGTGCACATCCCTGGGTGCTCGTGGAAAGGTTTCTGCATGGTTTTCGCTGAGGAATCGTGTGTGTGCACATGGACAAAGAGAAGGCGCAGCAACCAGGTTCCAGCGCCGAAGAAGGCAAAAGGCAAGGTTTCCGGCGCTATCTCCTTCTCTCCCCAGACCTAGTCGCGCAAAGCAAGCCGCTAAGCCGGCGACCGGCAAGAGAGCTACAACGAAGCATGCCGAACGGAGAAAATAGCAGCAGCTCATCTGTTCACACCTTGTTTCTGCCATGTGCTTGAACGCCAAGACGTTCGCGCTTCTGTGAGATGAAAGACGTCCTTCTGCATATGTGCTTGCTCACACCGGTGCACTTGTTAGTGTATCCATTCAGTCCTGGGCTGCGGGGCATTCAGGAGTGGCTCTGTGGAGACGTCTGCATAGGGGCAGCTGTCAGAACACGCACACTCGATCGTTCACCAAAACATATGCAGACGCGTCCTTAGCCTGTAGATTTGGATGCACAGAGTTCCCTGTGTTCGCAAGAGACAAGGGAATCGCGTCTGTACGCACAGAAGCAATAGCGGACCGTTTCCCTCGGAGTGAACGCGAAAGAGCCGTCTATGTACTCGGAGACACGGGAACGTGCCTCAATGCGGTCACAGAGGCAGCAGCTTTTGCACAGATGCTCTGGTGATTCTGGCACTTTCCAGGCACACTCCTGAAAGTTGCGCACACTGCTGTTCACTCGCTAAACGACCTCTTGGGAAACACGTCTCCGGTCGATGGACCGCTCAGATTGCTTCTCGTGTAACTGTGAACTGTGTCAGCGCAGGGAATCCGTCTCTGTTGAGCAGATGTCAATCCTGCCTCGCTTTTGCTTTGTTGCCTCTACCAAGATGATTTCCCGTTTCTCTCTTCACTGGAGCAGGCAGACACAGCCAACGCACATCAAGTGTCAAGAGACACACTCTGCTGAGCTCAACGCTTGTGCAGATGCACATGTGCGACGAAGTCAACACACGTGCTTGTGGAGAGAAAGAAAGGGACTCCCAGGCGTGTGGAGCGACGGGGAGAAAGAGCGGGCGCTGAGGAACACAGTTTCAAACAGACTGTCTCCACACAAACAGGCACCTGTCTGCAGGTATCCTAGATCTTGATTCTTGAACTTGAGGAAACACGCGTCTGAGCAAAACTCCCAAACGCTTCCAGGAAAGACACAGGCTCTCCCACAAGCACACAAGTGTTTGCCCTCAGCTATAGATCAGGGACAAGCTTGTGAAGAGATGCCCTGCTATTCTTTCGCCTTATGGCATCATGTGTTTCGTTCCTCTTGGAGATCGATTGTTAAACGTCTTTCCTAGGGCGACTGTGAAGCATTTGCCACCGGAGGAGAAGTAGCACGAAGCAGCATTCAGTACTGCCTACGAGTGTCTTTGCTACCCTACTAGCGGAGCTCCAAGAACAGGCACACATCTTCAGGTACCTTCCAAATGTGGATTCCCCTGCAGCCCCGTAGGCGGGCGTGCAGAACGCCAACCATCAACGGACGATTTTCCCCTCAAGCCTGTCAGGACGTTGCTCGTCCGTCTTTCCCTCAATAGACGGGAGTAGGCGCGCTTGCGGATGTGTGCGTGTGTGTGGCCACGCGTTTGCTTAGGCATCAGTGTGTGAAAAGGTAGGTGCTTTTCTCTAGCTGCGTGTGCGTGCACGTGGTGCTGGGTGCACATCCCTGGGTGCTCGTGGAAAGGTTTCTGCATGGTTTTCGCTGAGGAATCGTGTGTGTGCACATGGACAAAGAGAAGGCGCAGCAACCAGGTTCCAGCGCCGAAGAAGGCAAAAGGCAAGGTTTCCGGCGCTATCTCCTTCTCTCCCCAGACCTAGTCGCGCAAAGCAAGCCGCTAAGCCGGCGACCGGCAAGAGAGCTACAACGAAGCATGCCGAACGGAGAAAATAGCAGCAGCTCATCTGTTCACACCTTGTTTCTGCCATGTGCTTGAACGCCAAGACGTTCGCGCTTCTGTGAGATGAAAGACGTCCTTCTGCATATGTGCTTGCTCACACCGGTGCACTTGTTAGTGTATCCATTCAGTCCTGGGCTGCGGGGCATTCAGGAGTGGCTCTGTGGAGACGTCTGCATAGGGGCAGCTGTCAGAACACGCACACTCGATCGTTCACCAAAACATATGCAGACGCGTCCTTAGCCTGTAGATTTGGATGCACAGAGTTCCCTGTGTTCGCAAGAGACAAGGGAATCGCGTCTGTACGCACAGAAGCAATAGCGGACCGTTTCCCTCGGAGTGAACGCGAAAGAGCCGTCTATGTACTCGGAGACACGGGAACGTGCCTCAATGCGGTCACAGAGGCAGCAGCTTTTGCACAGATGCTCTGGTGATTCTGGCACTTTCCAGGCACACTCCTGAAAGTTGCGCACACTGCTGTTCACTCGCTAAACGACCTCTTGGGAAACACGTCTCCGGTCGATGGACCGCTCAGATTGCTTCTCGTGTAACTGTGAACTGTGTCAGCGCAGGGAATCCGTCTCTGTTGAGCAGATGTCAATCCTGCCTCGCTTTTGCTTTGTTGCCTCTACCAAGATGATTTCCCGTTTCTCTCTTCACTGGAGCAGGCAGACACAGCCAACGCACATCAAGTGTCAAGAGACACACTCTGCTGAGCTCAACGCTTGTGCAGATGCACATGTGCGACGAAGTCAACACACGTGCTTGTGGAGAGAAAGAAAGGGACTCCCAGGCGTGTGGAGCGACGGGGAGAAAGAGCGGGCGCTGAGGAACACAGTTTCAAACAGACTGTCTCCACACAAACAGGCACCTGTCTGCAGGTATCCTAGATCTTGATTCTTGAACTTGAGGAAACACGCGTCTGAGCAAAACTCCCAAACGCTTCCAGGAAAGACACAGGCTCTCCCACAAGCACACAAGTGTTTGCCCTCAGCTATAGATCAGGGACAAGCTTGTGAAGAGATGCCCTGCTATTCTTTCGCCTTATGGCATCATGTGTTTCGTTCCTCTTGGAGATCGATTGTTAAACGTCTTTCCTAGGGCGACTGTGAAGCATTTGCCACCGGAGGAGAAGTAGCACGAAGCAGCATTCAGTACTGCCTACGAGTGTCTTTGCTACCCTACTAGCGGAGCTCCAAGAACAGGCACACATCTTCAGGTACCTTCCAAATGTGGATTCCCCTGCAGCCCCGTAGGCGGGCGTGCAGAACGCCAACCATCAACGGACGTTTTTCCCCTCAAGCCTGTCAGGACGTTGCTCGTCCGTCTTTCCCTCAATAGACGGGAGTAGGCGCGCTTGCGGATGTGTGCGTGTGTGTGGCCACGCGTTTGCTTAGGCATCAGTGTGTGAAAAGGTAGGTGCTTTTCTCTAGCTGCGTGTGCGTGCACGTGGTGCTGGGTGCACATCCCTGGGTGCTCGAGGTAAGGTTTCTGCATGGTTTTCGCTGAGGAATCGTGTGTGTGCACATGGACAAAGAGAAGGCGCAGCAACCAGGTTCCAGCGCCGAAGAAGGCAAAAGGCAAGGTTTCCAGCGCTATCTCCTTCTCTCCCCAGACCTAGTCGCGCAAAGCAAGCCGCTAAGCCGGCGACCGGCAAGAGAGCTACAACGAAGCATGCCGAACGGAGAAAATAGCAGCAGCTCATCTGTTCACACCTTGTTTCTGCCATGTGCTTGAACGCCAAGACGTTCGCGCTTCTGTGAGATGAAAGACGTCCTTCTGCATATGTGCTTGCTCACACCGGTGCACTTGTTAGTGTATCCGTTCAGTCCTGGGCTGCGGGGCATTCAGGAGTGGCTCTGTGGAGACGTCTGCATAGAGGCAGCTGTCAGAACACGCACACTCGATTGTTCACCAAAACATATGCAGACGCGTCCTTAGCCTGTAGATTTGGATGCACAGAGTTCCCTGTGTTCGCAAGAGACAAGGGAATCGCGTCTGTACGCACAGAAGCAATAGCGGACCGTTTCCCTCGGAGTGAACGCGAAAGAGCCGTCTATATACTCGCAGCCACGGGAACGTGCCTCAATGCGGTCACAGAGGCAGCAGCTTTTGCACAGATGCTCTGGTGATTCTGGCACTTTCCAGGCACACTCCTGAAAGTCGCGCACACTGCTGTTCACTCGCTAAACGACCTCTTGGGAAACACGTCTCCGGTCGATGGACCGCTCAGATTGCTTCTCGTGTAACTGTGAACTGTGTCAGCGCAGGGAATCCGTCTCTGTTGAGCAGATGTCAATCCTGCCTCGCTTTTGCTTTGTTGCCTCTACCAAGATGATTTCCCGTTTCTCTCTTCACTGGAGCAGGCAGACACAGCCAACGCACATCAAGTGTCAAGAGACACACTCTGCTGAGCTCAACACTTGTGCAGATGCACATGTGCGATGAAGTCAACACACGTGCTTGTGGAGAGAAAGAAAGGGACTCCCAGGCGTGTGGAGCGACGGGGAGAAAGAGCGGGCGCTGAGGAACACAGTTTCAAACAGACTGTCTCCACACAAACAGGCACCTGTCTGCAGGTATCCTAGATCTTGATTCTTGAACTTGAGGAAACACGCGTCTGAGCAAAACTCCCAAACGCTTCCAGGAAAGACACAGGCTCTCCCACAAGCACACAAGTGTTTGCCCTCAGCTATAGATCAGGGACAAGCTTGTGAAGAGATGCCCTGCTATTCTTTCGCCTTATGGCATCATGTGTTTCGTTCCTCTTGGAGATCGATTGTTAAACGTCTTTCCTAGGGCGACTGTGAAGCATTTGCCAGCGGAGGAGAAGTAGCACGGAGCAGCATTCAGTACTGCCTACGAGTGTCTTTGCTACCCTACTAGCGGAGCTCCAAGAACAGGCACACATCTTCAGGTACCTTCCAAATGTGGATTCCCCTGCAGCCCCGTAGGCGGGCGTGCAGAACGCCAACCATCAACGGACGTTTTTCCCCTCAAGCCTGTCAGGACGTTGCTCGTCCGTCTTTCCCTCAATAGACGGGAGTAGGCGCGCTTGCGGATGTGTGCGTGTGTGTGGCCACGCGTTTGCTTAGGCATCAGTGTGTGAAAAGGTAGGTGCTTTTCTCTAGCTGCGTGTGCGTGCACGTGGTGCTGGGTGCACATCCCTGGGTGCTCGAGGTAAGGTTTCTGCATGGTTTTCGCTGAGGAATCGTGTGTGTGCACATGGACAAAGAGAAGGCGCAGCAACCAGGTTCCAGCGCCGAAGAAGGCAAAAGGCAAGGTTTCCAGCGCTATCTCCTTCTCTCCCCAGACCTAGTCGCGCAAAGCAAGACGCTAAGCCGGCGACCGGCAAGAGAGCTACAACGAAGCATGCCGAACGGAGAAAATAGCAGCAGCTCATCTGTTCACACCTTGTTTCTGCCATGTGCTTGAACGCCAAGACGTTCGCGCTTCTGTGAGATGAAAGACGTCCTTCTGCATATGTGCTTGCTCACACCGGTGCACTTGTTAGTGTATCCATTCAGTCCTGGGCTGCGGGGCATTCAGGAGTGGCTCTGTGGAGACGTCTGCATAGAGGCAGCTGTCAGAACACGCACACTCGATTGTTCACCAAAACATATGCAGACGCGTCCTTAGCCTGTAGATTTGGATGCACAGAGTTCCCTGTGTTCGCAAGAGACAAGGGAATCGCGTCTGTACGCACAGAAGCAATAGCGGACCGTTTCCCTCGGAGTGAACGCGAAAGAGCCGTCTATATACTCGCAGCCACGGGAACGTGCCTCAATGCGGTCACAGAGGCAGCAGCTTTTGCACAGATGCTCTGGTGATTCTGGCACTTTCCAGGCACACTCCTGAAAGTCGCGCACACTGCTGTTCACTCGCTAAACGACCTCTTGGGAAACACGTCTCCGGTCGATGGACCGCTCAGATTGCTTCTCGTGTAACTGTGAACTGTGTCAGCGCAGGGAATCCGTCTCTGTTGAGCAGATGTCAATCCTGCCTCGCTTTTGCTTTGTTGCCTCTACCAAGATGATTTCCCGTTTCTCTCTTCACTGGAGCAGGCAGACACAGCCAACGCACATCAAGTGTCAAGAGACACACTCTGCTGAGCTCAACACTTGTGCAGATGCACATGTGCGATGAAGTCAACACACGTGCTTGTGGAGAGAAAGAAAGGGACTCCCAGGCGTGTGGAGCGACGGGGAGAAAGAGCGGGCGCTGAGGAACACAGTTTCAAACAGACTGTCTCCACACAAACAGGCACCTGTCTGCAGGTATCCTAGATCTTGATTCTTGAACTTGAGGAAACACGCGTCTGAGCAAAACTCCCAAACGCTTCCAGGAAAGACACAGGCTCTCCCACAAGCACACAAGTGTTTGCCCTCAGCTATAGATCAGGGACAAGCTTGTGAAGAGATGCCCTGCTATTCTTTCGCCTTATGGCATCATGTGTTTCGTTCCTCTTGGAGATCGATTGTTAAACGTCTTTCCTAGGGCGCTGTGAAGCATTTGCCAGCGGAGGAGAAGTAGCACGGAGCAGCATTCAGTACTGCCTACGAGTGTCTTTGCTACCCTACTAGCGGAGCTCCAAGAACAGGCACACATCTTCAGGTACCTTCCAAATGTGGATTCCCCTGCAGCCCCGTAGGCGGGCGTGCAGTACGCCAACCATCAACGGACGTTTTTCCCCTCAAGCCTGTCAGGACGTTGCTCGTCCGTCTTTCCCTCAATAGACGGGAGTAGGCGCGCTTGCGGATGTGTGCGTGTGTGTGGCCACGCGTTTGCTTAGGCATCAGTGTGTGAAAAGGTAGGTGCTTTTCTCTAGCTGCGTGTGCGTGCACGTGGTGCTGGGTGCACATCCCTGGGTGCTCGTGGAAAGGTTTCTGCATGGTTTTCGCTGAGGAATCGTGTGTGTGCACATGGACAAAGAGAAGGCGCAGCAACCAGGTTCCAGCGCCGAAGAAGGCAAAAGGCAAGGTTTCCGGCGCTATCTCCTTCTCTCCCCAGACCTAGTCGCGCAAAGCAAGCTGCTAAGCCGGCGACCGGCAAGAGAGCTACAACGAAGCATGCCGAACGGAGAAAATAGCAGCAGCTCATCTGTTCACACCTTGTTTCTGCCATGTGCTTGAACGCCAAGACGTTCGCGCTTCTGTGAGATGAAAGACGTCCTTCTGCATATGTGCTTGCTCACACCGGTGCACTTGTTAGTGTATCCATTCAGTCCTGGGCTGCGGGGCATTCAGGAGTGGCTCTGTGGAGACGTCTGCATAGGGGCAAGAGTCAGAACACGCACACTCGATTGTTCACCAAAACATATGCAGACGCGTCCTTAGCCTGTAGATTTGGATGCACAGAGTTCCCTGTGTTCGCAAGAGACAAGGGAATCGCGTCTGTACGCACAGAAGCAATAGCGGACCGTTTCCCTCGGAGTGAACGCGAAAGAGCCGTCTATATACTCGCAGCCACGGGAACGTGCCTCAATGCGGTCACAGAGGCAGCAGCTTTTGCACAGATGCTCTGGTGATTCTGGCACTTTCCAGGCACACTCCTGAAAGTCGCGCACACTGCTGTTCACTCGCTAAACGACCTCTTGGGAAACACGTCTGCGGTCGATGGACCGCTCAGATTGCTTCTCGTGTAACTGTGAACTGTGTCAGCGCAGGGAATCCGTCTCTGTTGAGCAGATGTCAATCCTGCCTCGCTTTTGCTTTGTTGCCTCTACCAAGATGATTTCCCGTTTCTCTCTTCACTGGAGCACGCAGACACAGCCAACGCACATCAAGTGTCAAGAGACACACTCTGCTGAGCTCAACGCTTGTGCAGATGCACATGTGCGACGAAGTCAACACACGTGCTTGTGGAGAGAAAGAAAGGGACTCCCAGGCGTGTGGAGCGACGGGGAGAAAGAGCGGGCGCTGAGGAACACAGTTTCAAACAGACTGTCTCCACACAAACAGGCACCTGTCTGCAGGTATCCTAGATCTTGATTCTTGAACTTGAGGAAACACGCGTCTGAGCAAAACTCCCAAACGCTTCCAGGAAAGACACAGGCTCTCCCACAAGCACACAAGTGTTTGCCCTCAGCTATAGATCAGGGACAAGCTTGTGAAGAGATGCCCTGCTATTCTTTCGCCTTATGGCATCATGTGTTTCGTTCCTCTTGGAGATCGATTGTTAAACGTCTTTCCTAGGGCGACTGTGAAGCATTTGCCAGCGGAGGAGAAGTAGCACGGAGCAGCATTCAGTACTGCCTACGAGTGTCTTTGCTACCCTACTAGCGGAGCTCCAAGAACAGGCACACATCTTCAGGTACCTTCCAAATGTGGATTCCCCTGCAGCCCCGTAGGCGGGCGTGCAGTACGCCAACCATCAACGGACGTTTTTCCCCTCAAGCCTGTCAGGACGTTGCTCGTCCGTCTTTCCCTCAATAGACGGGAGTAGGCGCGCTTGCGGATGTGTGCGTGTGTGTGGCCACGCGTTTGCTTAGGCATCAGTGTGTGAAAAGGTAGGTGCTTTTCTCTAGCTGCGTGTGCGTGCACGTGGTGCTGGGTGCACATCCCTGGGTGCTCGTGGAAAGGTTTCTGCATGGTTTTCGCTGAGGAATCGTGTGTGTGCACATGGACAAAGAGAAGGCGCAGCAACCAGGTTCCAGCGCCGAAGAAGGCAAAAGGCAAGGTTTCCGGCGCTATCTCCTTCTCTCCCCAGACCTAGTCGCGCAAAGCAAGCCGCTAAGCCGGCGACCGGCAAGAGAGCTACAACGAAGCATGCCGAACGGAGAAAATAGCAGCAGCTCATCTGTTCACACCTTGTTTCTGCCATGTGCTTGAACGCCAAGACGTTCGCGCTTCTGTGAGATGAAAGACGTCCTTCTGCATATGTGCTTGCTCACACCGGTGCACTTGTTAGTGTATCCATTCAGTCCTGGGCTGCGGGGCATTCAGGAGTGGCTCTGTGGAGACGTCTGCATAGAGGCAGCTGTCAGAACACGCACACTCGATCGTTCACCAAAACATATGCAGACGCGTCCTTAGCCTGTAGATTTGGATGCACAGAGTTCCCTGTGTTCGCAAGGGACAAGGGAATCGCGTCTGTACGCACAGAAGCAATAGCGGACCGTTTCCCTCGGAGTGAACGCGAAAGAGCCGTCTATATACTCGCAGCCACGGGAACGTGCCTCAATGCGGTCACAGAGGCAGCAGCTTTTGCACAGATGCTCTGGTGATTCTGGCACTTTCCAGGCACACTCCTGAAAGTCGCGCACACTGCTGTTCACTCGCTAAACGACCTCTTGGGAAACACGTCTGCGGTCGATGGACCGCTCAGATTGCTTCTCGTGTAACTGTGAACTGTGTCAGCGCAGGGAATCCGTCTCTGTTGAGCAGATGTCAATCCTGCCTCGCTTTTGCTTTGTTGCCTCTACCAAGATGATTTCCCGTTTCTCTCTTCACTGGAGCACGCAGACACAGCCAACGCACATCAAGTGTCAAGAGACACACTCTGCTGAGCTCAACGCTTGTGCAGATGCACATGTGCGACGAAGTCAACACACGTGCTTGTGGAGAGAAAGAAAGGGACGCACAGGCGTGTGGAGCGACGGGGAGAAAGAGCGGGCGCTGAGGAACACAGTTTCAAACAGACTGTCTCCACCCAAACAGGCACCTGTCTGCAGGTATCCTAGATCTTGATTCTTGAACTTGAGGAAACACGCGTCTGAGCAAAACTCCCAAACGCTTCCAGGAAAGACACAGGCTCTCCCACAAGCACACAAGTGTTTGCCCTCAGCTATAGATCAGGGACAAGCTTGTGAAGAGATGCCCTGCTATTCTTTCGCCTTATGGCATCATGTGTTTCGTTCCTCTTGGAGATCGATTGATAAACGTCTTTCCTAGAGCGACTGTGAAGCATTTGCCAGCGGAGGAGAAGTAGCACGGAGCAGCATTCAGTACTGCCTACGAGTGTCTTTGCTACCCTACTAGCGGAGCTCCAAGAACAGGCACACATCTTCAGGTACCTTCCAAATGTGGATTCCCCTGCAGCCCCGTAGGCGGGCGTGCAGTACGCCAACCATCAACGGACGATTTTCCCCTCAAGCCTGTCAGGACGTTGCTCGTCCGTCTTTCCCTCAACAGACGGGAGTAGGCGCGCTTGCGGATGTGTGCGTGTGTGTGGCCACGCGTTTGCTTAGGCATCAGTGTGTGAAAAGGTAGGTGCTTTTCTCTAGCTGCGTGTGCGTGCACGTGGTGCTGGGTGCACATCCCTGGGTGCTCGTGGAAAGGTTTCTGCATGGTTTTCGCTGAGGAATCGTGTGTGTGCACATGGACAAAGAGAAGGCGCAGCAACCAGGTTCCAGCGCCGAAGAAGGCAAAAGGCAAGGTTTCCGGCGCTATCTCCTTCTCTCCCCAGACCTAGTCGCGCAAAGCAAGCCGCTAAGCCGGTGACAGGCAAGAGAGCTACAACGAAGCATGCCGAACGGAGAAAATAGCAGCAGCTCATCTGTTCACACCTTGTTTCTGCCATGTGCTTGAACGCCAAGACGTTCGCGCTTCTGTGAGATGAAAGACGTCCTTCTGCATATGTGCTTGCTCACACCGGTGCACTTGTTAGTGTATCCATTCAGTCCTGGGCTGCGGGGCATTCAGGAGTGGCTCTGTGGAGACGTCTGCATAGGGGCAAGAGTCAGAACACGCACACTCGATTGTTCACCAAAACATATGCAGACGCGTCCTTAGCCTGTAGATTTGGATGCACAGAGTTCCCTGTGTTCGCAAGAGACAAGGGAATCGCGTCTGTACGCACAGAAGCAATAGCGGACCGTTTCCCTCGGAGTGAACGCGAAAGAGCCGTCTATATACTCGCAGCCACGGGAACGTGCCTCAATGCGGTCACAGAGGCAGCAGCTTTTGCACAGATGCTCTGGTGATTCTGGCACTTTCCAGGCACACTCCTGAAAGTCGCGCACACTGCTGTTCACTCGCTAAACGACCTCTTGGGAAACACGTCTGCGGTCGATGGACCGCTCAGATTGCTTCTCGTGTAACTGTGAACTGTGTCAGCGCAGGGAATCCGTCTCTGTTGAGCAGATGTCAATCCTGCCTCGCTTTTGCTTTGTTGCCTCTACCAAGATGATTTCCCGTTTCTCTCTTCACTGGAGCAGGCAGACACAGCCAACGCACATCAAGTGTCAAGAGACACACTCTGCTGAGCTCAACGCTTGTGCAGATGCACATGTGCGACGAAGTCAACACACGTGCTTGTGGAGAGAAAGAAAGGGACTCCCAGGCATGTGGAGCGACGGGGAGAAAGAGCGGGCGCTGAGGAACACAGTTTCAAACAGACTGTCTCCACACAAACAGGCACCTGTCTGCAGGTATCCTAGATCTTGATTCTTGAACTTGAGGAAACACGCGTATGAGCAAAACTCCCAAACGCTTCCAGGAAAGACACAGGCTCTCCCACAAGCACACAAGTGTTTGCCCTCAGCTATAGATCAGGGACAAGCTTGTGAAGAGATGCCCTGCTATTCTTTCGCCTTATGGCATCATGTGTTTCGTTCCTCTTGGAGATCGATTGTTAAACGTCTTTCCTAGGGCGACTGTGAAGCATTTGCCACCGGAGGAGAAGTAGCACGGAGCAGCATTCAGTACTGCCTACGAGTGTCTTTGCTACCCTACTAGCGGAGCTCCAAGAACAGGCACACATCTTCAGGTACCTTCCAAATGTGGATTCCCCTGCAGCCCCGTAGGCGGGCGTGCAGTACGCCAACCATCAACGGACGTTTTTCCCCTCAAGCCTGTCAGGACGTTGCTCGTCCGTCTTTCCCTCAATAGACGGGAGTAGGCGCGCTTGCGGATGTGTGCGTGTGTGTGGCCACGCGTTTGCTTAGGCATCAGTGTGTGAAAAGGTAGGTGCTTTTCTCTAGCTGCGTGTGCGTGCACGTGGTGCTGGGTGCACATCCCTGGGTGCTCGTGGAAAGGTTTCTGCATGGTTTTCGCTGAGGAATCGTGTGTGTGCACATGGACAAAGAGAAGGCGCAGAAACCAGGTTCCAGCGCCGAAGAAGGCAAAAGGCAAGGTTTCCGGCGCTATCTCCTTCTCTCCCCAGACCTAGTCGCGCAAAGCAAGCCGCTAAGCCGGCGACCGGCAAGAGAGCTACAACGAAGCATGCCGAACGGAGAAAATAGCAGCAGCTCATCTGTTCACACCTTGTTTCTGCCATGTGCTTGAACGCCAAGACGTTCGCGCTTCTGTGAGATGAAAGACGTCCTTCTGCATATGTGCTTGCTCACACCGGTGCACTTGTTAGTGTATCCATTCAGTCCTGGGCTGCGGGGCATTCAGGAGTGGCTCTGTGGAGACGTCTGCATAGGGGCAGCTGTCAGAACACGCACACTCGATCGTTCACCAAAACATATGCAGACGCGTCCTTAGCCTGTAGATTTGGATGCACAGAGTTCCCTGTGTTCGCAAGAGACAAGGGAATCGCGTCTGTACGCACAGAAGCAATAGCGGACCGTTTCCCTCGGAGTGAACGCGAAAGAGCCGTCTATGTACTCGGAGACACGGGAACGTGCCTCAATGCGGTCACAGAGGCAGCAGCTTTTGCACAGATGCTCTGGTGATTCTGGCACTTTCCAGGCACACTCCTGAAAGTCGCGCACACTGCTGTTCACTCGCTAAACGACCTCTTGGGAAACACGTCTCCGGTCGATGGACCGCTCAGATTGCTTCTCGTGTAACTGTGAACTGTGTCAGCGCAGGGAATCCGTCTCTGTTGAGCAGATGTCAATCCTGCCTCGCTTTTGCTTTGTTGCCTCTACCAAGATGATTTCCCGTTTCTCTCTTCACTGGAGCAGGCAGACACAGCCAACGCACATCAAGTGTCAAGAGACACACTCTGCTGAGCTCAACGCTTGTGCAGATGCACATGTGCGACGAAGTCAACACACGTGCTTGTGGAGAGAAGGAAAGGGACTCCCAGGCGTGTGGAGCGACGGGGAGAAAGAGCGGGCGCTGAGGAACACAGTTTCAAACAGACTGTCTCCACACAAACAGGCACCTGTCTGCAGGTATCCTAGATCTTGATTCTTGAACTTGAGGAAACACGCGTCTGAGCAAAACTCCCAAACGCTTCCAGGAAAGACACAGGCTCTCCCACAAGCACACAAGTGTTTGCCCTCAGCTATAGATCAGGGACAAGCTTGTGAAGAGATGCCCTGCTATTCTTTCGCCTTATGGCATCATGTGTTTCGTTCCTCTTGGAGATCGATTGTTAAACGTCTTTCCTAGGGCGCTGTGAAGCATTTGCCAGCGGAGGAGAAGTAGCACGGAGCAGCATTCAGTACTGCCTACGAGTGTCTTTGCTACCCTACTAGCGGAGCTCCAAGAACAGGCACACATCTTCAGGTACCTTCCAAATGTGGATTCCCCTGCAGCCCCGTAGGCGGGCGTGCAGTACGCCAACCATCAACGGACGTTTTTCCCCTCAAGCCTGTCAGGACGTTGCTCGTCCGTCTTTCCCTCAATAGACGGGAGTAGGCGCGCTTGCGGATGTGTGCGTGTGTGTGGCCACGCGTTTGCTTAGGCATCAGTGTGTGAAAAGGTAGGTGCTTTTCTCTAGCTGCGTGTGCGTGCACGTGGTGCTGGGTGCACATCCCTGGGTGCTCGTGGAAAGGTTTCTGCATGGTTTTCGCTGAGGAATCGTGTGTGTGCACATGGACAAAGAGAAGGCGCAGCAACCAGGTTCCAGCGCCGAAGAAGGCAAAAGGCAAGGTTTCCGGCGCTATCTCCTTCTCTCCCCAGACCTAGTCGCGCAAAGCAAGCTGCTAAGCCGGCGACCGGCAAGAGAGCTACAACGAAGCATGCCGAACGGAGAAAATAGCAGCAGCTCATCTGTTCACACCTTGTTTCTGCCATGTGCTTGAACGCCAAGACGTTCGCGCTTCTGTGAGATGAAAGACGTCCTTCTGCATATGTGCTTGCTCACACCGGTGCACTTGTTAGTGTATCCATTCAGTCCTGGGCTGCGGGGCACTCAGGAGTGGCTCTGTGGAGACGTCTGCATAGAGGCAGCTGTCAGAACACGCACACTCGATTGTTCACCAAAACATATGCAGACGTGTCCTTAGCCTGTAGATTTGGATGCACAGAGTTCCCTGTGTTCGCAAGAGACAAGGGAATCGCGTCTGTACGCACAGAAGCAATAGCGGACCGTTTCCCTCGGAGTGAACGCGAAAGAGCCGTCTATATACTCGCAGACACGGGAACGTGCCTCAATGCGGTCACAGAGGCAGCAGCTTTTGCACAGATGCTCTGGTGATTCTGGCACTTTCCAGGCACACTCCTGAAAGTCGCGCACACTGCTGTTCACTCGCTAAACGACCTCTTGGGAAACACGTCTGCGGTCGATGGACCGCTCAGATTGCTTCTCGTGTAACTGTGAACTGTGTCAGCGCAGGGAATCCGTCTCTGTTGAGCAGATGTCAATCCTGCCTCGCTTTTGCTTTGTTGCCTCTACCAAGATGATTTCCCGTTTCTCTCTTCACTGGAGCAGGCAGACACAGCCAACGCACATCAAGTGTCAAGAGACACACTCTGCTGAGCTCAACGCTTGTGCAGATGCACATGTGCGACGAAGTCAACACACGTGCTTGTGGAGAGAAAGAAAGGGACTCCCAGGCGTGTGGAGCGACGGGGAGAAAGAGCGGGCGCTGAGGAACACAGTTTCAAACAGACTGTCTCCACACAAACAGGCACCTGTCTGCAGGTATCCTAGATCTTGATTCTTGAACTTGAGGAAACACGCGTCTGAGCAAAACTCCCAAACGCTTCCAGGAAAGACACAGGCTCTCCCACAAGCACACAAGTGTTTGCCCTCAGCTATAGATCAGGGACAAGCTTGTGAAGAGATGCCCTGCTATTCTTTCGCCTTATGGCATCATGTGTTTCGTTCCTCTTGGAGATCGATTGTTAAACGTCTTTCCTAGGGCGCTGTGAAGCATTTGCCAGCGGAGGAGAAGTAGCACGGAGCAGCATTCAGTACTGCCTACGAGTGTCTTTGCTACCCTACTAGCGGAGCTCCAAGAACAGGCACACATCTTCAGGTACCTTCCAAATGTGGATTCCCCTGCAGCCCCGTAGGCGGGCGTGCAGTACGCCAACCATCAACGGACGTTTTTCCCCTCAAGCCTGTCAGGACGTTGCTCGTCCGTCTTTCCCTCAATAGACGGGAGTAGGCGCGCTTGCGGATGTGTGCGTGTGTGTGGCCACGCGTTTGCTTAGGCATCAGTGTGTGAAAAGGTAGGTGCTTTTCTCTAGCTGCGTGTGCGTGCACGTGGTGCTGGGTGCACATCCCTGGGTGCTCGTGGAAAGGTTTCTGCATGGTTTTCGCTGAGGAATCGTGTGTGTGCACATGGACAAAGAGAAGGCGCAGCAACCAGGTTCCAGCGCCGAAGAAGGCAAAAGGCAAGGTTTCCGGCGCTATCTCCTTCTCTCCCCAGACCTAGTCGCGCAAAGCAAGCCGCTAAGCCGGCGACCGGCAAGAGAGCTACAACGAAGCATGCCGAACGGAGAAAATAGCAGCAGCTCATCTGTTCACACCTTGTTTCTGCCATGTGCTTGAACGCCAAGACGTTCGCGCTTCTGTGAGATGAAAGACGTCCTTCTGCATATGTGCTTGCTCACACCGGTGCACTTGTTAGTGTATCCATTCAGTCCTGGGCTGCGGGGCATTCAGGAGTGGCTCTGTGGAGACGTCTGCATAGGGGCAGCTGTCAGAACACGCACACTCGATCGTTCACCAAAACATATGCAGACGCGTCCTTAGCCTGTAGATTTGGATGCACAGAGTTCCCTGTGTTCGCAAGAGACAAGGGAATCGCGTCTGTACGCACAGAAGCAATAGCGGACCGTTTCCCTCGGAGTGAACGCGAAAGAGCCGTCTATGTACTCGGAGACACGGGAACGTGCCTCAATGCGGTCACAGAGGCAGCAGCTTTTGCACAGATGCTCTGGTGATTCTGGCACTTTCCAGGCACACTCCTGAAAGTTGCGCACACTGCTGTTCACTCGCTAAACGACCTCTTGGGAAACACGTCTCCGGTCGATGGACCGCTCAGATTGCTTCTCGTGTAACTGTGAACTGTGTCAGCGCAGGGAATCCGTCTCTGTTGAGCAGATGTCAATCCTGCCTCGCTTTTGCTTTGTTGCCTCTACCAAGATGATTTCCCGTTTCTCTCTTCACTGGAGCAGGCAGACACAGCCAACGCACATCAAGTGTCAAGAGACACACTCTGCTGAGCTCAACGCTTGTGCAGATGCACATGTGCGACGAAGTCAACACACGTGCTTGTGGAGAGAAAGAAAGGGACTCCCAGGCGTGTGGAGCGACGGGGAGAAAGAGCGGGCGCTGAGGAACACAGTTTCAAACAGACTGTCTCCACACAAACAGGCACCTGTCTGCAGGTATCCTAGATCTTGATTCTTGAACTTGAGGAAACACGCGTCTGAGCAAAACTCCCAAACGCTTCCAGGAAAGACACAGGCTCTCCCACAAGCACACAAGTGTTTGCCCTCAGCTATAGATCAGGGACAAGCTTGTGAAGAGATGCCCTGCTATTCTTTCGCCTTATGGCATCATGTGTTTCGTTCCTCTTGGAGATCGATTGTTAAACGTCTTTCCTAGGGCGACTGTGAAGCATTTGCCACCGGAGGAGAAGTAGCACGAAGCAGCATTCAGTACTGCCTACGAGTGTCTTTGCTACCCTACTAGCGGAGCTCCAAGAACAGGCACACATCTTCAGGTACCTTCCAAATGTGGATTCCCCTGCAGCCCCGTAGGCGGGCGTGCAGAACGCCAACCATCAACGGACGTTTTTCCCCTCAAGCCTGTCAGGACGTTGCTCGTCCGTCTTTCCCTCAATAGACGGGAGTAGGCGCGCTTGCGGATGTGTGCGTGTGTGTGGCCACGCGTTTGCTTAGGCATCAGTGTGTGAAAAGGTAGGTGCTTTTCTCTAGCTGCGTGTGCGTGCACGTGGTGCTGGGTGCACATCCCTGGGTGCTCGTGGAAAGGTTTCTGCATGGTTTTCGCTGAGGAATCGTGTGTGTGCACATGGACAAAGAGAAGGCGCAGCAACCAGGTTCCAGCGCCGAAGAAGGCAAAAGGCAAGGTTTCCAGCGCTATCTCCTTCTCTCCCCAGACCTAGTCGCGCAAAGCAAGCCGCTAAGCCGGCGACCGGCAAGAGAGCTACAACGAAGCATGCCGAACGGAGAAAATAGCAGCAGCTCATCTGTTCACACCTTGTTTCTGCCATGTGCTTGAACGCCAAGACGTTCGCGCTTCTGTGAGATGAAAGACGTCCTTCTGCATATGTGCTTGCTCACACTGGTGCACTTGTTAGTGTATCCATTCAGTCCTGGGCTGCGGGGCATTCAGGAGTGGCTCTGTGGAGCCGTCTGCATAGAGGCAGCTGTCAGAACACGCACACTCGATCGTTCACCAAAACATATGCAGACGCGTCCTTAGCCTGTAGATTTGGATGCACAGAGTTCCCTGTGTTCGCAAGAGACAAGGGAATCGCGTCTGTACGCACAGAAGCAATAGCGGACCGTTTCCCTCGGAGTGAACGCGAAAGAGCCGTCTATATACTCGCAGCCACGGGAACGTGCCTCAATGCGGTCACAGAGGCAGCAGCTTTTGCACAGATGCTCTGGTGATTCTGGCACTTTCCAGGCACACTCCTGAAAGTCGCGCACACTGCTGTTCACTCGCTAAACGACCTCTTGGGAAACACGTCTCCGGTCGATGGACCGCTCAGATTGCTTCTCGTGTAACTGTGAACTGTGTCAGCGCAGGGAATCCGTCTCTGTTGAGCAGATGTCAATCCTGCCTCGCTTTTGCTTTGTTGCCTCTACCAAGATGATTTCCCGTTTCTCTCTTCACTGGAGCAGGCAGACACAGCCAACGCACATCAAGTGTCAAGAGACACACTCTGCTGAGCTCAACGCTTGTGCAGATGCACATGTGCGACGAAGTCAACACACGTGCTTGTGGAGAGAAAGAAAGGGACTCCCAGGCGTGTGGAGCGACGGGGAGAAAGAGCGGGCGCTGAGGAACACAGTTTCAAACAGACTGTCTCCACACAAACAGGCACCTGTCTGCAGGTATCCTAGATCTTGATTCTTGAACTTGAGGAAACACGCGTCTGAGCAAAACTCCCAAACGCTTCCAGGAAAGACACAGGCTCTCCCACAAGCACACAAGTGTTTGCCCTCAGCTATAGATCAGGGACAAGCTTGTGAAGAGATGCCCTGCTATTCTTTCACCTTATGGCATCATGTGTTTCGTTCCTCTTGGAGATCGATTGTTAAACGTCTTTCCTAGGGCGACTGTGAAGCATTTGCCAGCGGAGGAGAAGTAGCACGGAGCAGCATTCAGTACTGCCTACGAGTGTCTTTGCTACCCTACTAGCGGAGCTCCAAGAACAGGCACACATCTTCAGGTACCTTCCAAATGTGGATTCCCCTGCAGCCCCGTAGGCGGGCGTGCAGAACGCCAACCATCAACGGACGTTTTTCCCCTCAAGCCTGTCAGGACGTTGCTCGTCCGTCTTTCCCTCAATAGACGGGAGTAGGCGCGCTTGCGGATGTGTGCGTGTGTGTGGCCACGCGTTTGCTTAGGCATCAGTGTGTGAAAAGGTAGGTGCTTTTCTCTAGCTGCGTGTGCGTGCACGTGGTGCTGGGTGCACATCCCTGGGTGCTCGAGGTAAGGTTTCTGCATGGTTTTCGCTGAGGAATCGTGTGTGTGCACATGGACAAAGAGAAGGCGCAGCAACCAGGTTCCAGCGCCGAAGAAGGCAAAAGGCAAGGTTTCCAGCGCTATCTCCTTCTCTCCCCAGACCTAGTCGCGCAAAGCAAGCCGCTAAGCCGGCGACCGGCAAGAGAGCTACAACGAAGCATGCCGAACGGAGAAAATAGCAGCAGCTCATCTGTTCACACCTTGTTTCTGCCATGTGCTTGAACGCCAAGACGTTCGCGCTTCTGTGAGATGAAAGACGTCCTTCTGCATATGTGCTTGCTCACACCGGTGCACTTGTTAGTGTATCCGTTCAGTCCTGGGCTGCGGGGCATTCAGGAGTGGCTCTGTGGAGACGTCTGCATAGAGGCAGCTGTCAGAACACGCACACTCGATTGTTCACCAAAACATATGCAGACGCGTCCTTAGCCTGTAGATTTGGATGCACAGAGTTCCCTGTGTTCGCAAGAGACAAGGGAATCGCGTCTGTACGCACAGAAGCAATAGCGGACCGTTTCCCTCGGAGTGAACGCGAAAGAGCCGTCTATATACTCGCAGCCACGGGAACGTGCCTCAATGCGGTCACAGAGGCAGCAGCTTTTGCACAGATGCTCTGGTGATTCTGGCACTTTCCAGGCACACTCCTGAAAGTCGCGCACACTGCTGTTCACTCGCTAAACGACCTCTTGGGAAACACGTCTCCGGTCGATGGACCGCTCAGATTGCTTCTCGTGTAACTGTGAACTGTGTCAGCGCAGGGAATCCGTCTCTGTTGAGCAGATGTCAATCCTGCCTCGGTTTTGCTTTGTTGCCTCTACCAAGATGATTTCCCGTTTCTCTCTTCACTGGAGCAGGCAGACACAGCCAACGCACATCAAGTGTCAAGAGACACACTCTGCTGAGCTCAACACTTGTGCAGATGCACATGTGCGATGAAGTCAACACACGTGCTTGTGGAGAGAAAGAAAGGGACTCCCAGGCGTGTGGAGCGACGGGGAGAAAGAGCGGGCGCTGAGGAACACAGTTTCAAACAGACTGTCTCCACACAAACAGGCACCTGTCTGCAGGTATCCTAGATCTTGATTCTTGAACTTGAGGAAACACGCGTCTGAGCAAAACTCCCAAACGCTTCCAGGAAAGACACAGGCTCTCCCACAAGCACACAAGTGTTTGCCCTCAGCTATAGATCAGGGACAAGCTTGTGAAGAGATGCCCTGCTATTCTTTCGCCTTATGGCATCATGTGTTTCGTTCCTCTTGGAGATCGATTGTTAAACGTCTTTCCTAGGGCGCTGTGAAGCATTTGCCAGCGGAGGAGAAGTAGCACGGAGCAGCATTCAGTACTGCCTACGAGTGTCTTTGCTACCCTACTAGCGGAGCTCCAAGAACAGGCACACATCTTCAGGTACCTTCCAAATGTGGATTCCCCTGCAGCCCCGTAGGCGGGCGTGCAGTACGCCAACCATCAACGGACGTTTTTCCCCTCAAGCCTGTCAGGACGTTGCTCGTCCGTCTTTCCCTCAATAGACGGGAGTAGGCGCGCTTGCGGATGTGTGCGTGTGTGTGGCCACGCGTTTGCTTAGGCATCAGTGTGTGAAAAGGTAGGTGCTTTTCTCTAGCTGCGTGTGCGTGCACGTGGTGCTGGGTGCACATCCCTGGGTGCTCGTGGAAAGGTTTCTGCATGGTTTTCGCTGAGGAATCGTGTGTGTGCACATGGACAAAGAGAAGGCGCAGCAACCAGGTTCCAGCGCCGAAGAAGGCAAAAGGCAAGGTTTCCGGCGCTATCTCCTTCTCTCCCCAGACCTAGTCGCGCAAAGCAAGCTGCTAAGCCGGCGACCGGCAAGAGAGCTACAACGAAGCATGCCGAACGGAGAAAATAGCAGCAGCTCATCTGTTCACACCTTGTTTCTGCCATGTGCTTGAACGCCAAGACGTTCGCGCTTCTGTGAGATGAAAGACGTCCTTCTGCATATGTGCTTGCTCACACCGGTGCACTTGTTAGTGTATCCATTCAGTCCTGGGCTGCGGGGCATTCAGGAGTGGCTCTGTGGAGACGTCTGCATAGGGGCAAGAGTCAGAACACGCACACTCGATTGTTCACCAAAACATATGCAGACGCGTCCTTAGCCTGTAGATTTGGATGCACAGAGTTCCCTGTGTTCGCAAGAGACAAGGGAATCGCGTCTGTACGCACAGAAGCAATAGCGGACCGTTTCCCTCGGAGTGAACGCGAAAGAGCCGTCTATATACTCGCAGCCACGGGAACGTGCCTCAATGCGGTCACAGAGGCAGCAGCTTTTGCACAGATGCTCTGGTGATTCTGGCACTTTCCAGGCACACTCCTGAAAGTCGCGCACACTGCTGTTCACTCGCTAAACGACCTCTTGGGAAACACGTCTGCGGTCGATGGACCGCTCAGATTGCTTCTCGTGTAACTGTGAACTGTGTCAGCGCAGGGAATCCGTCTCTGTTGAGCAGATGTCAATCCTGCCTCGCTTTTGCTTTGTTGCCTCTACCAAGATGATTTCCCGTTTCTCTCTTCACTGGAGCACGCAGACACAGCCAACGCACATCAAGTGTCAAGAGACACACTCTGCTGAGCTCAACGCTTGTGCAGATGCACATGTGCGACGAAGTCAACACACGTGCTTGTGGAGAGAAAGAAAGGGACTCCCAGGCGTGTGGAGCGACGGGGAGAAAGAGCGGGCGCTGAGGAACACAGTTTCAAACAGACTGTCTCCACACAAACAGGCACCTGTCTGCAGGTATCCTAGATCTTGATTCTTGAACTTGAGGAAACACGCGTCTGAGCAAAACTCCCAAACGCTTCCAGGAAAGACACAGGCTCTCCCACAAGCACACAAGTGTTTGCCCTCAGCTATAGATCAGGGACAAGCTTGTGAAGAGATGCCCTGCTATTCTTTCGCCTTATGGCATCATGTGTTTCGTTCCTCTTGGAGATCGATTGTTAAACGTCTTTCCTAGGGCGACTGTGAAGCATTTGCCAGCGGAGGAGAAGTAGCACGGAGCAGCATTCAGTACTGCCTACGAGTGTCTTTGCTACCCTACTAGCGGAGCTCCAAGAACAGGCACACATCTTCAGGTACCTTCCAAATGTGGATTCCCCTGCAGCCCCGTAGGCGGGCGTGCAGTACGCCAACCATCAACGGACGTTTTTCCCCTCAAGCCTGTCAGGACGTTGCTCGTCCGTCTTTCCCTCAATAGACGGGAGTAGGCGCGCTTGCGGATGTGTGCGTGTGTGTGGCCACGCGTTTGCTTAGGCATCAGTGTGTGA
Organism: Patagioenas fasciata; assembly: GCF_037038585.1. Lineage (NCBI taxonomy): Eukaryota > Metazoa > Chordata > Aves > Columbiformes > Columbidae > Patagioenas > Patagioenas fasciata. Next base: position 42,810,866 of record NC_092560.1, read on the forward strand.
AAAGGTAGGTGCTTTTCTCTAGCTGCGTGTGCGTGCACGTGGTGCTGGGTGCACATCCCTGGGTGCTCGTGGAAAGGTTTCTGCATGGTTTTCGCTGAGGAATCGTGTGTGTGCACATGGACAAAGAGAAGGCGCAGCAACCAGGTTCCAGCGCCGAAGAAGGCAAAAGGCAAGGTTTCCGGCGCTATCTCCTTCTCTCCCCAGACCTAGTCGCGCAAAGCAAGCCGCTAAGCCGGCGACCGGCAAGAGAGCTACAACGAAGCATGCCGAACGGAGAAAATAGCAGCAGCTCATCTGTTCACACCTTGTTTCTGCCATGTGCTTGAACGCCAAGACGTTCGCGCTTCTGTGAGATGAAAGACGTCCTTCTGCATATGTGCTTGCTCACACCGGTGCACTTGTTAGTGTATCCATTCAGTCCTGGGCTGCGGGGCATTCAGGAGTGGCTCTGTGGAGACGTCTGCATAGAGGCAGCTGTCAGAACACGCACACTCGATTGTTCACCAAAACATATGCAGACGCGTCCTTAGCCTGTAGATTTGGATGCACAGAGTTCCCTGTGTTCGCAAGGGACAAGGGAATCGCGTCTGTACGCACAGAAGCAATAGCGGACCGTTTCCCTCGGAGTGAACGCGAAAGAGCCGTCTATATACTCGCAGCCACGGGAACGTGCCTCAATGCGGTCACAGAGGCAGCAGCTTTTGCACAGATGCTCTGGTGATTCTGGCACTTTCCAGGCACACTCCTGAAAGTCGCGCACACTGCTGTTCACTCGCTAAACGACCTCTTGGGAAACACGTCTGCGGTCGATGGACCGCTCAGATTGCTTCTCGTGTAACTGTGAACTGTGTCAGCGCAGGGAATCCGTCTCTGTTGAGCAGATGTCAATCCTGCCTCGCTTTTGCTTTGTTGCCTCTACCAAGATGATTTCCCGTTTCTCTCTTCACTGGAGCACGCAGACACAGCCAACGCACATCAAGTGTCAAGAGACACACTCTGCTGAGCTCAACGCTTGTGCAGATGCACATGTGCGACGAAGTCAACACACGTGCTTGTGGAGAGAAAGAAAGGGACGCACAGGCGTGTGGAGCGACGGGGAGAAAGAGCGGGCGCTGAGGAACACAGTTTCAAACAGACTGTCTCCACCCAAACAGGCACCTGTCTGCAGGTATCCTAGATCTTGATTCTTGAACTTGAGGAAACACGCGTCTGAGCAAAACTCCCAAACGCTTCCAGGAAAGACACAGGCTCTCCCACAAGCACACAAGTGTTTGCCCTCAGCTATAGATCAGGGACAAGCTTGTGAAGAGATGCCCTGCTATTCTTTCGCCTTATGGCATCATGTGTTTCGTTCCTCTTGGAGATCGATTGATAAACGTCTTTCCTAGAGCGACTGTGAAGCATTTGCCAGCGGAGGAGAAGTAGCACGGAGCAGCATTCAGTACTGCCTACGAGTGTCTTTGCTACCCTACTAGCGGAGCTCCAAGAACAGGCACACATCTTCAGGTACCTTCCAAATGTGGATTCCCCTGCAGCCCCGTAGGCGGGCGTGCAGTACGCCAACCATCAACGGACGATTTTCCCCTCAAGCCTGTCAGGACGTTGCTCGTCCGTCTTTCCCTCAACAGACGGGAGTAGGCGCGCTTGCGGATGTGTGCGTGTGTGTGGCCACGCGTTTGCTTAGGCATCAGTGTGTGAAAAGGTAGGTGCTTTTCTCTAGCTGCGTGTGCGTGCACGTGGTGCTGGGTGCACATCCCTGGGTGCTCGTGGAAAGGTTTCTGCATGGTTTTCGCTGAGGAATCGTGTGTGTGCACATGGACAAAGAGAAGGCGCAGCAACCAGGTTCCAGCGCCGAAGAAGGCAAAAGGCAAGGTTTCCGGCGCTATCTCCTTCTCTCCCCAGACCTAGTCGCGCAAAGCAAGCCGCTAAGCCGGTGACCGGCAAGAGAGCTACAACGAAGCATGCCGAACGGAGAAAATAGCAGCAGCTCATCTGTTCACACCTTGTTTCTGCCATGTGCTTGAACGCCAAGACGTTCGCGCTTCTGTGAGATGAAAGACGTCCTTCTGCATATGTGCTTGCTCACACCGGTGCACTTGTTAGTGTATCCATTCAGTCCTGGGCTGCGGGGCATTCAGGAGTGGCTCTGTGGAGACGTCTGCATAGGGGCAAGAGTCAGAACACGCACACTCGATTGTTCACCAAAACATATGCAGACGCGTCCTTAGCCTGTAGATTTGGATGCACAGAGTTCCCTGTGTTCGCAAGAGACAAGGGAATCGCGTCTGTACGCACAGAAGCAATAGCGGACCGTTTCCCTCGGAGTGAACGCGAAAGAGCCGTCTATATACTCGCAGCCACGGGAACGTGCCTCAATGCGGTCACAGAGGCAGCAGCTTTTGCACAGATGCTCTGGTGATTCTGGCACTTTCCAGGCACACTCCTGAAAGTCGCGCACACTGCTGTTCACTCGCTAAACGACCTCTTGGGAAACACGTCTGCGGTCGATGGACCGCTCAGATTGCTTCTCGTGTAACTGTGAACTGTGTCAGCGCAGGGAATCCGTCTCTGTTGAGCAGATGTCAATCCTGCCTCGCTTTTGCTTTGTTGCCTCTACCAAGATGATTTCCCGTTTCTCTCTTCACTGGAGCAGGCAGACACAGCCAACGCACATCAAGTGTCAAGAGACACACTCTGCTGAGCTCAACGCTTGTGCAGATGCACATGTGCGACGAAGTCAACACACGTGCTTGTGGAGAGAAAGAAAGGGACTCCCAGGCATGTGGAGCGACGGGGAGAAAGAGCGGGCGCTGAGGAACACAGTTTCAAACAGACTGTCTCCACACAAACAGGCACCTGTCTGCAGGTATCCTAGATCTTGATTCTTGAACTTGAGGAAACACGCGTATGAGCAAAACTCCCAAACGCTTCCAGGAAAGACACAGGCTCTCCCACAAGCACACAAGTGTTTGCCCTCAGCTATAGATCAGGGACAAGCTTGTGAAGAGATGCCCTGCTATTCTTTCGCCTTATGGCATCATGTGTTTCGTTCCTCTTGGAGATCGATTGTTAAACGTCTTTCCTAGGGCGACTGTGAAGCATTTGCCACCGGAGGAGAAGTAGCACGGAGCAGCATTCAGTACTGCCTACGAGTGTCTTTGCTACCCTACTAGCGGAGCTCCAAGAACAGGCACACATCTTCAGGTACCTTCCAAATGTGGATTCCCCTGCAGCCCCGTAGGCGGGCGTGCAGTACGCCAACCATCAACGGACGTTTTTCCCCTCAAGCCTGTCAGGACGTTGCTCGTCCGTCTTTCCCTCAATAGACGGGAGTAGGCGCGCTTGCGGATGTGTGCGTGTGTGTGGCCACGCGTTTGCTTAGGCATCAGTGTGTGAAAAGGTAGGTGCTTTTCTCTAGCTGCGTGTGCGTGCACGTGGTGCTGGGTGCACATCCCTGGGTGCTCGTGGAAAGGTTTCTGCATGGTTTTCGCTGAGGAATCGTGTGTGTGCACATGGACAAAGAGAAGGCGCAGAAACCAGGTTCCAGCGCCGAAGAAGGCAAAAGGCAAGGTTTCCGGCGCTATCTCCTTCTCTCCCCAGACCTAGTCGCGCAAAGCAAGCCGCTAAGCCGGCGACCGGCAAGAGAGCTACAACGAAGCATGCCGAACGGAGAAAATAGCAGCAGCTCATCTGTTCACACCTTGTTTCTGCCATGTGCTTGAACGCCAAGACGTTCGCGCTTCTGTGAGATGAAAGACGTCCTTCTGCATATGTGCTTGCTCACACCGGTGCACTTGTTAGTGTATCCATTCAGTCCTGGGCTGCGGGGCATTCAGGAGTGGCTCTGTGGAGACGTCTGCATAGGGGCAGCTGTCAGAACACGCACACTCGATCGTTCACCAAAACATATGCAGACGCGTCCTTAGCCTGTAGATTTGGATGCACAGAGTTCCCTGTGTTCGCAAGAGACAAGGGAATCGCGTCTGTACGCACAGAAGCAATAGCGGACCGTTTCCCTCGGAGTGAACGCGAAAGAGCCGTCTATGTACTCGGAGACACGGGAACGTGCCTCAATGCGGTCACAGAGGCAGCAGCTTTTGCACAGATGCTCTGGTGATTCTGGCACTTTCCAGGCACACTCCTGAAAGTCGCGCACACTGCTGTTCACTCGCTAAACGACCTCTTGGGAAACACGTCTCCGGTCGATGGACCGCTCAGATTGCTTCTCGTGTAACTGTGAACTGTGTCAGCGCAGGGAATCCGTCTCTGTTGAGCAGATGTCAATCCTGCCTCGCTTTTGCTTTGTTGCCTCTACCAAGATGATTTCCCGTTTCTCTCTTCACTGGAGCAGGCAGACACAGCCAACGCACATCAAGTGTCAAGAGACACACTCTGCTGAGCTCAACGCTTGTGCAGATGCACATGTGCGACGAAGTCAACACACGTGCTTGTGGAGAGAAGGAAAGGGACTCCCAGGCGTGTGGAGCGACGGGGAGAAAGAGCGGGCGCTGAGGAACACAGTTTCAAACAGACTGTCTCCACACAAACAGGCACCTGTCTGCAGGTATCCTAGATCTTGATTCTTGAACTTGAGGAAACACGCGTCTGAGCAAAACTCCCAAACGCTTCCAGGAAAGACACAGGCTCTCCCACAAGCACACAAGTGTTTGCCCTCAGCTATAGATCAGGGACAAGCTTGTGAAGAGATGCCCTGCTATTCTTTCGCCTTATGGCATCATGTGTTTCGTTCCTCTTGGAGATCGATTGTTAAACGTCTTTCCTAGGGCGCTGTGAAGCATTTGCCAGCGGAGGAGAAGTAGCACGGAGCAGCATTCAGTACTGCCTACGAGTGTCTTTGCTACCCTACTAGCGGAGCTCCAAGAACAGGCACACATCTTCAGGTACCTTCCAAATGTGGATTCCCCTGCAGCCCCGTAGGCGGGCGTGCAGTACGCCAACCATCAACGGACGTTTTTCCCCTCAAGCCTGTCAGGACGTTGCTCGTCCGTCTTTCCCTCAATAGACGGGAGTAGGCGCGCTTGCGGATGTGTGCGTGTGTGTGGCCACGCGTTTGCTTAGGCATCAGTGTGTGAAAAGGTAGGTGCTTTTCTCTAGCTGCGTGTGCGTGCACGTGGTGCTGGGTGCACATCCCTGGGTGCTCCTGGAAAGGTTTCTGCATGGTTTTCGCTGAGGAATCGTGTGTGTGCACATGGACAAAGAGAAGGCGCAGCAACCAGGTTCCAGCGCCGAAGAAGGCAAAAGGCAAGGTTTCCGGCGCTATCTCCTTCTCTCCCCAGACCTAGTCGCGCAAAGCAAGCTGCTAAGCCGGCGACCGGCAAGAGAGCTACAACGAAGCATGCCGAACGGAGAAAATAGCAGCAGCTCATCTGTTCACACCTTGTTTCTGCCATGTGCTTGAACGCCAAGACGTTCGCGCTTCTGTGAGATGAAAGACGTCCTTCTGCATATGTGCTTGCTCACACCGGTGCACTTGTTAGTGTATCCATTCAGTCCTGGGCTGCGGGGCACTCAGGAGTGGCTCTGTGGAGACGTCTGCATAGAGGCAGCTGTCAGAACACGCACACTCGATTGTTCACCAAAACATATGCAGACGTGTCCTTAGCCTGTAGATTTGGATGCACAGAGTTCCCTGTGTTCGCAAGAGACAAGGGAATCGCGTCTGTACGCACAGAAGCAATAGCGGACCGTTTCCCTCGGAGTGAACGCGAAAGAGCCGTCTATATACTCGCAGACACGGGAACGTGCCTCAATGCGGTCACAGAGGCAGCAGCTTTTGCACAGATGCTCTGGTGATTCTGGCACTTTCCAGGCACACTCCTGAAAGTCGCGCACACTGCTGTTCACTCGCTAAACGACCTCTTGGGAAACACGTCTGCGGTCGATGGACCGCTCAGATTGCTTCTCGTGTAACTGTGAACTGTGTCAGCGCAGGGAATCCGTCTCTGTTGAGCAGATGTCAATCCTGCCTCGCTTTTGCTTTGTTGCCTCTACCAAGATGATTTCCCGTTTCTCTCTTCACTGGAGCAGGCAGACACAGCCAACGCACATCAAGTGTCAAGAGACACACTCTGCTGAGCTCAACGCTTGTGCAGATGCACATGTGCGACGAAGTCAACACACGTGCTTGTGGAGAGAAAGAAAGGGACTCCCAGGCGTGTGGAGCGACGGGGAGAAAGAGCGGGCGCTGAGGAACACAGTTTCAAACAGACTGTCTCCACACAAACAGGCACCTGTCTGCAGGTATCCTAGATCTTGATTCTTGAACTTGAGGAAACACGCGTCTGAGCAAAACTCCCAAACGCTTCCAGGAAAGACACAGGCTCTCCCACAAGCACACAAGTGTTTGCCCTCAGCTATAGATCAGGGACAAGCTTGTGAAGAGATGCCCTGCTATTCTTTCGCCTTATGGCATCATGTGTTTCGTTCCTCTTGGAGATCGATTGTTAAACGTCTTTCCTAGGGCGCTGTGAAGCATTTGCCAGCGGAGGAGAAGTAGCACAGAGCAGCATTCAGTACTGCCTACGAGTGTCTTTGCTACCCTACTAGCGGAGCTCCAAGAACAGGCACACATCTTCAGGTACCTTCCAAATGTGGATTCCCCTGCAGCCCCGTAGGCGGGCGTGCAGTACGCCAACCATCAACGGACGTTTTTCCCCTCAAGCCTGTCAGGACGTTGCTCGTCCGTCTTTCCCTCAATAGACGGGAGTAGGCGCGCTTGCGGATGTGTGCGTGTGTGTGGCCACGCGTTTGCTTAGGCATCAGTGTGTGAAAAGGTAGGTGCTTTTCTCTAGCTGCGTGTGCGTGCACGTGGTGCTGGGTGCACATCCCTGGGTGCTCGTGGAAAGGTTTCTGCATGGTTTTCGCTGAGGAATCGTGTGTGTGCACATGGACAAAGAGAAGGCGCAGCAACCAGGTTCCAGCGCCGAAGAAGGCAAAAGGCAAGGTTTCCGGCGCTATCTCCTTCTCTCCCCAGACCTAGTCGCGCAAAGCAAGCTGCTAAGCCGGCGACCGGCAAGAGAGCTACAACGAAGCATGCCGAACGGAGAAAATAGCAGCAGCTCATCTGTTCACACCTTGTTTCTGCCATGTGCTTGAACGCCAAGACGTTCGCGCTTCTGTGAGATGAAAGACGTCCTTCTGCATATGTGCTTGCTCACACCGGTGCACTTGTTAGTGTATCCATTCAGTCCTGGGCTGCGGGGCATTCAGGAGTGGCTCTGTGGAGACGTCTGCATAGAGGCAGCTGTCAGAACACGCACACTCGATTGTTCACCAAAACATATGCAGACGCGTCCTTAGCCTGTAGATTTGGATGCACAGAGTTCCCTGTGTTCGCAAGAGACAAGGGAATCGCGTCTGTACGCACAGAAGCAATAGCGGACCGTTTCCCTCGGAGTGAACGCGAAAGAGCCGTCTATATACTCGCAGCCACGGGAACGTGCCTCAATGCGGTCACAGAGGCAGCAGCTTTTGCACAGATGCTCTGGTGATTCTGGCACTTTCCAGGCACACTCCTGAAAGTCGCGCACACTGCTGTTCACTCGCTAAACGACCTCTTGGGAAACACGTCTCCGGTCGATGGACCGCTCAGATTGCTTCTCGTGTAACTGTGAACTGTGTCAGCGCAGGGAATCCGTCTCTGTTGAGCAGATGTCAATCCTGCCTCGCTTTTGCTTTGTTGCCTCTACCAAGATGATTTCCCGTTTCTCTCTTCACTGGAGCACGCAGACACAGCCAACGCACATCAAGTGTCAAGAGACACACTCTGCTGAGCTCAACGCTTGTGCAGATGCACATGTGCGACGAAGTCAACACACGTGCTTGTGGAGAGAAAGAAAGGGACTCCCAGGCGTGTGGAGCGACGGGGAGAAAGAGCGGGCGCTGAGGAACACAGTTTCAAACAGACTGTCTCCACACAAACAGGCACCTGTCTGCAGGTATCCTAGATCTTGATTCTTGAACTTGAGGAAACACGCGTCTGAGCAAAACTCCCAAACGCTTCCAGGAAAGACACAGGCTCTCCCACAAGCACACAAGTGTTTGCCCTCAGCTATAGATCAGGGACAAGCTTGTGAAGAGATGCCCTGCTATTCTTTCGCCTTATGGCATCATGTGTTTCGTTCCTCTTGGAGATCGATTGTTAAACGTCTTTCCTAGGGCGCTGTGAAGCATTTGCCAGCGGAGGAGAAGTAGCACGGAGCAGCATTCAGTACTGCCTACGAGTGTCTTTGCTACCCTACTAGCGGAGCTCCAAGAACAGGCACACATCTTCAGGTACCTTCCAAATGTGGATTCCCCTGCAGCCCCGTAGGCGGGCGTGCAGTACGCCAACCATCAACGGACGTTTTTCCCCTCAAGCCTGTCAGGACGTTGCTCGTCCGTCTTTCCCTCAATAGACGGGAGTAGGCGCGCTTGCGGATGTGTGCGTGTGTGTGGCCACGCGTTTGCTTAGGCATCAGTGTGTGAAAAGGTAGGTGCTTTTCTCTAGCTGCGTGTGCGTGCACGTGGTGCTGGGTGCACATCCCTGGGTGCTCGTGGAAAGGTTTCTGCATGGTTTTCGCTGAGGAATCGTGTGTGTGCACATGGACAAAGAGAAGGCGCAGCAACCAGGTTCCAGCGCCGAAGAAGGCAAAAGGCAAGGTTTCCGGCGCTATCTCCTTCTCTCCCCAGACCTAGTCGCGCAAAGCAAGCCGCTAAGCCGGCGACCGGCAAGAGAGCTACAACGAAGCATGCCGAACGGAGAAAATAGCAGCAGCTCATCTGTTCACACCTTGTTTCTGCCATGTGCTTGAACGCCAAGACGTTCGCGCTTCTGTGAGATGAAAGACGTCCTTCTGCATATGTGCTTGCTCACACCGGTGCACTTGTTAGTCTATCCATTCAGTCCTGGGCTGCGGGGCATTCAGGAGTGGCTCTGTGGAGACGTCTGCATAGAGGCAGCTGTCAGAACACGCACACTCGATTGTTCACCAAAACATATGCAGACGCGTCCTTAGCCTGTAGATTTGGATGCACAGAGTTCCCTGTGTTCGCAAGAGACAAGGGAATCGCGTCTGTACGCACAGAAGCAATAGCGGACCGTTTCCCTCGGAGTGAACGCGAAAGAACCGTCTATATACTCGCAGCCACGGGAACGTGCCTCAATGCGGTCACAGAGGCAGCAGCTTTTGCACAGATGCTCTGGTGATTCTGGCACTTTCCAGGCACACTCCTGAAAGTCGCGCACACTGCTGTTCACTCGCTAAACGACCTCTTGGGAAACACGTCTCCGGTCGATGGGCCGCTCAGATTGCTTCTCGTGTAACTGTGAACTGTGTCAGCGCAGGGAATCCGTCTCTGTTGAGCAGATGTCAATCCTGCCTCGCTTTTGCTTTGTTGCCTCTACCAAGATGATTTCCCGTTTCTCTCTTCACTGGAGCACGCAGACACAGCCAACGCACATCAAGTGTCAAGAGACACACTCTGCTGAGCTCAACGCTTGTGCAGATGCACATGTGCGACGAAGTCAACACACGTTTGCTTTGTTGCCTCTACCAAGATGATTTCCCGTTTCTCTCTTCACTGGAGCACGCAGACACAGCCAACGCACATCAAGTGTCAAGAGACACACTCTGCTGAGCTCAACGCTTGTGCAGATGCACATGTGCGACGAAGTCAACACACGTGCTTGTGGAGAGAAGGAAAGGGACTCACAGGCGTGTGGAGCGACGGGGAGAAAGAGCGGGCGCTGAGGAACACAGTTTCAAACAGACTGTCTCCACACAAACAGGCACCTGTCTGCAGGTATCCTAGATCTTGATTCTTGAACTTGAGGAAACACGCGTCTGAGCAAAACTCCCAAACGCTTCCAGGAAAGACACAGGCTCTCCCACAAGCACACAAGTGTTTGCCCTCAGCTATAGATCAGGGACAAGCTTGTGAAGAGATGCCCTGCTATTCTTTCGCCTTATGGCATCATGTGTTTCGTTCCTCTTGGAGATCGATTGTTAAACGTCTTTCCTAGGGCGCTGTGAAGCATTTGCCAGCAGAGGAGAAGTAGCACGGAGCAGCATTCAGTACTGCCTACGAGTGTCTTTGCTACCCTACTAGCGGAGCTCCAAGAACAGGCACACATCTTCAGGTACCTTCCAAATGTGGATTCCCCTGCAGCCCCGTAGGCGGGCGTGCAGTACGCCAACCATCAACGGACGTTTTTCCCCTCAAGCCTGTCAGGACGTTGCTCGTCCGTCTTTCCCTCAATAGACGGGAGTAGGCGCGCTTGCGGATGTGTGCGTGTGTGTGGCCACGCGTTTGCTTAGGCATCAGTGTGTGAAAAGGTAGGTGCTTTTCTCTAGCTGCGTGTGCGTGCACGTGGTGCTGGGTGCACATCCCTGGGTGCTCGTGGAAAGGTTTCTGCATGGTTTTCGCTGAGGAATCGTGTGTGTGCACATGGACAAAGAGAAGGCGCAGCAACCAGGTTCCAGCGCCGAAGAAGGCAAAAGGCAAGGTTTCCGGCGCTATCTCCTTCTCTCCCCAGACCTAGTCGCGCAAAGCAAGCCGCTAAGCCGGCGACCGGCAAGAGAGCTACAACGAAGCATGCCGAACGGAGAAAATAGCAGCAGCTCATCTGTTCACACCTTGTTTCTGCCATGTGCTTGAACGCCAAGACGTTCGCGCTTCTGTGAGATGAAAGACGTCCTTCTGCATATGTGCTTGCTCACACCGGTGCACTTGTTAGTGTATCCATTCAGTCCTGGGCTGCGGGGCATTCAGGAGTGGCTCTGTGGAGACGTCTGCATAGAGGCAGCTGTCAGAACACGCACACTCGATTGTTCACCAAAACATATGCAGATGCGTCCTTAGCCTGTAGATTTGGATGCACAGAGTTCCCTGTGTTCGCAAGAGACAAGGGAATCGCGTCTGTACGCACAGAAGCAATAGCGGACCGTTTCCCTCGGAGTGAACGCGAAAGAGCCGTCTATATACTCGCAGCCACGGGAACGTGCCTCAATGCGGTCACAGAGGCAGCAGCTTTTGCACAGATGCTCTGGTGATTCTGGCACTTTCCAGGCACACTCCTGAAAGTCGCGCACACTGCTGTTCACTCGCTAAACGACCTCTTGGGAAACACGTCTCCGGTCGATGGACCGCTCAGATTGCTTCTCGTGTAACTGTGAACTGTGTCAGCGCAGGGAATCCGTCTCTGTTGAGCAGATGTCAATCCTGCCTCGCTTTTGCTTTGTTGCCTCTACCAAGATGATTTCCCGTTTCTCTCTTCACTGGAGCACGCAGACACAGCCAACGCACATCAAGTGTCAAGAGACACACTCTGCTGAGCTCAACGCTTGTGCAGATGCACATGTGCGACGAAGTCAACACACGTGCTTGTGGAGAGAAAGAAAGGGACTCCCAGGCGTGTGGAGCGACGGGGAGAAAGAGCGGGCGCTGAGGAACACAGTTTCAAACAGACTGTCTCCACACAAACAGGCACCTGTCTGCAGGTATCCTAGATCTTGATTCTTGAACTTGAGGAAACACGCGTCTGAGCAAAACTCCCAAACGCTTCCAGGAAAGACACAGGCTCTCCCACAAGCACACAAGTGTTTGCCCTCAGCTATAGATCAGGGACAAGCTTGTGAAGAGATGCCCTGCTATTCTTTCGCCTTATGGCATCATGTGTTTCGTTCCTCTTGGAGATCGATTGTTAAACGTCTTTCCTCGGGCGACTGTGAAGCATTTGCCAGCGGAGGAGAAGTAGCACGGAGCAGCATTCAGTACTGCCTACGAGTGTCTTTGCTACCCTACTAGCGGAGCTCCAAGAACAGGCACACATCTTCAGGTACCTTCCAAATGTGGATTCCCCTGCAGCCCCGTAGGCGGGCGTGCAGTACGCCAACCATCAACGGACGTTTTTCCCCTCAAGCCTGTCAGGACGTTGCTCGTCCGTCTTTCCCTCAATAGACGGGAGTAGGCGCGCTTGCGGATGTGTGCGTGTGTGTGGCCACGCGTTTGCTTAGGCATCAGTGTGTGAAAAGGTAGGTGCTTTTCTCTAGCTGCGTGTGCGTGCACGTGGTGCTGGGTGCACATCCCTGGGTGCTCGTGGAAAGGTTTCTGCATGGTTTTCGCTGAGGAATCGTGTGTGTGCACATGGACAAAGAGAAGGCGCAGCAACCAGGTTCCAGCGCCGAAGAAGGCAAAAGGCAAGGTTTCCGGCGCTATCTCCTCTCCCCAGACCTAGTCGCGCAAAGCAAGCCGCTAAGCCGGCGACCGGCAAGAGAGCTACAACGAAGCATGCCGAACGGAGAAAATAGCAGCAGCTCATCTGTTCACACCTTGTTTCTGCCATGTGCTTGAACGCCAAGACGTTCGCGCTTCTGTGAGATGAAAGACGTCCTTCTGCATATGTGCTTGCTCACACCGGTGCACTTGTTAGTGTATCCATTCAGTCCTGGGCTGCGGGGCATTCAGGAGTGGCTCTGTGGAGACGTCTGCATAGAGGCAGCTGTCAGAACACGCACACTCGATCGTTCACCAAAACATATGCAGACGCGTCCTTAGCCTGTAGATTTGGATGCACAGAGTTCCCTGTGTTCGCAAGAGACAAGGGAATCGCGTCTGTACGCACAGAAGCAATAGCGGACCGTTTCCCTCGGAGTGAACGCGAAAGAGCCGTCTATATACTCGCAGACACGGGAACGTGCCTCAATGCGGTCACAGAGGCAGCAGCTTTTGCACAGATGCTCTGGTGATTCTGGCACTTTCCAGGCACACTCCTGAAAGTCGCGCACACTGCTGTTCACTCGCTAAACGACCTCTTGGGAAACACGTCTGCGGTCGATGGACCGCTCAGATTGCTTCTCGTGTAACTGTGAACTGTGTCAGCGCAGGGAATCCGTCTCTGTTGAGCAGATGTCAATCCTGCCTCGCTTTTGCTTTGTTGCCTCTACCAAGATGATTTCCCGTTTCTCTCTTCACTGGAGCAGGCAGACACAGCCAACGCACATCAAGTGTCAAGAGACACACTCTGCTGAGCTCAACGCTTGTGCAGATGCACATGTGCGACGAAGTCAACACACGTGCTTGTGGAGAGAAAGAAAGGGACTCCCAGGCGTGTGGAGCGACGGGGAGAAAGAGCGGGCGCTGAGGAACACAGTTTCAAACAGACTGTCTCCACACAAACAGGCACCTGTCTGCAGGTATCCTAGATCTTGATTCTTGAACTTGAGGAAACACGCGTCTGAGCAAAACTCCCAAACGCTTCCAGGAAAGACACAGGCTCTCCCACAAGCACACAAGTGTTTGCCCTCAGCTATAGATCAGGGACAAGCTTGTGAAGAGATGCCCTGCTATTCTTTCGCCTTATGGCATCATGTGTTTCGTTCCTCTTGGAGATCGATTGTTAAACGTCTTTCCTAGGGCGCTGTGAAGCATTTGCCAGCGGAGGAGAAGTAGCACGGAGCAGCATTCAGTACTGCCTACGAGTGTCTTTGCTACCCTACTAGCGGAGCTCCAAGAACAGGCACACATCTTCAGGTACCTTCCAAATGTGGATTCCCCTGCAGCCCCGTAGGCGGGCGTGCAGTACGCCAACCATCAACGGACGTTTTTCCCCTCAAGCCTGTCAGGACGTTGCTCGTCCGTCTTTCCCTCAATAGACGGGAGTAGGCGCGCTTGCGGATGTGTGCGTGTGTGTGGCCACGCGTTTGCTTAGGCATCAGTGTGTGAAAAGGTAGGTGCTTTTCTCTAGCTGCGTGTGCGTGCACGTGGTGCTGGGTGCACATCCCTGGGTGCTCGTGGAAAGGTTTCTGCATGGTTTTCGCTGAGGAATCGTGTGTGTGCACATGGACAAAGAGAAGGCGCAGCAACCAGGTTCCAGCGCCGAAGAAGGCAAAAGGCAAGGTTTCCGGCGCTATCTCCTTCTCTCCCCAGACCTAGTCGCGCAAAGCAAGCTGCTAAGCCGGCGACCGGCAAGAGAGCTACAACGAAGCATGCCGAACGGAGAAAATAGCAGCAGCTCATCTGTTCACACCTTGTTTCTGCCATGTGCTTGAACGCCAAGACGTTCGCGCTTCTGTGAGATGAAAGACGTCCTTCTGCATATGTGCTTGCTCACACCGGTGCACTTGTTAGTGTATCCATTCAGTCCTGGGCTGCGGGGCATTCAGGAGTGGCTCTGTGGAGACGTCTGCATAGAGGCAGCTGTCAGAACACGCACACTCGATTGTTCACCAAAACATATGCAGACGCGTCCTTAGCCTGTAGATTTGGATGCACAGAGTTCCCTGTGTTCGCAAGAGACAAGGGAATCGCGTCTGTACGCACAGAAGCAATAGCGGACCGTTTCCCTCGGAGTGAACGCGAAAGAGCCGTCTATATACTCGCAGCCACGGGAACGTGCCTCAATGCGGTCACAGAGGCAGCAGCTTTTGCACAGATGCTCTGGTGATTCTGGCACTTTCCAGGCACACTCCTGAAAGTCGCGCACACTGCTGTTCACTCGCTAAACGACCTCTTGGGAAACATGTCTCCGGTCGATGGACCGCTCAGATTGCTTCTCGTGTAACTGTGAACTGTGTCAGCGCAGGGAATCCGTCTCTGTTGAGCAGATGTCAATCCTGCCTCGCTTTTGCTTTGTTGCCTCTACCAAGATGATTTCCCGTTTCTCTCTTCACTGGAGCAGGCAGACACAGCCAACGCACATCAAGTGTCAAGAGACACACTCTGCTGAGCTCAACGCTTGTGCAGATGCACATGTGCGACGAAGTCAACACACGTGCTTGTGGAGAGAAAGAAAGGGACTCCCAGGCGTGTGGAGCGACGGGGAGAAAGAGCGGGCGCTGAGGAACACAGTTTCAAACAGACTGTCTCCACACAAACAGGCACCTGTCTGCAGGTATCCTAGATCTTGATTCTTGAACTTGAGGAAACACGCGTCTGAGCAAAACTCCCAAACGCTTCCAGGAAAGACACAGGCTCTCCCACAAGCACACAAGTGTTTGCCCTCAGCTATAGATCAGGGACAAGCTTGTGAAGAGATGCCCTGCTATTCTTTCGCCTTATGGCATCATGTGTTTCGTTCCTCTTGGAGATCGATTGTTAAACGTCTTTCCTAGGGCGCTGTGAAGCATTTGCCAGCGGAGGAGAAGTAGCACGGAGCAGCATTCAGTACTGCCTACGAGTGTCTTTGCTACCCTACTAGCGGAGCTCCAAGAACAGGCACACATCTTCAGGTACCTTCCAAATGTGGATTCCCCTGCAGCCCCGTAGGCGGGCGTGCAGTACGCCAACCATCAACGGACGTTTTTCCCCTCAAGCCTGTCAGGACGTTGCTCGTCCGTCTTTCCCTCAATAGACGGGAGTAGGCGCGCTTGCGGATGTGTGCGTGTGTGTGGCCACGCGTTTGCTTAGGCATCAGTGTGTGAAAAGGTAGGTGCTTTTCTCTAGCTGCGTGTGCGTGCACGTGGTGCTGGGTGCACATCCCTGGGTGCTCGTGGAAAGGTTTCTGCATGGTTTTCGCTGAGGAATCGTGTGTGTGCACATGGACAAAGAGAAGGCGCAGCAACCAGGTTCCAGCGCCGAAGAAGGCAAAAGGCAAGGTTTCCGGCGCTATCTCCTTCTCTCCCCAGACCTAGTCGCGCAAAGCAAGCTGCTAAGCCGGCGACCGGCAAGAGAGCTACAACGAAGCATGCCGAACGGAGAAAATAGCAGCAGCTCATCTGTTCACACCTTGTTTCTGCCATGTGCTTGAACGCCAAGACGTTCGCGCTTCTGTGAGATGAAAGACGTCCTTCTGCATATGTGCTTGCTCACACCGGTGC
Source organism: Patagioenas fasciata (assembly GCF_037038585.1). NCBI lineage: Eukaryota > Metazoa > Chordata > Aves > Columbiformes > Columbidae > Patagioenas > Patagioenas fasciata. The sequence goes on from NC_092560.1 coordinate 42,826,684, forward strand.
ACTTGTTAGTGTATCCATTCAGTCCTGGGCTGCGGGGCATTCAGGAGTGGCTCTGTGGAGACGTCTGCATAGAGGCAGCTGTCAGAACACGCACACTCGATTGTTCACCAAAACATATGCAGACGCGTCCTTAGCCTGTAGATTTGGATGCACAGAGTTCCCTGTGTTCGCAAGAGACAAGGGAATCGCGTCTGTACGCACAGAAGCAATAGCGGACCGTTTCCCTCGGAGTGAACGCGAAAGAGCCGTCTATATACTCGCAGCCACGGGAACGTGCCTCAATGCGGTCACAGAGGCAGCAGCTTTTGCACAGATGCTCTGGTGATTCTGGCACTTTCCAGGCACACTCCTGAAAGTCGCGCACACTGCTGTTCACTCGCTAAACGACCTCTTGGGAAACATGTCTCCGGTCGATGGACCGCTCAGATTGCTTCTCGTGTAACTGTGAACTGTGTCAGCGCAGGGAATCCGTCTCTGTTGAGCAGATGTCAATCCTGCCTCGCTTTTGCTTTGTTGCCTCTACCAAGATGATTTCCCGTTTCTCTCTTCACTGGAGCACGCAGACACAGCCAACGCACATCAAGTGTCAAGAGACACACTCTGCTGAGCTCAACGCTTGTGCAGATGCACATGTGCGACGAAGTCAACACACGTGCTTGTGGAGAGAAAGAAAGGGACTCCCAGGCGTGTGGAGCGACGGGGAGAAAGAGCGGGCGCTGAGGAACACAGTTTCAAACAGACTGTCTCCACACAAACAGGCACCTGTCTGCAGGTATCCTAGATCTTGATTCTTGAACTTGAGGAAACACGCGTCTGAGCAAAACTCCCAAACGCTTCCAGGAAAGACACAGGCTCTCCCACAAGCACACAAGTGTTTGCCCTCAGCTATAGATCAGGGACAAGCTTGTGAAGAGATGCCCTGCTATTCTTTCGCCTTATGGCATCATGTGTTTCGTTCCTCTTGGAGATCGATTGTTAAACGTCTTTCCTAGGGCGCTGTGAAGCATTTGCCAGCGGAGGAGAAGTAGCACGGAGCAGCATTCAGTACTGCCTACGAGTGTCTTTGCTACCCTACTAGCGGAGCTCCAAGAACAGGCACACATCTTCAGGTACCTTCCAAATGTGGATTCCCCTGCAGCCCCGTAGGCGGGCGTGCAGTACGCCAACCATCAACGGACGTTTTTCCCCTCAAGCCTGTCAGGACGTTGCTCGTCCGTCTTTCCCTCAATAGTAGGCGCGCTTGCGGATGTGTGCGTGTGTGTGGCCACGCGTTTGCTTAGGCATCAGTGTGTGAAAAGGTAGGTGCTTTTCTCTAGCTGCGTGTGCGTGCACGTGGTGCTGGGTGCACATCCCTGGGTGCTCGTGGAAAGGTTTCTGCATGGTTTTCGCTGAGGAATCGTGTGTGTGCACATGGACAAAGAGAAGGCGCAGCAACCAGGTTCCAGCGCCGAAGAAGGCAAAAGGCAAGGTTTCCGGCGCTATCTCCTTCTCTCCGCAGACCTAGTCGCGCAAAGCAAGCCGCTAAGCCGGCGACCGGCAAGAGAGCTACAACGAAGCATGCCGAACGGAGAAAATAGCAGCAGCTCATCTGTTCACACCTTGTTTCTGCCATGTGCTTGAACGCCAAGACGTTCGCGCTTCTGTGAGATGAAAGACGTCCTTCTGCATATGTGCTTGCTCACACCGGTGCACTTGTTAGTGTATCCATTCAGTCCTGGGCTGCGGGGCATTCAGGAGTGGCTCTGTGGAGACGTCTGCATAGAGGCAGCTGTCAGAACACGCACACTCGATTGTTCACCAAAACATATGCAGACGCGTCCTTAGCCTGTAGATTTGGATGCACAGAGTTCCCTGTGTTCGCAAGAGACAAGGGAATCGCGTCTGTACGCACAGAAGCAATAGCGGACCGTTTCCCTCGGAGTGAACGCAAAAGAGCCGTCTATATACTCGCAGACACGGGAACGTGCCTCAATGCGGTCACAGAGGCAGCAGCTTTTGCACAGATGCTCTGGTGATTCTGGCACTTTCCAGGCACACTCCTGAAAGTCGCGCACACTGCTGTTCACTCGCTAAACGACCTCTTGGGAAACACGTCTCCGGTCGATGGACCGCTCAGATTGCTTCTCGTGTAACTGTGAACTGTGTCAGCGCAGGGAATCCGTCTCTGTTGAGCAGATGTCAATCCTGCCTCGCTTTTGCTTTGTTGCCTCTACCAAGATGATTTCCCGTTTCTCTCTTCACTGGAGCAGGCAGACACAGCCAACGCACATCAAGTGTCAAGAGACACACTCTGCTGAGCTCAACGCTTGTGCAGATGCACATGTGCGACGAAGTCAACACACGTGCTTGTGGAGAGAAAGAAAGGGACTCCCAGGCGTGTGGAGCGACGGGGAGAAAGAGCGGGCGCTGAGGAACACAGTTTCAAACAGACTGTCTCCACACAAACAGGCACCTGTCTGCAGGTATCCTAGATCTTGATTCTTGAACTTGAGGAAACACGCGTCTGAGCAAAACTCCCAAACGCTTCCAGGAAAGACACAGGCTCTCCCACAAGCACACAAGTGTTTGCCCTCAGCTATAGATCAGGGACAAGCTTGTGAAGAGATGCCCTGCTATTCTTTCGCCTTATGGCATCATGTGTTTCGTTCCTCTTGGAGATCGATTGTTAAACGTCTTTCCTAGGGCGCTGTGAAGCATTTGCCAGCGGAGGAGAAGTAGCACGGAGCAGCATTCAGTACTGCCTACGAGTGTCTTTGCTACCCTACTAGCGGAGCTCCAAGAACAGGCACACATCTTCAGGTACCTTCCAAATGTGGATTCCCCTGCAGCCCCGTAGGCGGGCGTGCAGTACGCCAACCATCAACGGACGTTTTTCCCCTCAAGCCTGTCAGGACGTTGCTCGTCCGTCTTTCCCTCAATAGACGGGAGTAGGCGCGCTTGCGGATGTGTGCGTGTGTGTGGCCACGCGTTTGCTTAGGCATCAGTGTGTGAAAAGGTAGGTGCTTTTCTCTAGCTGCGTGTGCGTGCACGTGGTGCTGGGTGCACATCCCTGGGTGCTCGTGGAAAGGTTTCTGCATGGTTTTCGCTGAGGAATCGTGTGTGTGCACATGGACAAAGAGAAGGCGCAGCAACCAGGTTCCAGCGCCGAAGAAGGCAAAAGGCAAGGTTTCCGGCGCTATCTCCTTCTCTCCCCAGACCTAGTCGCGCAAAGCAAGCTGCTAAGCCGGCGACCGGCAAGAGAGCTACAACGAAGCATGCCGAACGGAGAAAATAGCAGCAGCTCATCTGTTCACACCTTGTTTCTGCCATGTGCTTGAACGCCAAGACGTTCGCGCTTCTGTGAGATGAAAGACGTCCTTCTGCATATGTGCTTGCTCACACCGGTGCACTTGTTAGTGTATCCATTCAGTCCTGGGCTGCGGGGCATTCAGGAGTGGCTCTGTGGAGACGTCTGCATAGAGGCAGCTGTCAGAACACGCACACTCGATTGTTCACCAAAACATATGCAGACGCGTCCTTAGCCTGTAGATTTGGATGCACAGAGTTCCCTGTGTTCGCAAGAGACAAGGGAATCGCGTCTGTACGCACAGAAGCAATAGCGGACCGTTTCCCTCGGAGTGAACGCGAAAGAGCCGTCTATATACTCGCAGCCACGGGAACGTGCCTCAATGCGGTCACAGAGGCAGCAGCTTTTGCACAGATGCTCTGGTGATTCTGGCACTTTCCAGGCACACTCCTGAAAGTCGCGCACACTGCTGTTCACTCGCTAAACGACCTCTTGGGAAACACGTCTGCGGTCGATGGACCGCTCAGATTGCTTCTCGTGTAACTGTGAACTGTGTCAGCGCAGGGAATCCGTCTCTGTTGAGCAGATGTCAATCCTGCCTCGCTTTTGCTTTGTTGCCTCTACCAAGATGATTTCCCGTTTCTCTCTTCACTGGAGCAGGCAGACACAGCCAACGCACATCAAGTGTCAAGAGACACACTCTGCTGAGCTCAACGCTTGTGCAGATGCACATGTGCGACGAAGTCAACACACGTGCTTGTGGAGAGAAAGAAAGGGACTCCCAGGCGTGTGGAGCGACGGGGAGAAAGAGCGGGCGCTGAGGAACACAGTTTCAAACAGACTGTCTCCACACAAACAGGCACCTGTCTGCAGGTATCCTAGATCTTGATTCTTGAACTTGAGGAAACACGCGTCTGAGCAAAACTCCCAAACGCTTCCAGGAAAGACACAGGCTCTCCCACAAGCACACAAGTGTTTGCCCTCAGCTATAGATCAGGGACAAGCTTGTGAAGAGATGCCCTGCTATTCTTTCGCCTTATGGCATCATGTGTTTCGTTCCTCTTGGAGATCGATTGTTAAACGTCTTTCCTAGGGCGCTGTGAAGCATTTGCCAGCGGAGGAGAAGTAGCACGGAGCAGCATTCAGTACTGCCTACGAGTGTCTTTGCTACCCTACTAGCGGAGCTCCAAGAACAGGCACACATCTTCAGGTACCTTCCAAATGTGGATTCCCCTGCAGCCCCGTAGGCGGGCGTGCAGTACGCCAACCATCAACGGACGTTTTTCCCCTCAAGCCTGTCAGGACGTTGCTCGTCCGTCTTTCCCTCAATAGACGGGAGTAGGCGCGCTTGCGGATGTGTGCGTGTGTGTGGCCACGCGTTTGCTTAGGCATCAGTGTGTGAAAAGGTAGGTGCTTTTCTCTAGCTGCGTGTGCGTGCACGTGGTGCTGGGTGCACATCCCTGGGTGCTCGTGGAAAGGTTTCTGCATGGTTTTCGCTGAGGAATCGTGTGTGTGCACATGGACAAAGAGAAGGCGCAGCAACCAGGTTCCAGCGCCGAAGAAGGCAAAAGGCAAGGTTTCCGGCGCTATCTCCTTCTCTCCCCAGACCTAGTCGCGCAAAGCAAGCTGCTAAGCCGGCGACCGGCAAGAGAGCTACAACGAAGCATGCCGAACGGAGAAAATAGCAGCAGCTCATCTGTTCACACCTTGTTTCTGCCATGTGCTTGAACGCCAAGACGTTCGCGCTTCTGTGAGATGAAAGACGTCCTTCTGCATATGTGCTTGCTCACACCGGTGCACTTGTTAGTGTATCCATTCAGTCCTGGGCTGCGGGGCATTCAGGAGTGGCTCTGTGGAGACGTCTGCATAGAGGCAGCTGTCAGAACACGCACACTCGATTGTTCACCAAAACATATGCAGACGCGTCCTTAGCCTGTAGATTTGGATGCACAGAGTTCCCTGTGTTCGCAAGAGACAAGGGAATCGCGTCTGTACGCACAGAAGCAATAGCGGACCGTTTCCCTCGGAGTGAACGCGAAAGAGCCGTCTATATACTCGCAGCCACGGGAACGTGCCTCAATGCGGTCACAGAGGCAGCAGCTTTTGCACAGATGCTCTGGTGATTCTGGCACTTTCCAGGCACACTCCTGAAAGTCGCGCACACTGCTGTTCACTCGCTAAACGACCTCTTGGGAAACATGTCTCCGGTCGATGGACCGCTCAGATTGCTTCTCGTGTAACTGTGAACTGTGTCAGCGCAGGGAATCCGTCTCTGTTGAGCAGATGTCAATCCTGCCTCGCTTTTGCTTTGTTGCCTCTACCAAGATGATTTCCCGTTTCTCTCTTCACTGGAGCACGCAGACACAGCCAACGCACATCAAGTGTCAAGAGACACACTCTGCTGAGCTCAACGCTTGTGCAGATGCACATGTGCGACGAAGTCAACACACGTGCTTGTGGAGAGAAAGAAAGGGACTCCCAGGCGTGTGGAGCGACGGGGAGAAAGAGCGGGCGCTGAGGAACACAGTTTCAAACAGACTGTCTCCACACAAACAGGCACCTGTCTGCAGGTATCCTAGATCTTGATTCTTGAACTTGAGGAAACACGCGTCTGAGCAAAACTCCCAAACGCTTCCAGGAAAGACACAGGCTCTCCCACAAGCACACAAGTGTTTGCCCTCAGCTATAGATCAGGGACAAGCTTGTGAAGAGATGCCCTGCTATTCTTTCGCCTTATGGCATCATGTGTTTCGTTCCTCTTGGAGATCGATTGTTAAACGTCTTTCCTAGGGCGCTGTGAAGCATTTGCCAGCGGAGGAGAAGTAGCACGGAGCAGCATTCAGTACTGCCTACGAGTGTCTTTGCTACCCTACTAGCGGAGCTCCAAGAACAGGCACACATCTTCAGGTACCTTCCAAATGTGGATTCCCCTGCAGCCCCGTAGGCGGGCGTGCAGTACGCCAACCATCAACGGACGTTTTTCCCCTCAAGCCTGTCAGGACGTTGCTCGTCCGTCTTTCCCTCAATAGTAGGCGCGCTTGCGGATGTGTGCGTGTGTGTGGCCACGCGTTTGCTTAGGCATCAGTGTGTGAAAAGGTAGGTGCTTTTCTCTAGCTGCGTGTGCGTGCACGTGGTGCTGGGTGCACATCCCTGGGTGCTCGTGGAAAGGTTTCTGCATGGTTTTCGCTGAGGAATCGTGTGTGTGCACATGGACAAAGAGAAGGCGCAGCAACCAGGTTCCAGCGCCGAAGAAGGCAAAAGGCAAGGTTTCCGGCGCTATCTCCTTCTCTCCGCAGACCTAGTCGCGCAAAGCAAGCCGCTAAGCCGGCGACCGGCAAGAGAGCTACAACGAAGCATGCCGAACGGAGAAAATAGCAGCAGCTCATCTGTTCACACCTTGTTTCTGCCATGTGCTTGAACGCCAAGACGTTCGCGCTTCTGTGAGATGAAAGACGTCCTTCTGCATATGTGCTTGCTCACACCGGTGCACTTGTTAGTGTATCCATTCAGTCCTGGGCTGCGGGGCATTCAGGAGTGGCTCTGTGGAGACGTCTGCATAGAGGCAGCTGTCAGAACACGCACACTCGATTGTTCACCAAAACATATGCAGACGCGTCCTTAGCCTGTAGATTTGGATGCACAGAGTTCCCTGTGTTCGCAAGAGACAAGGGAATCGCGTCTGTACGCACAGAAGCAATAGCGGACCGTTTCCCTCGGAGTGAACGCAAAAGAGCCGTCTATATACTCGCAGACACGGGAACGTGCCTCAATGCGGTCACAGAGGCAGCAGCTTTTGCACAGATGCTCTGGTGATTCTGGCACTTTCCAGGCACACTCCTGAAAGTCGCGCACACTGCTGTTCACTCGCTAAACGACCTCTTGGGAAACACGTCTCCGGTCGATGGACCGCTCAGATTGCTTCTCGTGTAACTGTGAACTGTGTCAGCGCAGGGAATCCGTCTCTGTTGAGCAGATGTCAATCCTGCCTCGCTTTTGCTTTGTTGCCTCTACCAAGATGATTTCCCGTTTCTCTCTTCACTGGAGCAGGCAGACACAGCCAACGCACATCAAGTGTCAAGAGACACACTCTGCTGAGCTCAACGCTTGTGCAGATGCACATGTGCGACGAAGTCAACACACGTGCTTGTGGAGAGAAAGAAAGGGACTCCCAGGCGTGTGGAGCGACGGGGAGAAAGAGCGGGCGCTGAGGAACACAGTTTCAAACAGACTGTCTCCACACAAACAGGCACCTGTCTGCAGGTATCCTAGATCTTGATTCTTGAACTTGAGGAAACACGCGTCTGAGCAAAACTCCCAAACGCTTCCAGGAAAGACACAGGCTCTCCCACAAGCACACAAGTGTTTGCCCTCAGCTATAGATCAGGGACAAGCTTGTGAAGAGATGCCCTGCTATTCTTTCGCCTTATGGCATCATGTGTTTCGTTCCTCTTGGAGATCGATTGTTAAACGTCTTTCCTAGGGCGCTGTGAAGCATTTGCCAGCGGAGGAGAAGTAGCACGGAGCAGCATTCAGTACTGCCTACGAGTGTCTTTGCTACCCTACTAGCGGAGCTCCAAGAACAGGCACACATCTTCAGGTACCTTCCAAATGTGGATTCCCCTGCAGCCCCGTAGGCGGGCGTGCAGTACGCCAACCATCAACGGACGTTTTTCCCCTCAAGCCTGTCAGGACGTTGCTCGTCCGTCTTTCCCTCAATAGACGGGAGTAGGCGCGCTTGCGGATGTGTGCGTGTGTGTGGCCACGCGTTTGCTTAGGCATCAGTGTGTGAAAAGGTAGGTGCTTTTCTCTAGCTGCGTGTGCGTGCACGTGGTGCTGGGTGCACATCCCTGGGTGCTCGTGGAAAGGTTTCTGCATGGTTTTCGCTGAGGAATCGTGTGTGTGCACATGGACAAAGAGAAGGCGCAGCAACCAGGTTCCAGCGCCGAAGAAGGCAAAAGGCAAGGTTTCCGGCGCTATCTCCTTCTCTCCCCAGACCTAGTCGCGCAAAGCAAGCTGCTAAGCCGGCGACCGGCAAGAGAGCTACAACGAAGCATGCCGAACGGAGAAAATAGCAGCAGCTCATCTGTTCACACCTTGTTTCTGCCATGTGCTTGAACGCCAAGACGTTCGCGCTTCTGTGAGATGAAAGACGTCCTTCTGCATATGTGCTTGCTCACACCGGTGCACTTGTTAGTGTATCCATTCAGTCCTGGGCTGCGGGGCATTCAGGAGTGGCTCTGTGGAGACGTCTGCATAGAGGCAGCTGTCAGAACACGCACACTCGATTGTTCACCAAAACATATGCAGACGCGTCCTTAGCCTGTAGATTTGGATGCACAGAGTTCCCTGTGTTCGCAAGAGACAAGGGAATCGCGTCTGTACGCACAGAAGCAATAGCGGACCGTTTCCCTCGGAGTGAACGCGAAAGAGCCGTCTATATACTCGCAGCCACGGGAACGTGCCTCAATGCGGTCACAGAGGCAGCAGCTTTTGCACAGATGCTCTGGTGATTCTGGCACTTTCCAGGCACACTCCTGAAAGTCGCGCACACTGCTGTTCACTCGCTAAACGACCTCTTGGGAAACACGTCTGCGGTCGATGGACCGCTCAGATTGCTTCTCGTGTAACTGTGAACTGTGTCAGCGCAGGGAATCCGTCTCTGTTGAGCAGATGTCAATCCTGCCTCGCTTTTGCTTTGTTGCCTCTACCAAGATGATTTCCCGTTTCTCTCTTCACTGGAGCAGGCAGACACAGCCAACGCACATCAAGTGTCAAGAGACACACTCTGCTGAGCTCAACGCTTGTGCAGATGCACATGTGCGACGAAGTCAACACACGTGCTTGTGGAGAGAAAGAAAGGGACTCCCAGGCGTGTGGAGCGACGGGGAGAAAGAGCGGGCGCTGAGGAACACAGTTTCAAACAGACTGTCTCCACACAAACAGGCACCTGTCTGCAGGTATCCTAGATCTTGATTCTTGAACTTGAGGAAACACGCGTCTGAGCAAAACTCCCAAACGCTTCCAGGAAAGACACAGGCTCTCCCACAAGCACACAAGTGTTTGCCCTCAGCTATAGATCAGGGACAAGCTTGTGAAGAGATGCCCTGCTATTCTTTCGCCTTATGGCATCATGTGTTTCGTTCCTCTTGGAGATCGATTGTTAAACGTCTTTCCTAGGGCGCTGTGAAGCATTTGCCAGCGGAGGAGAAGTAGCACGGAGCAGCATTCAGTACTGCCTACGAGTGTCTTTGCTACCCTACTAGCGGAGCTCCAAGAACAGGCACACATCTTCAGGTACCTTCCAAATGTGGATTCCCCTGCAGCCCCGTAGGCGGGCGTGCAGTACGCCAACCATCAACGGACGTTTTTCCCCTCAAGCCTGTCAGGACGTTGCTCGTCCGTCTTTCCCTCAATAGACGGGAGTAGGCGCGCTTGCGGATGTGTGCGTGTGTGTGGCCACGCGTTTGCTTAGGCATCAGTGTGTGAAAAGGTAGGTGCTTTTCTCTAGCTGCGTGTGCGTGCACGTGGTGCTGGGTGCACATCCCTGGGTGCTCGTGGAAAGGTTTCTGCATGGTTTTCGCTGAGGAATCGTGTGTGTGCACATGGACAAAGAGAAGGCGCAGCAACCAGGTTCCAGCGCCGAAGAAGGCAAAAGGCAAGGTTTCCGGCGCTATCTCCTTCTCTCCGCAGACCTAGTCGCGCAAAGCAAGCCGCTAAGCCGGCGACCGGCAAGAGAGCTACAACGAAGCATGCCGAACGGAGAAAATAGCAGCAGCTCATCTGTTCACACCTTGTTTCTGCCATGTGCTTGAACGCCAAGACGTTCGCGCTTCTGTGAGATGAAAGACGTCCTTCTGCATATGTGCTTGCTCACACCGGTGCACTTGTTAGTGTATCCATTCAGTCCTGGGCTGCGGGGCATTCAGGAGTGGCTCTGTGGAGACGTCTGCATAGAGGCAGCTGTCAGAACACGCACACTCGATCGTTCACCAAAACATATGCAGACGCGTCCTTAGCCTGTAGATTTGGATGCACAGAGTTCCCTGTGTTCGCAAGAGACAAGGGAATCGCGTCTGTACGCACAGAAGCAATAGCGGACCGTTTCCCTCGGAGTGAACGCGAAAGAGCCGTCTATATACTCGCAGACACGGGAACGTGCCTCAATGCGGTCACAGAGGCAGCAGCTTTTGCACAGATGCTCTGGTGATTCTGGCACTTTCCAGGCACACTCCTGAAAGTCGCGCACACTGCTGTTCACTCGCTAAACGACCTCTTGGGAAACACGTCTGCGGTCGATGGACCGCTCAGATTGCTTCTCGTGTAACTGTGAACTGTGTCAGCGCAGGGAATCCGTCTCTGTTGAGCAGATGTCAATCCTGCCTCGCTTTTGCTTTGTTGCCTCTACCAAGATGATTTCCCGTTTCTCTCTTCACTGGAGCAGGCAGACACAGCCAACGCACATCAAGTGTCAAGAGACACACTCTGCTGAGCTCAACGCTTGTGCAGATGCACATGTGCGACGAAGTCAACACACGTGCTTGTGGAGAGAAAGAAAGGGACTCCCAGGCGTGTGGAGCGACGGGGAGAAAGAGCGGGCGCTGAGGAACACAGTTTCAAACAGACTGTCTCCACACAAACAGGCACCTGTCTGCAGGTATCCTAGATCTTGATTCTTGAACTTGAGGAAACACGCGTCTGAGCAAAACTCCCAAACGCTTCCAGGAAAGACACAGGCTCTCCCACAAGCACACAAGTGTTTGCCCTCAGCTATAGATCAGGGACAAGCTTGTGAAGAGATGCCCTGCTATTCTTTCGCCTTATGGCATCATGTGTTTCGTTCCTCTTGGAGATCGATTGTTAAACGTCTTTCCTAGGGCGCTGTGAAGCATTTGCCAGCGGAGGAGAAGTAGCACGGAGCAGCATTCAGTACTGCCTACGAGTGTCTTTGCTACCCTACTAGCGGAGCTCCAAGAACAGGCACACATCTTCAGGTACCTTCCAAATGTGGATTCCCCTGCAGCCCCGTAGGCGGGCGTGCAGTACGCCAACCATCAACGGACGTTTTTCCCCTCAAGCCTGTCAGGACGTTGCTCGTCCGTCTTTCCCTCAATAGACGGGAGTAGGCGCGCTTGCGGATGTGTGCGTGTGTGTGGCCACGCGTTTGCTTAGGCATCAGTGTGTGAAAAGGTAGGTGCTTTTCTCTAGCTGCGTGTGCGTGCACGTGGTGCTGGGTGCACATCCCTGGGTGCTCGTGGAAAGGTTTCTGCATGGTTTTCGCTGAGGAATCGTGTGTGTGCACATGGACAAAGAGAAGGCGCAGCAACCAGGTTCCAGCGCCGAAGAAGGCAAAAGGCAAGGTTTCCGGCGCTATCTCCTTCTCTCCCCAGACCTAGTCGCGCAAAGCAAGCTGCTAAGCCGGCGACCGGCAAGAGAGCTACAACGAAGCATGCCGAACGGAGAAAATAGCAGCAGCTCATCTGTTCACACCTTGTTTCTGCCATGTGCTTGAACGCCAAGACGTTCGCGCTTCTGTGAGATGAAAGACGTCCTTCTGCATATGTGCTTGCTCACACCGGTGCACTTGTTAGTGTATCCATTCAGTCCTGGGCTGCGGGGCATTCAGGAGTGGCTCTGTGGAGACGTCTGCATAGAGGCAGCTGTCAGAACACGCACACTCGATTGTTCACCAAAACATATGCAGACGCGTCCTTAGCCTGTAGATTTGGATGCACAGAGTTCCCTGTGTTCGCAAGAGACAAGGGAATCGCGTCTGTACGCACAGAAGCAATAGCGGACCGTTTCCCTCGGAGTGAACGCGAAAGAGCCGTCTATATACTCGCAGCCACGGGAACGTGCCTCAATGCGGTCACAGAGGCAGCAGCTTTTGCACAGATGCTCTGGTGATTCTGGCACTTTCCAGGCACACTCCTGAAAGTCGCGCACACTGCTGTTCACTCGCTAAACGACCTCTTGGGAAACATGTCTCCGGTCGATGGACCGCTCAGATTGCTTCTCGTGTAACTGTGAACTGTGTCAGCGCAGGGAATCCGTCTCTGTTGAGCAGATGTCAATCCTGCCTCGCTTTTGCTTTGTTGCCTCTACCAAGATGATTTCCCGTTTCTCTCTTCACTGGAGCAGGCAGACACAGCCAACGCACATCAAGTGTCAAGAGACACACTCTGCTGAGCTCAACGCTTGTGCAGATGCACATGTGCGACGAAGTCAACACACGTGCTTGTGGAGAGAAAGAAAGGGACTCCCAGGCGTGTGGAGCGACGGGGAGAAAGAGCGGGCGCTGAGGAACACAGTTTCAAACAGACTGTCTCCACACAAACAGGCACCTGTCTGCAGGTATCCTAGATCTTGATTCTTGAACTTGAGGAAACACGCGTCTGAGCAAAACTCCCAAACGCTTCCAGGAAAGACACAGGCTCTCCCACAAGCACACAAGTGTTTGCCCTCAGCTATAGATCAGGGACAAGCTTGTGAAGAGATGCCCTGCTATTCTTTCGCCTTATGGCATCATGTGTTTCGTTCCTCTTGGAGATCGATTGTTAAACGTCTTTCCTAGGGCGCTGTGAAGCATTTGCCAGCGGAGGAGAAGTAGCACGGAGCAGCATTCAGTACTGCCTACGAGTGTCTTTGCTACCCTACTAGCGGAGCTCCAAGAACAGGCACACATCTTCAGGTACCTTCCAAATGTGGATTCCCCTGCAGCCCCGTAGGCGGGCGTGCAGTACGCCAACCATCAACGGACGTTTTTCCCCTCAAGCCTGTCAGGACGTTGCTCGTCCGTCTTTCCCTCAATAGACGGGAGTAGGCGCGCTTGCGGATGTGTGCGTGTGTGTGGCCACGCGTTTGCTTAGGCATCAGTGTGTGAAAAGGTAGGTGCTTTTCTCTAGCTGCGTGTGCGTGCACGTGGTGCTGGGTGCACATCCCTGGGTGCTCGTGGAAAGGTTTCTGCATGGTTTTCGCTGAGGAATCGTGTGTGTGCACATGGACAAAGAGAAGGCGCAGCAACCAGGTTCCAGCGCCGAAGAAGGCAAAAGGCAAGGTTTCCGGCGCTATCTCCTTCTCTCCCCAGACCTAGTCGCGCAAAGCAAGCTGCTAAGCCGGCGACCGGCAAGAGAGCTACAACGAAGCATGCCGAACGGAGAAAATAGCAGCAGCTCATCTGTTCACACCTTGTTTCTGCCATGTGCTTGAACGCCAAGACGTTCGCGCTTCTGTGAGATGAAAGACGTCCTTCTGCATATGTGCTTGCTCACACCGGTGCACTTGTTAGTGTATCCATTCAGTCCTGGGCTGCGGGGCATTCAGGAGTGGCTCTGTGGAGACGTCTGCATAGAGGCAGCTGTCAGAACACGCACACTCGATTGTTCACCAAAACATATGCAGACGCGTCCTTAGCCTGTAGATTTGGATGCACAGAGTTCCCTGTGTTCGCAAGAGACAAGGGAATCGCGTCTGTACGCACAGAAGCAATAGCGGACCGTTTCCCTCGGAGTGAACGCGAAAGAGCCGTCTATATACTCGCAGCCACGGGAACGTGCCTCAATGCGGTCACAGAGGCAGCAGCTTTTGCACAGATGCTCTGGTGATTCTGGCACTTTCCAGGCACACTCCTGAAAGTCGCGCACACTGCTGTTCACTCGCTAAACGACCTCTTGGGAAACATGTCTCCGGTCGATGGACCGCTCAGATTGCTTCTCGTGTAACTGTGAACTGTGTCAGCGCAGGGAATCCGTCTCTGTTGAGCAGATGTCAATCCTGCCTCGCTTTTGCTTTGTTGCCTCTACCAAGATGATTTCCCGTTTCTCTCTTCACTGGAGCACGCAGACACAGCCAACGCACATCAAGTGTCAAGAGACACACTCTGCTGAGCTCAACGCTTGTGCAGATGCACATGTGCGACGAAGTCAACACACGTGCTTGTGGAGAGAAAGAAAGGGACTCCCAGGCGTGTGGAGCGACGGGGAGAAAGAGCGGGCGCTGAGGAACACAGTTTCAAACAGACTGTCTCCACACAAACAGGCACCTGTCTGCAGGTATCCTAGATCTTGATTCTTGAACTTGAGGAAACACGCGTCTGAGCAAAACTCCCAAACGCTTCCAGGAAAGACACAGGCTCTCCCACAAGCACACAAGTGTTTGCCCTCAGCTATAGATCAGGGACAAGCTTGTGAAGAGATGCCCTGCTATTCTTTCGCCTTATGGCATCATGTGTTTCGTTCCTCTTGGAGATCGATTGTTAAACGTCTTTCCTAGGGCGCTGTGAAGCATTTGCCACCGGAGGAGAAGTAGCACGGAGCAGCATTCAGTACTGCCTACGAGTGTCTTTGCTACCCTACTAGCGGAGCTCCAAGAACAGGCACACATCTTCAGGTACCTTCCAAATGTGGATTCCCCTGCAGCCCCGTAGGCGGGCGTGCAGTACGCCAACCATCAACGGACGTTTTTCCCCTCAAGCCTGTCAGGACGTTGCTCGTCCGTCTTTCCCTCAATAGACGGGAGTAGGCGCGCTTGCGGATGTGTGCGTGTGTGTGGCCACGCGTTTGCTTAGGCATCAGTGTGTGAAAAGGTAGGTGCTTTTCTCTAGCTGCGTGTGCGTGCACGTGGTGCTGGGTGCACATCCCTGGGTGCTCGTGGAAAGGTTTCTGCATGGTTTTCGCTGAGGAATCGTGTGTGTGCACATGGACAAAGAGAAGGCGCAGCAACCAGGTTCCAGCGCCGAAGAAGGCAAAAGGCAAGGTTTCCGGCGCTATCTCCTTCTCTCCCCAGACCTAGTCGCGCAAAGCAAGCCGCTAAGCCGGCGACCGGCAAGAGAGCTACAACGAAGCATGCCGAACGGAGAAAATAGCAGCAGCTCATCTGTTCACACCTTGTTTCTGCCATGTGCTTGAACGCCAAGACGTTCGCGCTTCTGTGAGATGAAAGACGTCCTTCTGCATATGTGCTTGCTCACACCGGTGCACTTGTTAGTGTATCCATTCAGTCCTGGGCTGCGGGGCATTCAGGAGTGGCTCTGTGGAGACGTCTGCATAGAGGCAGCTGTCAGAACACGCACACTCGATTGTTCACCAAAACATATGCAGACGCGTCCTTAGCCTGTAGATTTGGATGCACAGAGTTCCCTGTGTTCGCAAGAGACAAGGGAATCGCGTCTGTACGCACAGAAGCAATAGCGGACCGTTTCCCTCGGAGTGAACGCAAAAGAGCCGTCTATATACTCGCAGACACGGGAACGTGCCTCAATGCGGTCACAGAGGCAGCAGCTTTTGCACAGATGCTCTGGTGATTCTGGCACTTTCCAGGCACACTCCTGAAAGTCGCGCACACTGCTGTTCACTCGCTAAACGACCTCTTGGGAAACACGTCTCCGGTCGATGGACCGCTCAGATTGCTTCTCGTGTAACTGTGAACTGTGTCAGCGCAGGGAATCCGTCTCTGTTGAGCAGATGTCAATCCTGCCTCGCTTTTGCTTTGTTGCCTCTACCAAGATGATTTCCCGTTTCTCTCTTCACTGGAGCAGGCAGACACAGCCAACGCACATCAAGTGTCAAGAGACACACTCTGCTGAGCTCAACGCTTGTGCAGATGCACATGTGCGACGAAGTCAACACACGTGCTTGTGGAGAGAAAGAAAGGGACTCCCAGGCGTGTGGAGCGACGGGGAGAAAGAGCGGGCGCTGAGGAACACAGTTTCAAACAGACTGTCTCCACACAAACAGGCACCTGTCTGCAGGTATCCTAGATCTTGATTCTTGAACTTGAGGAAACACGCGTCTGAGCAAAACTCCCAAACGCTTCCAGGAAAGACACAGGCTCTCCCACAAGCACACAAGTGTTTGCCCTCAGCTATAGATCAGGGACAAGCTTGTGAAGAGATGCCCTGCTATTCTTTCGCCTTATGGCATCATGTGTTTCGTTCCTCTTGGAGATCGATTGTTAAACGTCTTTCCTAGGGCGCTGTGAAGCATTTGCCAGCGGAGGAGAAGTAGCACGGAGCAGCATTCAGTACTGCCTACGAGTGTCTTTGCTACCCTACTAGCGGAGCTCCAAGAACAGGCACACATCTTCAGGTACCTTCCAAATGTGGATTCCCCTGCAGCCCCGTAGGCGGGCGTGCAGTACGCCAACCATCAACGGACGTTTTTCCCCTCAAGCCTGTCAGGACGTTGCTCGTCCGTCTTTCCCTCAATAGACGGGAGTAGGCGCGCTTGCGGATGTGTGCGTGTGTGTGGCCACGCGTTTGCTTAGGCATCAGTGTGTGAAAAGGTAGGTGCTTTTCTCTAGCTGCGTGTGCGTGCACGTGGTGCTGGGTGCACATCCCTGGGTGCTCGTGGAAAGGTTTCTGCATGGTTTTCGCTGAGGAATCGTGTGTGTGCACATGGACAAAGAGAAGGCGCAGCAACCAGGTTCCAGCGCCGAAGAAGGCAAAAGGCAAGGTTTCCGGCGCTATCTCCTTCTCTCCCCAGACCTAGTCGCGCAAAGCAAGCTGCTAAGCCGGCGACCGGCAAGAGAGCTACAACGAAGCATGCCGAACGGAGAAAATAGCAGCAGCTCATCTGTTCACACCTTGTTTCTGCCATGTGCTTGAACGCCAAGACGTTCGCGCTTCTGTGAGATGAAAGACGTCCTTCTGCATATGTGCTTGCTCACACCGGTGCACTTGTTAGTGTATCCATTCAGTCCTGGGCTGCGGGGCATTCAGGAGTGGCTCTGTGGAGACGTCTGCATAGAGGCAGCTGTCAGAACACGCACACTCGATTGTTCACCAAAACATATGCAGACGCGTCCTTAGCCTGTAGATTTGGATGCACAGAGTTCCCTGTGTTCGCAAGAGACAAGGGAATCGCGTCTGTACGCACAGAAGCAATAGCGGACCGTTTCCCTCGGAGTGAACGCGAAAGAGCCGTCTATATACTCGCAGCCACGGGAACGTGCCTCAATGCGGTCACAGAGGCAGCAGCTTTTGCACAGATGCTCTGGTGATTCTGGCACTTTCCAGGCACACTCCTGAAAGTCGCGCACACTGCTGTTCACTCGCTAAACGACCTCTTGGGAAACACGTCTGCGGTCGATGGACCGCTCAGATTGCTTCTCGTGTAACTGTGAACTGTGTCAGCGCAGGGAATCCGTCTCTGTTGAGCAGATGTCAATCCTGCCTCGCTTTTGCTTTGTTGCCTCTACCAAGATGATTTCCCGTTTCTCTCTTCACTGGAGCAGGCAGACACAGCCAACGCACATCAAGTGTCAAGAGACACACTCTGCTGAGCTCAACGCTTGTGCAGATGCACATGTGCGACGAAGTCAACACACGTGCTTGTGGAGAGAAAGAAAGGGACTCCCAGGCGTGTGGAGCGACGGGGAGAAAGAGCGGGCGCTGAGGAACACAGTTTCAAACAGACTGTCTCCACACAAACAGGCACCTGTCTGCAGGTATCCTAGATCTTGATTCTTGAACTTGAGGAAACACGCGTCTGAGCAAAACTCCCAAACGCTTCCAGGAAAGACACAGGCTCTCCCACAAGCACACAAGTGTTTGCCCTCAGCTATAGATCAGGGACAAGCTTGTGAAGAGATGCCCTGCTATTCTTTCGCCTTATGGCATCATGTGTTTCGTTCCTCTTGGAGATCGATTGTTAAACGTCTTTCCTAGGGCGCTGTGAAGCATTTGCCAGCGGAGGAGAAGTAGCACGGAGCAGCATTCAGTACTGCCTACGAGTGTCTTTGCTACCCTACTAGCGGAGCTCCAAGAACAGGCACACATCTTCAGGTACCTTCCAAATGTGGATTCCCCTGCAGCCCCGTAGGCGGGCGTGCAGTACGCCAACCATCAACGGACGTTTTTCCCCTCAAGCCTGTCAGGACGTTGCTCGTCCGTCTTTCCCTCAATAGACGGGAGTAGGCGCGCTTGCGGATGTGTGCGTGTGTGTGGCCACGCGTTTGCTTAGGCATCAGTGTGTGAAAAGGTAGGTGCTTTTCTCTAGCTGCGTGTGCGTGCACGTGGTGCTGGGTGCACATCCCTGGGTGCTCGTGGAAAGGTTTCTGCATGGTTTTCGCTGAGGAATCGTGTGTGTGCACATGGACAAAGAGAAGGCGCAGCAACCAGGTTCCAGCGCCGAAGAAGGCAAAAGGCAAGGTTTCCGGCGCTATCTCCTTCTCTCCCCAGACCTAGTCGCGCAAAGCAAGCTGCTAAGCCGGCGACCGGCAAGAGAGCTACAACGAAGCATGCCGAACGGAGAAAATAGCAGCAGCTCATCTGTTCACACCTTGTTTCTGCCATGTGCTTGAACGCCAAGACGTTCGCGCTTCTGTGAGATGAAAGACGTCCTTCTGCATATGTGCTTGCTCACACCGGTGCACTTGTTAGTGTATCCATTCAGTCCTGGGCTGCGGGGCATTCAGGAGTGGCTCTGTGGAGACGTCTGCATAGAGGCAGCTGTCAGAACACGCACACTCGATTGTTCACCAAAACATATGCAGACGCGTCCTTAGCCTGTAGATTTGGATGCACAGAGTTCCCTGTGTTCGCAAGAGACAAGGGAATCGCGTCTGTACGCACAGAAGCAATAGCGGACCGTTTCCCTCGGAGTGAACGCGAAAGAGCCGTCTATATACTCGCAGCCACGGGAACGTGCCTCAATGCGGTCACAGAGGCAGCAGCTTTTGCACAGATGCTCTGGTGATTCTGGCACTTTCCAGGCACACTCCTGAAAGTCGCGCACACTGCTGTTCACTCGCTAAACGACCTCTTGGGAAACATGTCTCCGGTCGATGGACCGCTCAGATTGCTTCTCGTGTAACTGTGAACTGTGTCAGCGCAGGGAATCCGTCTCTGTTGAGCAGATGTCAATCCTGCCTCGCTTTTGCTTTGTTGCCTCTACCAAGATGATTTCCCGTTTCTCTCTTCACTGGAGCACGCAGACACAGCCAACGCACATCAAGTGTCAAGAGACACACTCTGCTGAGCTCAACGCTTGTGCAGATGCACATGTGCGACGAAGTCAACACACGTGCTTGTGGAGAGAAAGAAAGGGACTCCCAGGCGTGTGGAGCGACGGGGAGAAAGAGCGGGCGCTGAGGAACACAGTTTCAAACAGACTGTCTCCACACAAACAGGCACCTGTCTGCAGGTATCCTAGATCTTGATTCTTGAACTTGAGGAAACACGCGTCTGAGCAAAACTCCCAAACGCTTCCAGGAAAGACACAGGCTCTCCCACAAGCACACAAGTGTTTGCCCTCAGCTATAGATCAGGGACAAGCTTGTGAAGAGATGCCCTGCTATTCTTTCGCCTTATGGCATCATGTGTTTCGTTCCTCTTGGAGATCGATTGTTAAACGTCTTTCCTAGGGCGCTGTGAAGCATTTGCCAGCGGAGGAGAAGTAGCACGGAGCAGCATTCAGTACTGCCTACGAGTGTCTTTGCTACCCTACTAGCGGAGCTCCAAGAACAGGCACACATCTTCAGGTACCTTCCAAATGTGGATTCCCCTGCAGCCCCGTAGGCGGGCGTGCAGTACGCCAACCATCAACGGACGTTTTTCCCCTCAAGCCTGTCAGGACGTTGCTCGTCCGTCTTTCCCTCAATAGATGGGAGTAGGCGCGCTTGCGGATGTGTGCGTGTGTGTGGCCACGCGTTTGCTTAGGCATCAGTGTGTGAAAAGGTAGGTGCTTTTCTCTAGCTGCGTGTGCGTGCACGTGGTGCTGGGTGCACATCCCTGGGTGCTCGTGGAAAGGTTTCTGCATGGTTTTCGCTGAGGAATCGTGTGTGTGCACATGGACAAAGAGAAGGCGCAGCAACCAGGTTCCAGCGCCGAAGAAGGCAAAAGGCAAGGTTTCCGGCGCTATCTCCTTCTCTCCCCAGACCTAGTCGCGCAAAGCAAGCCGCTAAGCCGGCGACCGGCAAGAGAGCTACAACGAAGCATGCCGAACGGAGAAAATAGCAGCAGCTCATCTGTTCACACCTTGTTTCTGCCATGTGCTTGAACGCCAAGACGTTCGCGCTTCTGTGAGATGAAAGACGTCCTTCTGCATATGTGCTTGCTCACACCGGTGCACTTGTTAGTGTATCCATTCAGTCCTGGGCTGCGGGGCATTCAGGAGTGGCTCTGTGGAGACGTCTGCATAGAGGCAGCTGTCAGAACACGCACACTCGATTGTTCACCAAAACATATGCAGACGCGTCCTTAGCCTGTAGATTTGGATGCACAGAGTTCCCTGTGTTCGCAAGAGACAAGGGAATCGCGTCTGTACGCACAGAAGCAATAGCGGACCGTTTCCCTCGAAGTGAACGCGAAAGAGCCGTCTATATACTCGCAGCCACGGGAACGTGCCTCAATGCGGTCACAGAGGCAGCAGCTTTTGCACAGATGCTCTGGTGATTCTGGCACTTTCCAGGCACACTCCTGAAAGTCGCGCACACTGCTGTTCACTCGCTAAACGACCTCTTGGGAAACACGTCTGCGGTCGATGGACCGCTCAGATTGCTTCTCGTGTAACTGTGAACTGTGTCAGCGCAGGGAATCCGTCTCTGTTGAGCAGATGTCAATCCTGCCTCGCTTTTGCTTTGTTGCCTCTACCAAGATGATTTCCCGTTTCTCTCTTCACTGGAGCAGGCAGACACAGCCAACGCACATCAAGTGTCAAGAGACACACTCTGCTGAGCTCAACGCTTGTGCAGATGCACATGTGCGACGAAGTCAACACACGTGCTTGTGGAGAGAAAGAAAGGGACTCCCAGGCGTGTGGAGCGACGGGGAGAAAGAGCGGGCGCTGAGGAACACAGTTTCAAACAGACTGTCTCCACACAAACAGGCACCTGTCTGCAGGTATCCTAGATCTTGATTCTTGAACTTGAGGAAACACGCGTCTGAGCAAAACTCCCAAACGCTTCCAGGAAAGACACAGGCTCTCCCACAAGCACACAAGTGTTTGCCCTCAGCTATAGATCAGGGACAAGCTTGTGAAGAGATGCCCTGCTATTCTTTCGCCTTATGGCATCATGTGTTTCGTTCCTCTTGGAGATCGATTGTTAAACGTCTTTCCTAGGGCGCTGTGAAGCATTTGCCAGCGGAGGAGAAGTAGCACGGAGCAGCATTCAGTACTGCCTACGAGTGTCTTTGCTACCCTACTAGCGGAGCTCCAAGAACAGGCACACATCTTCAGGTACCTTCCAAATGTGGATTCCCCTGCAGCCCCGTAGGCGGGCGTGCAGTACGCCAACCATCAACGGACGTTTTTCCCCTCAAGCCTGTCAGGACGTTGCTCGTCCGTCTTTCCCTCAATAGACGGGAGTAGGCGCGCTTGCGGATGTGTGCGTGTGTGTGGCCACGCGTTTGCTTAGGCATCAGTGTGTGAAAAGGTAGGTGCTTTTCTCTAGCTGCGTGTGCGTGCACGTGGTGCTGGGTGCACATCCCTGGGTGCTCGTGGAAAGGTTTCTGCATGGTTTTCGCTGAGGAATCGTGTGTGTGCACATGGACAAAGAGAAGGCGCAGCAACCAGGTTCCAGCGCCGAAGAAGGCAAAAGGCAAGGTTTCCGGCGCTATCTCCTTCTCTCCCCAGACCTAGTCGCGCAAAGCAAGCTGCTAAGCCGGCGACCGGCAAGAGAGCTACAACGAAGCATGCCGAACGGAGAAAATAGCAGCAGCTCATCTGTTCACACCTTGTTTCTGCCATGTGCTTGAACGCCAAGACGTTCGCGCTTCTGTGAGATGAAAGACGTCCTTCTGCATATGTGCTTGCTCACACCGGTGCACTTGTTAGTGTATCCATTCAGTCCTGGGCTGCGGGGCATTCAGGAGTGGCTCTGTGGAGACGTCTGCATAGAGGCAGCTGTCAGAACACGCACACTCGATTGTTCACCAAAACATATGCAGACGCGTCCTTAGCCTGTAGATTTGGATGCACAGAGTTCCCTGTGTTCGCAAGAGACAAGGGAATCGCGTCTGTACGCACAGAAGCAATAGCGGACCGTTTCCCTCGGAGTGAACGCGAAAGAGCCGTCTATATACTCGCAGCCACGGGAACGTGCCTCAATGCGGTCACAGAGGCAGCAGCTTTTGCACAGATGCTCTGGTGATTCTGGCACTTTCCAGGCACACTCCTGAAAGTCGCGCACACTGCTGTTCACTCGCTAAACGACCTCTTGGGAAACATGTCTCCGGTCGATGGACCGCTCAGATTGCTTCTCGTGTAACTGTGAACTGTGTCAGCGCAGGGAATCCGTCTCTGTTGAGCAGATGTCAATCCTGCCTCGCTTTTGCTTTGTTGCCTCTACCAAGATGATTTCCCGTTTCTCTCTTCACTGGAGCACGCAGACACAGCCAACGCACATCAAGTGTCAAGAGACACACTCTGCTGAGCTCAACGCTTGTGCAGATGCACATGTGCGACGAAGTCAACACACGTGCTTGTGGAGAGAAAGAAAGGGACTCCCAGGCGTGTGGAGCGACGGGGAGAAAGAGCGGGCGCTGAGGAACACAGTTTCAAACAGACTGTCTCCACACAAACAGGCACCTGTCTGCAGGTATCCTAGATCTTGATTCTTGAACTTGAGGAAACACGCGTCTGAGCAAAACTCCCAAACGCTTCCAGGAAAGACACAGGCTCTCCCACAAGCACACAAGTGTTTGCCCTCAGCTATAGATCAGGGACAAGCTTGTGAAGAGATGCCCTGCTATTCTTTCGCCTTATGGCATCATGTGTTTCGTTCCTCTTGGAGATCGATTGTTAAACGTCTTTCCTAGGGCGCTGTGAAGCATTTGCCAGCGGAGGAGAAGTAGCACGGAGCAGCATTCAGTACTGCCTACGAGTGTCTTTGCTACCCTACTAGCGGAGCTCCAAGAACAGGCACACATCTTCAGGTACCTTCCAAATGTGGATTCCCCTGCAGCCCCGTAGGCGGGCGTGCAGTACGCCAACCATCAACGGACGTTTTTCCCCTCAAGCCTGTCAGGACGTTGCTCGTCCGTCTTTCCCTCAATAGTAGGCGCGCTTGCGGATGTGTGCGTGTGTGTGGCCACGCGTTTGCTTAGGCATCAGTGTGTGAAAAGGTAGGTGCTTTTCTCTAGCTGCGTGTGCGTGCACGTGGTGCTGGGTGCACATCCCTGGGTGCTCGTGGAAAGGTTTCTGCATGGTTTTCGCTGAGGAATCGTGTGTGTGCACATGGACAAAGAGAAGGCGCAGCAACCAGGTTCCAGCGCCGAAGAAGGCAAAAGGCAAGGTTTCCGGCGCTATCTCCTTCTCTCCCCAGACCTAGTCGCGCAAAGCAAGCCGCTAAGCCGGCGACCGGCAAGAGAGCTACAACGAAGCATGCCGAACGGAGAAAATAGCAGCAGCTCATCTGTTCACACCTTGTTTCTGCCATGTGCTTGAACGCCAAGACGTTCGCGCTTCTGTGAGATGAAAGACGTCCTTCTGCATATGTGCTTGCTCACACCGGTGCACTTGTTAGTGTATCCATTCAGTCCTGGGCTGCGGGGCATTCAGGAGTGGCTCTGTGGAGACGTCTGCATAGAGGCAGCTGTCAGAACACGCACACTCGATTGTTCACCAAAACATATGCAGACGCGTCCTTAGCCTGTAGATTTGGATGCACAGAGTTCCCTGTGTTCGCAAGAGACAAGGGAATCGCGTCTGTACGCACAGAAGCAATAGCGGACCGTTTCCCTCGGAGTGAACGCGAAAGAGCCGTCTATATACTCGCAGCCACGGGAACGTGCCTCAATGCGGTCACAGAGGCAGCAGCTTTTGCACAGATGCTCTGGTGATTCTGGCACTTTCCAGGCACACTCCTGAAAGTCGCGCACACTGCTGTTCACTCGCTAAACGACCTCTTGGGAAACACGTCTCCGGTCGATGGACCGCTCAGATTGCTTCTCGTGTAACTGTGAACTGTGTCAGCGCAGGGAATCCGTCTCTGTTGAGCAGATGTCAATCCTGCCTCGCTTTTGCTTTGTTGCCTCTACCAAGATGATTTCCCGTTTCTCTCTTCACTGGAGCAGGCAGACACAGCCAACGCACATCAAGTGTCAAGAGACACACTCTGCTGAGCTCAACGCTTGTGCAGATGCACATGTGCGACGAAGTCAACACACGTGCTTGTGGAGAGAAAGAAAGGGACTCCCAGGCGTGTGGAGCGACGGGGAGAAAGAGCGGGCGCTGAGGAACACAGTTTCAAAGAGACTGTCTCCACACAAACAGGCACCTGTCTGCAGGTATCCTAGATCTTGATTCTTGAACTTGAGGAAACACGCGTCTGAGCAAAACTCCCAAACGCTTCCAGGAAAGACACAGGCTCTCCCACAAGCACACAAGTGTTTGCCCTCAGCTATAGATCAGGGACAAGCTTGTGAAGAGATGCCCTGCTATTCTTTCGCCTTATGGCATCATGTGTTTCGTTCCTCTTGGAGATCGATTGTTAAACGTCTTTCCTAGGGCGCTGTGAAGCATTTGCCAGCGGAGGAGAAGTAGCACGGAGCAGCATTCAGTACTGCCTACGAGTGTCTTTGCTACCCTACTAGCGGAGCTCCAAGAACAGGCACACATCTTCAGGTACCTTCCAAATGTGGATTCCCCTGCAGCCCCGTAGGCGGGCGTGCAGTACGCCAACCATCAACGGACGTTTTTCCCCTCAAGCCTGTCAGGACGTTGCTCGTCCGTCTTTCCCTCAATAGACGGGAGTAGGCGCGCTTGCGGATGTGTGCGTGTGTGTGGCCACGCGTTTGCTTAGGCATCAGTGTGTGAAAAGGTAGGTGCTTTTCTCTAGCTGCGTGTGCGTGCACGTGGTGCTGGGTGCACATCCCTGGGTGCTCGTGGAAAGGTTTCTGCATGGTTTTCGCTGAGGAATCGTGTGTGTGCACATGGACAAAGAGAAGGCGCAGCAACCAGGTTCCAGCGCCGAAGAAGGCAAAAGGCAAGGTTTCCGGCGCTATCTCCTTCTCTCCCCAGACCTAGTCGCGCAAAGCAAGCCGCTAAGCCGGCGACCGGCAAGAGAGCTACAACGAAGCATGCCGAACGGAGAAAATAGCAGCAGCTCATCTGTTCACACCTTGTTTCTGCCATGTGCTTGAACGCCAAGACGTTCGCGCTTCTGTGAGATGAAAGACGTCCTTCTGCATATGTGCTTGCTCACACCGGTGCACTTGTTAGTGTATCCATTCAGTCCTGGGCTGCGGGGCATTCAGGAGTGGCTCTGTGGAGACGTCTGCATAGAGGCAGCTGTCAGAACACGCACACTCGATCGTTCACCAAAACATATGCAGACGCGTCCTTAGCCTGTAGATTTGGATGCACAGAGTTCCCTGTGTTCGCAAGAGACAAGGGAATCGCGTCTGTACGCACAGAAGCAATAGCGGACCGTTTCCCTCGGAGTGAACGCGAAAGAGCCGTCTATATACTCGCAGCCACGGGAACGTGCCTCAATGCGGTCACAGAGGCAGCAGCTTTTGCACAGATGCTCTGGTGATTCTGGCACTTTCCAGGCACACTCCTGAAAGTTGCGCACACTGCTGTTCACTCGCTAAACGACCTCTTGGGAAACACGTCTCCGGTCGATGGACCGCTCAGATTGCTTCTCGTGTAACTGTGAACTGTGTCAGCGCAGGGAATCCGTCTCTGTTGAGCAGATGTCAATCCTGCCTCGCTTTTGCTTTGTTGCCTCTACCAAGATGATTTCCCGTTTCTCTCTTCACTGGAGCAGGCAGACACAGCCAACGCACATCAAGTGTCAAGAGACACACTCTGCTGAGCTCAACGCTTGTGCAGATGCACATGTGCGACGAAGTCAACACACGTGCTTGTGGAGAGAAAGAAAAGGGACTCCCAGGCGTGTGGAGCGACGGGGAGAAAGAGCGGGCGCTGAGGAACACAGTTTCAAACAGACTGTCTCCACACAAACAGGCACCTGTCTGCAGGTATCCTAGATCTTGATTCTTGAACTTGAGGAAACACGCGTCTGAGCAAAACTCCCAAACGCTTCCAGGAAAGACACAGGCTCTCCCACAAGCACACAAGTGTTTGCCCTCAGCTATAGATCAGGGACAAGCTTGTGAAGAGATGCCCTGCTATTCTTTCGCCTTATGGCATCATGTGTTTCGTTCCTCTTGGAGATCGATTGTTAAACGTCTTTCCTAGGGCGACTGTGAAGCATTTGCCAGCGGAGGAGAAGTAGCACGGAGCAGCATTCAGTACTGCCTACGAGTGTCTTTGCTACCCTACTAGCGGAGCTCCAAGAACAGGCACACATCTTCAGGTACCTTCCAAATGTGGATTCCCCTGCAGCCCCGTAGGCGGGCGTGCAGAACGCCAACCATCAACGGACGCTTTTCCCCTCAAGCCTGTCAGGACGTTGCTCGTCCGTCTTTCCCTCAATAGACGGGAGTAGGCGCGCTTGCGGATGTGTGCGTGTGTGTGGCCACGCGTTTGCTTAGGCATCAGTGTGTGAAAAGGTAGGTGCTTTTCTCTAGCTGCGTGTGCGTGCACGTGGTGCTGGGTGCACATCCCTGGGTGCTCGTGGAAAGGTTTCTGCATGGTTTTCGCTGAGGAATCGTGTGTGTGCACATGGACAAAGAGAAGGCGCAGCAACCAGGTTCCAGCGCCGAAGAAGGCAAAAGGCAAGGTTTCCAGCGCTATCTCCTTCTCTCCCCAGACCTAGTCGCGCAAAGCAAGCCGCTAAGCCGGCGACCGGCAAGAGAGCTACAACGAAGCATGCCGAACGGAGAAAATAGCAGCAGCTCATCTGTTCACACCTTGTTTCTGCCATGTGCTTGAACGCCAAGACATTCGCGCTTCTGTGAGATGAAAGACGTCCTTCTGCATATGTGCTTGCTCACACCGGTGCACTTGTTAGTGTATCCATTCAGTCCTGGGCTGCGGGGCATTCAGGAGTGGCTCTGTGGAGACGTCTGCATAGAGGCAGCTGTCAGAACACGCACACTCGATTGTTCACCAAAACATATGCAGATGCGTCCTTAGCCTGTAGATTTGGATGCACAGAGTTCCCTGTGTTCGCAAGAGACAAGGGAATCGCGTCTGTACGCACAGAAGCAATAGCGGACCGTTTCCCTCGGAGTGAACGCGAAAGAGCCGTCTATATACTCGCAGCCACGGGAACGTGCCTCAATGCGGTCACAGAGGCAGCAGCTTTTGCACAGATGCTCTGGTGATTCTGGCACTTTCCAGGCACACTCCTGAAAGTCGCGCACACTGCTGTTCACTCGCTAAACGACCTCTTGGGAAACACGTCTCCGGTCGATGGACCGCTCAGATTGCTTCTCGTGTAACTGTGAACTGTGTCAGCGCAGGGAATCCGTCTCTGTTGAGCAGATGTCAATCCTGCCTCGCTTTTGCTTTGTTGCCTCTACCAAGATGATTTCCCGTTTCTCTCTTCACTGGAGCAGGCAGACACAGCCAACGCACATCAAGTGTCAAGAGACACACTCTGCTGAGCTCAACGCTTGTGCAGATGCACATGTGCGACGAAGTCAACACACGTGCTTGTGGAGAGAAAGAAAGGGACTCCCAGGCATGTGGAGCGACGGGGAGAAAGAGCGGGCGCTGAGGAACACAGTTTCAAACAGACTGTCTCCACACAAACAGGCACCTGTCTGCAGGTATCCTAGATCTTGATTCTTGAACTTGAGGAAACACGCGTCTGAGCAAAACTCCCAAACGCTTCCAGGAAAGACACAGGCTCTCCCACAAGCACACAAGTGTTTGCCCTCAGCTATAGATCAGGGACAAGCTTGTGAAGAGATGCCCTGCTATTCTTTCGCCTTATGGCATCATGTGTTTCGTTCCTCTTGGAGATCGATTGTTAAACGTCTTTCCTAGGGCGCTGTGAAGCATTTGCCAGCGGAGGAGAAGTAGCACGGAGCAGCATTCAGTACTGCCTACGAGTGTCTTTGCTACCCTACTAGCGGAGCTCCAAGAACAGGCACACATCTTCAGGTACCTTCCAAATGTGGATTCCCCTGCAGCCCCGTAGGCGGGCGTGCAGTACGCCAACCATCAACGGACGTTTTTCCCCTCAAGCCTGTCAGGACGTTGCTCGTCCGTCTTTCCCTCAATAGACGGGAGTAGGCGCGCTTGCGGATGTGTGCGTGTGTGTGGCCACGCGTTTGCTTAGGCATCAGTGTGTGAAAAGGTAGGTGCTTTTCTCTAGCTGCGTGTGCGTGCACGTGGTGCTGGGTGCACATCCCTGGGTGCTCGTGGAAAGGTTTCTGCATGGTTTTCGCTGAGGAATCGTGTGTGTGCACATGGACAAAGAGAAGGCGCAGCAACCAGGTTCCAGCGCCGAAGAAGGCAAAAGGCAAGGTTTCCGGCGCTATCTCCTTCTCTCCGCAGACCTAGTCGCGCAAAGCAAGCCGCTAAGCCGGCGACCGGCAAGAGAGCTACAACGAAGCATGCCGAACGGAGAAAATAGCAGCAGCTCATCTGTTCACACCTTGTTTCTGCCATGTGCTTGAACGCCAAGACGTTCGCGCTTCTGTGAGATGAAAGACGTCCTTCTGCATATGTGCTTGCTCACACCGGTGCACTTGTTAGTGTATCCATTCAGTCCTGGGCTGCGGGGCATTCAGGAGTGGCTCTGTGGAGACGTCTGCATAGAGGCAGCTGTCAGAACACGCACACTCGATTGTTCACCAAAACATATGCAGACGCGTCCTTAGCCTGTAGATTTGGATGCACAGAGTTCCCTGTGTTCGCAAGAGACAAGGGAATCGCGTCTGTACGCACAGAAGCAATAGCGGACCGTTTCCCTCGGAGTGAACGCGAAAGAGCCGTCTATATACTCGCAGCCACGGGAACGTGCCTCAATGCGGTCACAGAGGCAGCAGCTTTTGCACAGATGCTCTGGTGATTCTGGCACTTTCCACGCACACTCCTGAAAGTCGCGCACACTGCTGTTCACTCGCTAAACGACCTCTTGGGAAACACGTCTGCGGTCGATGGGCCGCTCAGATTGCTTCTCGTGTAACTGTGAACTGTGTCAGCGCAGGGAATCCGTCTCTGTTGAGCAGATGTCAATCCTGCCTCGCTTTTGCTTTGTTGCCTCTACCAAGATGATTTCCCGTTTCTCTCTTCACTGGAGCAGGCAGACACAGCCAACGCACATCAAGTGTCAAGAGACACACTCTGCTGAGCTCAACGCTTGTGCAGATGCACATGTGCGACGAAGTCAACACACGTGCTTGTGGAGAGAAAGAAAGGGACTCCCAGGCGTGTGGAGCGACGGGGAGAAAGAGCGGGCGCTGAGGAACACAGTTTCAAACAGACTGTCTCCACACAAACAGGCACCTGTCTGCAGGTATCCTAGATCTTGATTCTTGAACTTGAGGAAACACGCGTCTGAGCAAAACTCCCAAACGCTTCCAGGAAAGACACAGGCTCTCCCACAAGCACACAAGTGTTTGCCCTCAGCTATACATCAGGGACAAGCTTGTGAAGAGATGCCCTGCTATTCTTTCGCCTTATGGCATCATGTGTTTCGTTCCTCTTGGAGATCGATTGTTAAACGTCTTTCCTAGGGCGCTGTGAAGCATTTGCCAGCGGAGGAGAAGTAGCACGGAGCAGCATTCAGTACTGCCTACGAGTGTCTTTGCTACCCTACTAGCGGAGCTCCAAGAACAGGCACACATCTTCAGGTACCTTCCAAATGTGGATTCCCCTGCAGCCCCGTAGGCGGGCGTGCAGTACGCCAACCATCAACGGACGTTTTTCCCCTCAAGCCTGTCAGGACGTTGCTCGTCCGTCTTTCCCTCAATAGACGGGAGTAGGCGCGCTTGCGGATGTGTGCGTGTGTGTGGCCACGCGTTTGCTTAGGCATCAGTGTGTGGAAAGGTAGGTGCTTTTCTCTAGCTGCGTGTGCGTGCACGTGGTGCTGGGTGCACATCCCTGGGTGCTCGTGGAAAGGTTTCTGCATGGTTTTCGCTGAGGAATCGTGTGTGTGCACATGGACAAAGAGAAGGCGCAGCAACCAGGTTCCAGCGCCGAAGAAGGCAAAAGGCAAGGTTTCCGGCGCTATCTCCTTCTCTCCCCAGACCTAGTCGCGCAAAGCAAGCCGCTAAGCCGGCGACCGGCAAGAGAGCTACAACGAAGCATGCCGAACGGAGAAAATAGCAGCAGCTCATCTGTTCACACCTTGTTTCTGCCATGTGCTTGAACGCCAAGACGTTCGCGCTTCTGTGAGATGAAAGACGTCCTTCTGCATATGTGCTTGCTCACACCGGTGCACTTGTTAGTGTATCCATTCAGTCCTGGGCTGCGGGGCATTCAGGAGTGGCTCTGTGGAGACGTCTGCATAGAGGCAGCTGTCAGAACACGCACACTCGATCGTTCACCAAAACATATGCAGACGCGTCCTTAGCCTGTAGATTTGGATGCACAGAGTTCCCTGTGTTCGCAAGAGACAAGGGAATCGCGTCTGTACGCACAGAAGCAATAGCGGACCGTTTCCCTCGGAGTGAACGCGAAAGAGCCGTCTATATACTCGCAGCCACGGGAACGTGCCTCAATGCGGTCACAGAGGCAGCAGCTTTTGCACAGATGCTCTGGTGATTCTGGCACTTTCCAGGCACACTCCTGAAAGTCGCGCACACTGCTGTTCACTCGCTAAACGACCTCTTGGGAAACACGTCTCCGGTCGATGGACCGCTCAGATTGCTTCTCGTGTAACTGTGAACTGTGTCAGCGCAGGGAATCCGTCTCTGTTGAGCAGATGTCAATCCTGCCTCGCTTTTGCTTTGTTGCCTCTACCAAGATGATTTCCCGTTTCTCTCTTCACTGGAGCACGCAGACACAGCCAACGCACATCAAGTGTCAAGAGACACACTCTGCTGAGCTCAACGCTTGTGCAGATGCACATGTGCGACGAAGTCAACACACGTGCTTGTGGAGAGAAAGAAAGGGACTCCCAGGCGTGTGGAGCGACGGGGAGAAAGAGCGGGCGCTGAGGAACACAGTTTCAAACAGACTGTCTCCACACAAACAGGCACCTGTCTGCAGGTATCCTAGATCTTGATTCTTGAACTTGAGGAAACACGCGTCTGAGCAAAACTCCCAAACGCTTCCAGGAAAGACACAGGCTCTCCCACAAGCACACAAGTGTTTGCCCTCAGCTATACATCAGGGACAAGCTTGTGAAGAGATGCCCTGCTATTCTTTCGCCTTATGGCATCATGTGTTTCGTTCCTCTTGGAGATCGATTGTTAAACGTCTTTCCTAGGGCGCTGTGAAGCATTTGCCAGCGGAGGAGAAGTAGCACGGAGCAGCATTCAGTACTGCCTACGAGTGTCTTTGCTACCCTACTAGCGGAGCTCCAAGAACAGGCACACATCTTCAGGTACCTTCCAAATGTGGATTCCCCTGCAGCCCCGTAGGCGGGCGTGCAGTACGCCAACCATCAACGGACGTTTTTCCCCTCAAGCCTGTCAGGACGTTGCTCGTCCGTCTTTCCCTCAATAGACGGGAGTAGGCGCGCTTGCGGATGTGTGCGTGTGTGTGGCCACGCGTTTGCTTAGGCATCAGTGTGTGGAAAGGTAGGTGCTTTTCTCTAGCTGCGTGTGCGTGCACGTGGTGCTGGGTGCACATCCCTGGGTGCTCGTGGAAAGGTTTCTGCATGGTTTTCGCTGAGGAATCGTGTGTGTGCACATGGACAAAGAGAAGGCGCAGCAACCAGGTTCCAGCGCCGAAGAAGGCAAAAGGCAAGGTTTCCGGCGCTATCTCCTTCTCTCCCCAGACCTAGTCGCGCAAAGCAAGCCGCTAAGCCGGCGACCGGCAAGAGAGCTACAACGAAGCATGCCGAACGGAGAAAATAGCAGCAGCTCATCTGTTCACACCTTGTTTCTGCCATGTGCTTGAACGCCAAGACGTTCGCGCTTCTGTGAGATGAAAGACGTCCTTCTGCATATGTGCTTGCTCACACCGGTGCACTTGTTAGTGTATCCATTCAGTCCTGGGCTGCGGGGCATTCAGGAGTGGCTCTGTGGAGACGTCTGCATAGAGGCAGCTGTCAGAACACGCACACTCGATCGTTCACCAAAACATATGCAGACGCGTCCTTAGCCTGTAGATTTGGATGCACAGAGTTCCCTGTGTTCGCAAGAGACAAGGGAATCGCGTCTGTACGCACAGAAGCAATAGCGGACCGTTTCCCTCGGAGTGAACGCGAAAGAGCCGTCTATATACTCGCAGCCACGGGAACGTGCCTCAATGCGGTCACAGAGGCAGCAGCTTTTGCACAGATGCTCTGGTGATTCTGGCACTTTCCAGGCACACTCCTGAAAGTCGCGCACACTGCTGTTCACTCGCTAAACGACCTCTTGGGAAACACGTCTCCGGTCGATGGACCGCTCAGATTGCTTCTCGTGTAACTGTGAACTGTGTCAGCGCAGGGAATCCGTCTCTGTTGAGCAGATGTCAATCCTGCCTCGCTTTTGCTTTGTTGCCTCTACCAAGATGATTTCCCGTTTCTCTCTTCACTGGAGCACGCAGACACAGCCAACGCACATCAAGTGTCAAGAGACACACTCTGCTGAGCTCAACGCTTGTGCAGATGCACATGTGCGACGAAGTCAACACACGTGCTTGTGGAGAGAAAGAAAGGGACTCCCAGGCGTGTGGAGCGACGGGGAGAAAGAGCGGGCGCTGAGGAACACAGTTTCAAACAGACTGTCTCCACACAAACAGGCACCTGTCTGCAGGTATCCTAGATCTTGATTCTTGAACTTGAGGAAACACGCGTCTGAGCAAAACTCCCAAACGCTTCCAGGAAAGACACAGGCTCTCCCACAAGCACACAAGTGTTTGCCCTCAGCTATAGATCAGGGACAAGCTTGTGAAGAGATGCCCTGCTATTCTTTCGCCTTATGGCATCATGTGTTTCGTTCCTCTTGGAGATCGATTGTTAAACGTCTTTCCTAGGGCGCTGTGAAGCATTTGCCAGCGGAGGAGAAGTAGCACGGAGCAGCATTCAGTACTGCCTACGAGTGTCTTTGCTACCCTACTAGCGGAGCTCCAAGAACAGGCACACATCTTCAGGTACCTTCCAAATGTGGATTCCCCTGCAGCCCCGTAGGCGGGCGTGCAGTACGCCAACCATCAACGGACGTTTTTCCCCTCAAGCCTGTCAGGACGTTGCTCGTCCGTCTTTCCCTCAATAGACGGGAGTAGGCGCGCTTGCGGATGTGTGCGTGTGTGTGGCCACGCGTTTGCTTAGGCATCAGTGTGTGAAAAGGTAGGTGCTTTTCTCTAGCTGCGTGTGCGTGCACGTGGTGCTGGGTGCACATCCCTGGGTGCTCGTGGAAAGGTTTCTGCATGGTTTTCGCTGAGGAATCGTGTGTGTGCACATGGACAAAGAGAAGGCGCAGCAACCAGGTTCCAGCGCCGAAGAAGGCAAAAGGCAAGGTTTCCGGCGCTATCTCCTTCTCTCCCCAGACCTAGTCGCGCAAAGCAAGCCGCTAAGCCGGCGACCGGCAAGAGAGCTACAACGAAGCATGCCGAACGGAGAAAATAGCAGCAGCTCATCTGTTCACACCTTGTTTCTGCCATGTGCTTGAACGCCAAGACGTTCGCGCTTCTGTGAGATGAAAGACGTCCTTCTGCATATGTGCTTGCTCACACCGGTGCACTTGTTAGTGTATCCATTCAGTCCTGGGCTGCGGGGCATTCAGAAGTGGCTCTGTGGAGACGTCTGCATAGAGGCAGCTGTCAGAACACGCACACTCGATTGTTCACCAAAACATATGCAGACGCGTCCTTAGCCTGTAGATTTGGATGCACAGAGTTCCCTGTGTTCGCAAGAGACAAGGGAATCGCGTCTGTACGCACAGAAGCAATAGCGGACCGTTTCCCTCGGAGTGAACGCGAAAGAGCCGTCTATATACTCGCAGCCACGGGAACGTGCCTCAATGCGGTCACAGAGGCAGCAGCTTTTGCACAGGTGCTCTGGTGATTCTGGCACTTTCCAGGCACACTCCTGAAAGTCGCGCACACTGCTGTTCACTCGCTAAACGACCTCTTGGGAAACACGTCTCCGGTCGATGGACCGCTCAGATTGCTTCTCGTGTAACTGTGAACTGTGTCAGCGCAGGGAATCCGTCTCTGTTGAGCAGATGTCAATCCTGCCTCGCTTTTGCTTTGTTGCCTCTACCAAGATGATTTCCCGTTTCTCTCTTCACTGGAGCAGGCAGACACAGCCAACGCACATCAAGTGTCAAGAGACACACTCTGCTGAGCTCAACGCTTGTGCAGATGCACATGTGCGACGAAGTCAACACACGTGCTTGTGGAGAGAAGGAAAGGGACTCCCAGGCGTGTGGAGCGACGGGGAGAAAGAGCGGGCGCTGAGGAACACAGTTTCAAACAGACTGTCTCCACACAAACAGGCACCTGTCTGCAGGTATCCTAGATCTTGATTCTTGAACTTGAGGAAACACGCGTCTGAGCAAAACTCTCAAACGCTTCCAGGAAAGACACAGGCTCTCCCACAAGCACACAAGTGTTTGCCCTCAGCTATAGATCAGGGACAAGCTTGTGAAGAGATGCCCTGCTATTCTTTCGCCTTATGGCATCATGTGTTTCGTTCCTCTTGGAGATCGATTGTTAAACGTCTTTCCTAGGGCGCTGTGAAGCATTTGCCAGTGGAGGAGAAGTAGCACGGAGCAGCATTCAGTACTGCCTACGAGTGTCTTTGCTACCCTACTAGCGGAGCTCCAAGAACAGGCACACATCTTCAGGTACCTTCCAAATGTGGATTCCCCTGCAGCCCCGTAGGCGGGCGTGCAGTACGCCAACCATCAACGGACGTTTTTCCCCTCAAGCCTGTCAGGACGTTGCTCGTCCGTCTTTCCCTCAATAGACGGGAGTAGGCGCGCTTGCGGATGTGTGCGTGTGTGTGGCCACGCGTTTGCTTAGGCATCAGTGTGTGAAAAGGTAGGTGCTTTTCTCTAGCTGCGTGTGCGTGCACGTGGTGCTGGGTGCACATCCCTGGGTGCTCGTGGAAAGGTTTCTGCATGGTTTTCGCTGAGGAATCGTGTGTGTGCACATGGACAAAGAGAAGGCGCAGCAACCAGGTTCCAGCGCCGAAGAAGGCAAAAGGCAAGGTTTCCGGCGCTATCTCCTTTTCTCCGCAGACCTAGTCGCGCAAAGCAAGCCGCTAAGCCGGCGACCGGCAAGAGAGCTACAACGAAGCATGCCGAACGGAGAAAATAGCAGCAGCTCATCTGTTCACACCT
This sequence comes from Patagioenas fasciata, assembly GCF_037038585.1. NCBI lineage: Eukaryota > Metazoa > Chordata > Aves > Columbiformes > Columbidae > Patagioenas > Patagioenas fasciata. The sequence continues at coordinate 42,862,212 of NC_092560.1, forward strand.
TGTTTCTGCCATGTGCTTGAACGCCAAGACGTTCGCGCTTCTGTGAGATGAAAGACGTCCTTCTGCATATGTGCTTGCTCACACCGGTGCACTTGTTAGTGTATCCATTCAGTCCTGGGCTGCGGGGCATTCAGGAGTGGCTCTGTGGAGACGTCTGCATAGAGGCAGCTGTCAGAACACGCACACTCGATTGTTCACCAAAACATATGCAGACGCGTCCTTAGCCTGTAGATTTGGATGCACAGAGTTCCCTGTGTTCGCAAGAGACAAGGGAATCGCGTCTGTACGCACAGAAGCAATAGCGGACCGTTTCCCTCGGAGTGAACGCGAAAGAGCCGTCTATATACTCGCAGCCACGGGAACGTGCCTCAATGCGGTCACAGAGGCAGCAGCTTTTGCACAGGTGCTCTGGTGATTCTGGCACTTTCCAGGCACACTCCTGAAAGTCGCGCACACTGCTGTTCACTCGCTAAACGACCTCTTGGGAAACACGTCTCCGGTCGATGGACCGCTCAGATTGCTTCTCGTGTAACTGTGAACTGTGTCAGCGCAGGGAATCCGTCTCTGTTGAGCAGATGTCAATCCTGCCTCGCTTTTGCTTTGTTGCCTCTACCAAGATGATTTCCCGTTTCTCTCTTCACTGGAGCAGGCAGACACAGCCAACGCACATCAAGTGTCAAGAGACACACTCTGCTGAGCTCAACGCTTGTGCAGATGCACATGTGCGACGAAGTCAACACACGTGCTTGTGGAGAGAAGGAAAGGGACTCCCAGGCGTGTGGAGCGACGGGGAGAAAGAGCGGGCGCTGAGGAACACAGTTTCAAACAGACTGTCTCCACACAAACAGGCACCTGTCTGCAGGTATCCTAGATCTTGATTCTTGAACTTGAGGAAACACGCGTCTGAGCAAAACTCTCAAACGCTTCCAGGAAAGACACAGGCTCTCCCACAAGCACACAAGTGTTTGCCCTCAGCTATAGATCAGGGACAAGCTTGTGAAGAGATGCCCTGCTATTCTTTCGCCTTATGGCATCATGTGTTTCGTTCCTCTTGGAGATCGATTGTTAAACGTCTTTCCTAGGGCGCTGTGAAGCATTTGCCAGCGGAGGAGAAGTAGCACGGAGCAGCATTCAGTACTGCCTACGAGTGTCTTTGCTACCCTACTAGCGGAGCTCCAAGAACAGGCACACATCTTCAGGTACCTTCCAAATGTGGATTCCCCTGCAGCCCCGTAGGCGGGCGTGCAGTACGCCAACCATCAACGGACGTTTTTCCCCTCAAGCCTGTCAAGACGTTGCTCGTCCGTCTTTCCCTCAATAGACGGGAGTAGGCGCGCTTGCGGATGTGTGCGTGTGTGTGGCCACGCGTTTGCTTAGGCATCAGTGTGTGAAAAGGTAGGTGCTTTTCTCTAGCTGCGTGTGCGTGCACGTGGTGCTGGGTGCACATCCCTGGGTGCTCGTGGAAAGGTTTCTGCATGGTTTTCGCTGAGGAATCGTGTGTGTGCACATGGACAAAGAGAAGGCGCAGCAACCAGGTTCCAGCGCCGAAGAAGGCAAAAGGCAAGGTTTCCGGCGCTATCTCCTTCTCTCCCCAGACCTAGTCGCGCAAAGCAAGCCGCTAAGCCGGCGACCGGCAAGAGAGCTACAACGAAGCATGCCGAACGGAGAAAATAGCAGCAGCTCATCTGTTCACACCTTGTTTCTGCCATGTGCTTGAACGCCAAGACGTTCGCGCTTCTGTGAGATGAAAGACGTCCTTCTGCATATGTGCTTGCTCACACCGGTGCACTTGTTAGTGTATCCATTCAGTCCTGGGCTGCGGGGCATTCAGGAGTGGCTCTGTGGAGACGTCTGCATAGAGGCAGCTGTCAGAACACGCACACTCGATTGTTCACCAAAACATATGCAGACGCGTCCTTAGCCTGTAGATTTGGATGCACAGAGTTCCCTGTGTTCGCAAGAGACAAGGGAATCGCGTCTGTACGCACAGAAGCAATAGCGGACCGTTTCCCTCGGAGTGAACGCGAAAGAGCCGTCTATATACTCGCAGCCACGGGAACGTGCCTCAATGCGGTCACAGAGGCAGCAGCTTTTGCACAGATGCTCTGGTGATTCTGGCACTTTCCAGGCACACTCCTGAAAGTCGCGCACACTGCTGTTCACTCGCTAAACGACCTCTTGGGAAACACGTCTCCGGTCGATGGACCGCTCAGATTGCTTCTCGTGTAACTGTGAACTGTGTCAGCGCAGGGAATCCGTCTCTGTTGAGCAGATGTCAATCCTGCCTCGCTTTTGCTTTGTTGCCTCTACCAAGATGATTTCCCGTTTCTCTCTTCACTGGAGCAGGCAGACACAGCCAACGCACATCAAGTGTCAAGAGACACACTCTGCTGAGCTCAACGCTTGTGCAGATGCACATGTGCGACGAAGTCAACACACGTGCTTGTGGAGAGAAGGAAAGGGACTCCCAGGCGTGTGGAGCGACGGGGAGAAAGAGCGGGCGCTGAGGAACACAGTTTCAAACAGACTGTCTCCACACAAACAGGCACCTGTCTGCAGGTATCCTAGATCTTGATTCTTGAACTTGAGGAAACGCGCGTCTGAGCAAAACTCCCAAACGCTTCCAGGAAAGACACAGGCTCTCCCACAAGCACACAAGTGTTTGCCCTCAGCTATAGATCAGGGACAAGCTTGTGAAGAGATGCCCTGCTATTCTTTCGCCTTATGGCATCATGTGTTTCGTTCCTCTTGGAGATCGATTGTTAAACGTCTTTTTTAGGGCGACTGTGAAGCATTTGCCACCGGAGGAGAAGTAGCACGGAGCAGCATTCAGTACTGCCTACGAGTGTCTTTGCTACCCTACTAGCGGAGCTCCAAGAACAGGCACACATCTTCAGGTACCTTCCAAATGTGGATTCCCCTGCAGCCCCGTAGGCGGGCGTGCAGTACGCCAACCATCAACGGACGTTTTTCCCCTCAAGCCTGTCAGGACGTTGCTCGTCCGTCTTTCCCTCAATAGACGGGAGTAGGCGCGCTTGCGGATGTGTGCGTGTGTGTGGCCACGCGTTTGCTTAGGCATCAGTGTGTGAAAAGGTAGGTGCTTTTCTCTAGCTGCGTGTGCGTGCACGTGGTGCTGGGTGCACATCCCTGGGTGCTCGTGGAAAGGTTTCTGCATGGTTTTCGCTGAGGAATCGTGTGTGTGCACATGGACAAAGAGAAGGCGCAGCAACCAGGTTCCAGCGCCGAAGAAGGCAAAAGGCAAGGTTTCCGGCGCTATCTCCTTCTCTCCCCAGACCTAGTCACGCAAAGCAAGCCGCTAAGCCGGCGACCGGCAAGAGAGCTACAACGAAGCATGCCGAACGGAGAAAATAGCAGCAGCTCATCTGTTCACACCTTGTTTCTGCCATGTGCTTGAACGCCAAGACGTTCGCGCTTCTGTGAGATGAAAGACGTCCTTCTGCATATGTGCTTGCTCACACCGGTGCACTTGTTAGTCTATCCATTCAGTCCTGGGCTGCGGGGCATTCAGGAGTGGCTCTGTGGAGACGTCTGCATAGAGGCAGCTGTCAGAACACGCACACTCGATTGTTCACCAAAACATATGCAGACGCGTCCTTAGCCTGTAGATTTGGATGCACAGAGTTCCCTGTGTTCGCAAGAGACAAGGGAATCGCGTCTGTACGCACAGAAGCAATAGCGGACCGTTTCCCTCGGAGTGAACGCGAAAGAGCCGTCTATATACTCGCAGCCACGGGAACGTGCCTCAATGCGGTCACAGAGGCAGCAGCTTTTGCACAGATGCTCTGGTGATTCTGGCACTTTCCAGGCACACTCCTGAAAGTCGCGCACACTGCTGTTCACTCGCTAAACGACCTCTTGGGAAACACGTCTCCGGTCGATGGACCGCTCAGATTGCTTCTCGTGTAACTGTGAACTGTGTCAGCGCAGGGAATCCGTCTCTGTTGAGCAGATGTCAATCCTGCCTCGCTTTTGCTTTGTTGCCTCTACCAAGATGATTTCCCGTTTCTCTCTTCACTGGAGCAGGCAGACACAGCCAACGCACATCAAGTGTCAAGAGACACACTCTGCTGAGCTCAACGCTTGTGCAGATGCACATGTGCGACGAAGTCAACACACGTGCTTGTGGAGAGAAGGAAAGGGACTCCCAGGCGTGTGGAGCGACGGGGAGAAAGAGCGGGCGCTGAGGAACACAGTTTCAAACAGACTGTCTCCACACAAACAGGCACCTGTCTGCAGGTATCCTAGATCTTGATTCTTGAACTTGAGGAAACACGCGTCTGAGCAAAACTCCCAAACGCTTCCAGGAAAGACACAGGCTCTCCCACAAGCACACAAGTGTTTGCCCTCAGCTATAGATCAGGGACAAGCTTGTGAAGAGATGCCCTGCTATTCTTTCGCCTTATGGCATCATGTGTTTCGTTCCTCTTGGAGATCGATTGTTAAACGTCTTTTTTAGGGCGACTGTGAAGCATTTGCCAGCGGAGGAGAAGTAGCACGGAGCAGCATTCAGTACTGCCTACGAGTGTCTTTGCTACCCTACTAGCGGAGCTCCAAGAACAGGCACACATCTTCAGGTACCTTCCAAATGTGGATTCCCCTGCAGCCCCGTAGGCGGGCGTGCAGTACGCCAACCATCAACGGACGTTTTTCCCCTCAAGCCTGTCAGGACGTTGCTCGTCCGTCTTTCCCTCAATAGACGGGAGTAGGCGCGCTTGCGGATGTGTGCGTGTGTGTGGCCACGCGTTTGCTTAGGCATCAGTGTGTGAAAAGGTAGGTGCTTTTCTCTAGCTGCGTGTGCGTGCACGTGGTGCTGGGTGCACATCCCTGGGTGCTCGTGGAAAGGTTTCTGCATGGTTTTCGCTGAGGAATCGTGTGTGTGCACATGGACAAAGAGAAGGCGCAGCAACCAGGTTCCAGCGCCGAAGAAGGCAAAAGGCAAGGTTTCCGGCGCTATCTCCTTCTCTCCCCAGACCTAGTCGCGCAAAGCAAGCCGCTAAGCCGGCGACCGGCAAGAGAGCTACAACGAAGCATGCCGAACGGAGAAAATAGCAGCAGCTCATCTGTTCACACCTTGTTTCTGCCATGTGCTTGAACGCCAAGACGTTCGCGCTTCTGTGAGATGAAAGACGTCCTTCTGCATATGTGCTTGCTCACACCGGTGCACTTGTTAGTGTATCCATTCAGTCCTGGGCTGCGGGGCATTCAGGAGTGGCTCTGTGGAGACGTCTGCATAGAGGCAGCTGTCAGAACACGCACACTCGATTGTTCACCAAAACATATGCAGACGCGTCCTTAGCCTGTAGATTTGGATGCACAGAGTTCCCTGTGTTCGCAAGAGACAAGGGAATCGCGTCTGTACGCACAGAAGCAATAGCGGACCGTTTCCCTCGGAGCGAACGCGAAAGAGCCGTCTATATACTCGCAGCCACGGGAACGTGCCTCAATGCGGTCACAGAGGCAGCAGCTTTTGCACAGATGCTCTGGTGATTCTGGCACTTTCCAGGCACACTCCTGAAAGTCGCGCACACTGCTGTTCACTCGCTAAACGACCTCTTGGGAAACACGTCTGCGGTCGATGGACCGCTCAGATTGCTTCTCGTGTAACTGTGAACTGTGTCAGCGCAGGGAATCCGTCTCTGTTGAGCAGATGTCAATCCTGCCTCGCTTTTGCTTTGTTGCCTCTACCAAGATGATTTCCCGTTTCTCTCTTCACTGGAGCACGCAGACACAGCCAACGCACATCAAGTGTCAAGAGACACACTCTGCTGAGCTCAACGCTTGTGCAGATGCACATGTGCGACGAAGTCAACACACGTGCTTGTGGAGAGAAGGAAAGGGACGCACAGGCGTGTGGAGCGACAGGGAGAAAGAGCGGGCGCTGAGGAACACAGTTTCAAACAGACTGTCTCCACACAAACAGGCACCTGTCTGCAGGTATCCTAGATCTTGATTGTTGAACTTGAGGAAACACGCGTCTGAGCAAAACTCCCAAACGCTTCCAGGAAAGACACAGGCTCTCCCACAAGCACACAAGTGTTTGCCCTCAGCTATAGATCAGGGACAAGCTTGTGAAGAGATGCCCTGCTATTCTTTCGCCTTATGGCATCATGTGTTTCGTTCCTCTTGGAGATCGATTGTTAAACGTCTTTCCTCGGGCGACTGTGAAGCATTTGCCAGCGGAGGAGAAGTAGCACGGAGCAGCATTCAGTACTGCCTACGAGTGTCTTTGCTACCCTACTAGCGGAGCTCCAAGAACAGGCACACATCTTCAGGTACCTTCCAAATGTGGATTCCCCTGCAGCCCCGTAGGCGGGCGTGCAGTACGCCAACCATCAACGGACGTTTTTCCCCTCAAGCCTGTCAGGACGTTGCTCGTCCGTCTTTCCCTCAATAGACGGGAGTAGGCGCGCTTGCGGATGTGTGCGTGTGTGTGGCCACGCGTTTGCTTAGGCATCAGTGTGTGAAAAGGTAGGTGCTTTTCTCTAGCTGCGTGTGCGTGCACGTGGTGCTGGGTGCACATCCCTGGGTGCTCGTGGAAAGGTTTCTGCATGGTTTTCGCTGAGGAATCGTGTGTGTGCACATGGACAAAGAGAAGGCGCAGCAACCAGGTTCCAGCGCCGAAGAAGGCAAAAGGCAAGGTTTCCGGCGCTATCTCCTTCTCTCCGCAGACCTAGTCGCGCAAAGCAAGCCGCTAAGCCGGCGACCGGCAAGAGAGCTACAACGAAGCATGCCGAACGGAGAAAATAGCAGCAGCTCATCTGTTCACACCTTGTTTCTGCCATGTGCTTGAACGCCAAGACGTTCGCGCTTCTGTGAGATGAAAGACGTCCTTCTGCATATGTGCTTGCTCACACCGGTGCACTTGTTAGTGTATCCATTCAGTCCTGGGCTGCGGGGCATTCAGGAGTGGCTCTGTGGAGACGTCTGCATAGAGGCAGCTGTCAGAACACGCACACTCGATTGTTCACCAAAACATATGCAGACGCGTCCTTAGCCTGTAGATTTGGATGCACAGAGTTCCCTGTGTTCGCAAGAGACAAGGGAATCGCGTCTGTACGCACAGAAGCAATAGCGGACCGTTTCCCTCGGAGCGAACGCGAAAGAGCCGTCTATATACTCGCAGACACGGGAACGTGCCTCAATGCGGTCACAGAGGCAGCAGCTTTTGCACAGATGCTCTGGTGATTCTGGCACTTTCCAGGCACACTCCTGAAAGTCGCGCACACTGCTGTTCACTCGCTAAACGACCTCTTGGGAAACACGTCTCCGGTCGATGGACCGCTCAGATTGCTTCTCGTGTAACTGTGAACTGTGTCAGCGCAGGGAATCCGTCTCTGTTGAGCAGATGTCAATCCTGCCTCGGTTTTGCTTTGTTGCCTCTACCAAGATGATTTCCCGTTTCTCTCTTCACTGGAGCAGGCAGACACAGCCAACGCACATCAAGTGTCAAGAGACACACTCTGCTGAGCTCAACGCTTGTGCAGATGCACATGTGCGACCAAGTCAACACACGTGCTTGTGGAGAGAAGGAAAGGGACTCCCAGGCGTGTGGAGCGACGGGGAGAAAGAGCGGGCGCTGAGGAACACAGTTTCAAACAGACTGTCTCCACGCAAACAGGCACCTGTCTGCAGGTATCCTAGATCTTGATTCTTGAACTTGAGGAAACACGCGTCTGAGCAAAACTCCCAAACGCTTCCAGGAAAGACACAGGCTCTCCCACAAGCACACAAGTGTTTGCCCTCAGCTATAGATCAGGGACAAGCTTGTGAAGAGATGCCCTGCTATTCTTTCGCCTTATGGCATCATGTGTTTCGTTCCTCTTGGAGATCGATTGTTAAACGTCTTTCCTCGGGCGACTGTGAAGCATTTGCCACCGGAGGAGAAGTAGCACGGAGCAGCATTCAGTACTGCCTACGAGTGTCTTTGCTACCCTACTAGCGGAGCTCCAAGAACAGGCACACATCTTCAGGTACCTTCCAAATGTGGATTCCCCTGCAGCCCCGTAGGCGGGCGTGCAGTACGCCAACCATCAACGGACGTTTTTCCCCTCAAGCCTGTCAGGACGTTGCTCGTCCGTCTTTCCCTCAATAGATGGGAGTAGGCGCGCTTGCGGATGTGTGCGTGTGTGTGGCCACGCGTTTGCTTAGGCATCAGTGTGTGAAAAGGTAGGTGCTTTTCTCTAGCTGCGTGTGCGTGCACGTGGTGCTGGGTGCACATCCCTGGGTGCTCGTGGAAAGGTTTCTGCATGGTTTTCGCTGAGGAATCGTGTGTGTGCACATGGACAAAGAGAAGGCGCAGCAACCAGGTTCCAGCGCCGAAGAAGGCAAAAGGCAAGGTTTCCGGCGCTATCTCCTTCTCTCCGCAGACCTAGTCGCGCAAAGCAAGCCGCTAAGCCGGCGACCGGCAAGAGAGCTACAACGAAGCATGCCGAACGGAGAAAATAGCAGCAGCTCATCTGTTCACACCTTGTTTCTGCCATGTGCTTGAACGCCAAGACGTTCGCGCTTCTGTGAGATGAAAGACGTCCTTCTGCATATGTGCTTGCTCACACCGGTGCACTTGTTAGTGTATCCATTCAGTCCTGGGCTGCGGGGCATTCAGGAGTGGCTCTGTGGAGACGTCTGCATAGAGGCAGCTGTCAGAACACGCACACTCGATTGTTCACCAAAACATATGCAGACGCGTCCTTAGCCTGTAGATTTGGATGCACAGAGTTCCCTGTGTTGGCAAGAGACAAGGGAATCGCGTCTGTACGCACAGAAGCAATAGCGGACCGTTTCCCTCGGAGTGAACGCGAAAGAGCCGTCTATATACTCGCAGCCACGGGAACGTGCCTCAATGCGGTCACAGAGGCAGCAGCTTTTGCACAGATGCTCTGGTGATTCTGGCACTTTCCAGGCACACTCCTGAAAGTCGCGCACACTGCTGTTCACTCGCTAAACGACCTCTTGGGAAACACGTCTGCGGTCGATGGACCGCTCAGATTGCTTCTCGTGTAACTGTGAACTGTGTCAGCGCAGGGAATCCGTCTCTGTTGAGCAGATGTCAATCCTGCCTCGGTTTTGCTTTGTTGCCTCTACCAAGATGATTTCCCGTTTCTCTCTTCACTGGAGCAGGCAGACACAGCCAACGCACATCAAGTGTCAAGAGACACACTCTGCTGAGCTCAACGCTTGTGCAGATGCACATGTGCGACGAAGTCAACACACGTGCTTGTGGAGAGAAGGAAAGGGACTCCCAGGCGTGTGGAGCGACGGGGAGAAAGAGCGGGCGCTGAGGAACACAGTTTCAAACAGACTGTCTCCACACAAACAGGCACCTGTCTGCAGGTATCCTAGATCTTGATTCTTGAACTTGAGGAAACACGCGTCTGAGCAAAACTCCCAAACGCTTCCAGGAAAGACACAGGCTCTCCCACAAGCACACAAGTGTTTGCCCTCAGCTATAGATCAGGGACAAGCTTGTGAAGAGATGCCCTGCTATTCTTTCGCCTTATGGCATCATGTGTTTCGTTCCTCTTGGAGATCGATTGTTAAACGTCTTTCCTTGGGCGACTGTGAAGCATTTGCCACCGGAGGAGAAGTAGCACGGAGCAGCATTCAGTACTGCCTACGAGTGTCTTTGCTACCCTACTAGCGGAGCTCCAAGAACAGGCACACATCTTCAGGTACCTTCCAAATGTGGATTCCCCTGCAGCCCCGTAGGCGGGCGTGCAGTACGCCAACCATCAACGGACGTTTTTCCCCTCAAGCCTGTCAGGACGTTGCTCGTCCGTCTTTCCCTCAATAGACGGGAGTAGGCGCGCTTGCGGATGTGTGCGTGTGTGTGGCCACGCGTTTGCTTAGGCATCAGTGTGTGAAAAGGTAGGTGCTTTTCTCTAGCTGCGTGTGCGTGCACGTGGTGCTGGGTGCACATCCCTGGGTGCTCGTGGAAAGGTTTCTGCATGGTTTTCGCTGAGGAATCGTGTGTGTGCACATGGACAAAGAGAAGGCGCAGCAACCAGGTTCCAGCGCCGAAGAAGGCAAAAGGCAAGGTTTCCGGCGCTATCTCCTTCTCTCCGCAGACCTAGTCGCGCAAAGCAAGCCGCTAAGCCGGCGACCGGCAAGAGAGCTACAACGAAGCATGCCGAACGGAGAAAATAGCAGCAGCTCATCTGTTCACACCTTGTTTCTGCCATGTGCTTGAACGCCAAGACGTTCGCGCTTCTGTGAGATGAAAGACGTCCTTCTGCATATGTGCTTGCTCACACCGGTGCACTTGTTAGTGTATCCATTCAGTCCTGGGCTGCGGGGCATTCAGGAGTGGCTCTGTGGAGACGTCTGCATAGAGGCAGCTGTCAGAACACGCACACTCGATTGTTCACCAAAACATATGCAGACGCGTCCTTAGCCTGTAGATTTGGATGCACAGAGTTCCCTGTGTTGGCAAGAGACAAGGGAATCGCGTCTGTACGCACAGAAGCAATAGCGGACCGTTTCCCTCGGAGTGAACGCGAAAGAGCCGTCTATATACTCGCAGCCACGGGAACGTGCCTCAATGCGGCCACAGAGGCAGCAGCTTTTGCACAGATGCTCTGGTGATTCTGGCACTTTCCAGGCACACTCCTGAAAGTCGCGCACACTGCTGTTCACTCGCTAAACGACCTCTTGGGAAACACGTCTGCGGTCGATGGACCGCTCAGATTGCTTCTCGTGTAACTGTGAACTGTGTCAGCGCAGGGAATCCGTCTCTGTTGAGCAGATGTCAATCCTGCCTCGGTTTTGCTTTGTTGCCTCTACCAAGATGATTTCCCGTTTCTCTCTTCACTGGAGCAGGCAGACACAGCCAACGCACATCAAGTGTCAAGAGACACACTCTGCTGAGCTCAACGCTTGTGCAGATGCACATGTGCGACGAAGTCAACACACGTGCTTGTGGAGAGAAGGAAAGGGACTCCCAGGCGTGTGGAGCGACGGGGAGAAAGAGCGGGCGCTGAGGAACACAGTTTCAAACAGACTGTCTCCACACAAACAGGCACCTGTCTGCAGGTATCCTAGATCTTGATTCTTGAACTTGAGGAAACACGCGTCTGAGCAAAACTCCCAAACGCTTCCAGGAAAGACACAGGCTCTCCCACAAGCACACAAGTGTTTGCCCTCAGCTATAGATCAGGGACAAGCTTGTGAAGAGATGCCCTGCTATTCTTTCGCCTTATGGCATCATGTGTTTCGTTCCTCTTGGAGATCGATTGTTAAACGTCTTTCCTTGGGCGACTGTGAAGCATTTGCCACCGGAGGAGAAGTAGCACGGAGCAGCATTCAGTACTGCCTACGAGTGTCTTTGCTACCCTACTAGCGGAGCTCCAAGAACAGGCACACATCTTCAGGTACCTTCCAAATGTGGATTCCCCTGCAGCCCCGTAGGCGGGCGTGCAGTACGCCAACCATCAACGGACGTTTTTCCCCTCAAGCCTGTCAGGACGTTGCTCGTCCGTCTTTCCCTCAATAGACGGGAGTAGGCGCGCTTGCGGATGTGTGCGTGTGTGTGGCCACGCGTTTGCTTAGGCATCAGTGTGTGAAAAGGTAGGTGCTTTTCTCTAGCTGCGTGTGCGTGCACGTGGTGCTGGGTGCACATCCCTGGGTGCTCGTGGAAAGGTTTCTGCATGGTTTTCGCTGAGGAATCGTGTGTGTGCACATGGACAAAGAGAAGGCGCAGCAACCAGGTTCCAGCGCCGAAGAAGGCAAAAGGCAAGGTTTCCGGCGCTATCTCCTTCTCTCCGCAGACCTAGTCGCGCAAAGCAAGCCGCTAAGCCGGCGACCGGCAAGAGAGCTACAACGAAGCATGCCGAACGGAGAAAATAGCAGCAGCTCATCTGTTCACACCTTGTTTCTGCCATGTGCTTGAACGCCAAGACGTTCGCGCTTCTGTGAGATGAAAGACGTCCTTCTGCATATGTGCTTGCTCACACCGGTGCACTTGTTAGTGTATCCATTCAGTCCTGGGCTGCGGGGCATTCAGGAGTGGCTCTGTGGAGACGTCTGCATAGAGGCAGCTGTCAGAACACGCACACTCGATTGTTCACCAAAACATATGCAGACGCGTCCTTAGCCTGTAGATTTGGATGCACAGAGTTCCCTGTGTTGGCAAGAGACAAGGGAATCGCGTCTGTACGCACAGAAGCAATAGCGGACCGTTTCCCTCGGAGTGAACGCGAAAGAGCCGTCTATATACTCGCAGACACGGGAACGTGCCTCAATGCGGTCACAGAGGCAGCAGCTTTTGCACAGATGCTCTGGTGATTCTGGCACTTTCCAGGCACACTCCTGAAAGTCGCGCACACTGCTGTTCACTCGCTAAACGACCTCTTGGGAAACACGTCTGCGGTCGATGGACCGCTCAGATTGCTTCTCGTGTAACTGTGAACTGTGTCAGCGCAGGGAATCCGTCTCTGTTGAGCAGATGTCAATCCTGCCTCGGTTTTGCTTTGTTGCCTCTACCAAGATGATTTCCCGTTTCTCTCTTCACTGGAGCAGGCAGACACAGCCAACGCACATCAAGTGTCAAGAGACACACTCTGCTGAGCTCAACGCTTGTGCAGATGCACATGTGCGACGAAGTCAACACACGTGCTTGTGGAGAGAAGGAAAGGGACTCCCAGGCGTGTGGAGCGACGGGGAGAAAGAGCGGGCGCTGAGGAACACAGTTTCAAACAGACTGTCTCCACACAAACAGGCACCTGTCTGCAGGTATCCTAGATCTTGATTCTTGAACTTGAGGAAACACGCGTCTGAGCAAAACTCCCAAACGCTTCCAGGAAAGACACAGGCTCTCCCACAAGCACACAAGTGTTTGCCCTCAGCTATAGATCAGGGACAAGCTTGTGAAGAGATGCCCTGCTATTCTTTCGCCTTATGGCATCATGTGTTTCCTTCCTCTTGGAGATCGATTGTTAAACGTCTTTCCTCGGGCGACTGTGAAGCATTTGCCAGCGGAGGAGAAGTAGCACGGAGCAGCATTCAGTACTGCCTACGAGTGTCTTTGCTACCCTACTAGCGGAGCTCCAAGAACAGGCACACATCTTCAGGTACCTTCCAAATGTGGATTCCCCTGCAGCCCCGTAGGCGGGCGTGCAGTACGCCAACCATCAACGGACGTTTTTCCCCTCAAGCCTGTCAGGACGTTGCTCGTCCGTCTTTCCCTCAATAGACGGGAGTAGGCGCGCTTGCGGATGTGTGCGTGTGTGTGGCCACGCGTTTGCTTAGGCATCAGTGTGTGAAAAGGTAGGTGCTTTTCTCTAGCTGCGTGTGCGTGCACGTGGTGCTGGGTGCACATCCCTGGGTGCTCGTGGAAAGGTTTCTGCATGGTTTTCGCTGAGGAATCGTGTGTGTGCACATGGACAAAGAGAAGGCGCAGCAACCAGGTTCCAGTGCCGAAGAAGGCAAAAGGCAAGGTTTCCGGCGCTATCTCCTTCTCTCCCCAGACCTAGTCGCGCAAAGCAAGCCGCTAAGCCGGCGACCGGCAAGAGAGCTACAACGAAGCATGCCGAACGGAGAAAATAGCAGCAGCTCATCTGTTCACACCTTGTTTCTGCCATGTGCTTGAACGCCAAGACGTTCGCGCTTCTGTGAGATGAAAGACGTCCTTCTGCATATGTGCTTGCTCACACCGGTGCACTTGTTAGTGTATCCATTCAGTCCTGGGCTGCGGGGCATTCAGAAGTGGCTCTGTGGAGACGTCTGCATAGAGGCAGCTGTCAGAACACGCACACTCGATTGTTCACCAAAACATATGCAGACGCGTCCTTAGCCTGTAGATTTGGATGCACAGAGTTCCCTGTGTTCGCAAGAGACAAGGGAATCGCGTCTGTACGCACAGAAGCAATAGCGGACCGTTTCCCTCGGAGTGAACGCGAAAGAGCCGTCTATATACTCGCAGCCACGGGAACGTGCCTCAATGCGGTCACAGAGGCAGCAGCTTTTGCACAGGTGCTCTGGTGATTCTGGCACTTTCCAGGCACACTCCTGAAAGTCGCGCACACTGCTGTTCACTCGCTAAACGACCTCTTGGGAAACACGTCTCCGGTCGATGGACCGCTCAGATTGCTTCTCGTGTAACTGTGAACTGTGTCAGCGCAGGGAATCCGTCTCTGTTGAGCAGATGTCAATCCTGCCTCGCTTTTGCTTTGTTGCCTCTACCAAGATGATTTCCCGTTTCTCTCTTCACTGGAGCAGGCAGACACAGCCAACGCACATCAAGTGTCAAGAGACACACTCTGCTGAGCTCAACGCTTGTGCAGATGCACATGTGCGACGAAGTCAACACACGTGCTTGTGGAGAGAAGGAAAGGGACTCCCAGGCGTGTGGAGCGACGGGGAGAAAGAGCGGGCGCTGAGGAACACAGTTTCAAACAGACTGTCTCCACACAAACAGGCACCTGTCTGCAGGTATCCTAGATCTTGATTCTTGAACTTGAGGAAACACGCGTCTGAGCAAAACTCTCAAACGCTTCCAGGAAAGACACAGGCTCTCCCACAAGCACACAAGTGTTTGCCCTCAGCTATAGATCAGGGACAAGCTTGTGAAGAGATGCCCTGCTATTCTTTCGCCTTATGGCATCATGTGTTTCGTTCCTCTTGGAGATCGATTGTTAAACGTCTTTCCTAGGGCGCTGTGAAGCATTTGCCAGCGGAGGAGAAGTAGCACGGAGCAGCATTCAGTACTGCCTACGAGTGTCTTTGCTACCCTACTAGCGGAGCTCCAAGAACAGGCACACATCTTCAGGTACCTTCCAAATGTGGATTCCCCTGCAGCCCCGTAGGCGGGCGTGCAGTACGCCAACCATCAACGGACGTTTTTCCCCTCAAGCCTGTCAGGACGTTGCTCGTCCGTCTTTCCCTCAATAGACGGGAGTAGGCGCGCTTGCGGATGTGTGCGTGTGTGTGGCCACGCGTTTGCTTAGGCATCAGTGTGTGAAAAGGTAGGTGCTTTTCTCTAGCTGCGTGTGCGTGCACGTGGTGCTGGGTGCACATCCCTGGGTGCTCGTGGAAAGGTTTCTGCATGGTTTTCGCTGAGGAATCGTGTGTGTGCACATGGACAAAGAGAAGGCGCAGCAACCAGGTTCCAGCGCCGAAGAAGGCAAAAGGCAAGGTTTCCGGCGCTATCTCCTTCTCTCCCCAGACCTAGTCGCGCAAAGCAAGCCGCTAAGCCGGCGACCGGCAAGAGAGCTACAACGAAGCATGCCGAACGGAGAAAATAGCAGCAGCTCATCTGTTCACACCTTGTTTCTGCCATGTGCTTGAACGCCAAGACGTTCGCGCTTCTGTGAGATGAAAGACGTCCTTCTGCATATGTGCTTGCTCACACCGGTGCACTTGTTAGTGTATCCATTCAGTCCTGGGCTGCGGGGCATTCAGGAGTGGCTCTGTGGAGACGTCTGCATAGAGGCAGCTGTCAGAACACGCACACTCGATTGTTCACCAAAACATATGCAGACGCGTCCTTAGCCTGTAGATTTGGATGCACAGAGTTCCCTGTGTTCGCAAGAGACAAGGGAATCGCGTCTGTACGCACAGAAGCAATAGCGGACCGTTTCCCTCGGAGTGAACGCGAAAGAGCCGTCTATATACTCGCAGCCACGGGAACGTGCCTCAATGCGGTCACAGAGGCAGCAGCTTTTGCACAGATGCTCTGGTGATTCTGGCACTTTCCAGGCACACTCCTGAAAGTCGCGCACACTGCTGTTCACTCGCTAAACGACCTCTTGGGAAACACGTCTCCGGTCGATGGACCGCTCAGATTGCTTCTCGTGTAACTGTGAACTGTGTCAGCGCAGGGAATCCGTCTCTGTTGAGCAGATGTCAATCCTGCCTCGCTTTTGCTTTGTTGCCTCTACCAAGATGATTTCCCGTTTCTCTCTTCACTGGAGCAGGCAGACACAGCCAACGCACATCAAGTGTCAAGAGACACACTCTGCTGAGCTCAACGCTTGTGCAGATGCACATGTGCCACGAAGTCAACACACGTGCTTGTGGAGAGAAGGAAAGGGACTCCCAGGCGTGTGGAGCGACGGGGAGAAAGAGCGGGCGCTGAGGAACACAGTTTCAAACAGACTGTCTCCACACAAACAGGCACCTGTCTGCAGGTATCCTAGATCTTGATTCTTGAACTTGAGGAAACGCGCGTCTGAGCAAAACTCCCAAACGCTTCCAGGAAAGACACAGGCTCTCCCACAAGCACACAAGTGTTTGCCCTCAGCTATAGATCAGGGACAAGCTTGTGAAGAGATGCCCTGCTATTCTTTCGCCTTATGGCATCATGTGTTTCGTTCCTCTTGGAGATCGATTGTTAAACGTCTTTTTTAGGGCGACTGTGAAGCATTTGCCACCGGAGGAGAAGTAGCACGGAGCAGCATTCAGTACTGCCTACGAGTGTCTTTGCTACCCTACTAGCGGAGCTCCAAGAACAGGCACACATCTTCAGGTACCTTCCAAATGTGGATTCCCCTGCAGCCCCGTAGGCGGGCGTGCAGTACGCCAACCATCAACGGACGTTTTTCCCCTCAAGCCTGTCAGGACGTTGCTCGTCCGTCTTTCCCTCAATAGACGGGAGTAGGCGCGCTTGCGGATGTGTGCGTGTGTGTGGCCACGCGTTTGCTTAGGCATCAGTGTGTGAAAAGGTAGGTGCTTTTCTCTAGCTGCGTGTGCGTGCACGTGGTGCTGGGTGCACATCCCTGGGTGCTCGTGGAAAGGTTTCTGCATGGTTTTCGCTGAGGAATCGTGTGTGTGCACATGGACAAAGAGAAGGCGCAGCAACCAGGTTCCAGCGCCGAAGAAGGCAAAAGGCAAGGTTTCCGGCGCTATCTCCTTCTCTCCCCAGACCTAGTCACGCAAAGCAAGCCGCTAAGCCGGCGACCGGCAAGAGAGCTACAACGAAGCATGCCGAACGGAGAAAATAGCAGCAGCTCATCTGTTCACACCTTGTTTCTGCCATGTGCTTGAACGCCAAGACGTTCGCGCTTCTGTGAGATGAAAGACGTCCTTCTGCATATGTGCTTGCTCACACCGGTGCACTTGTTAGTGTATCCATTCAGTCCTGGGCTGCGGGGCATTCAGGAGTGGCTCTGTGGAGACGTCTGCATAGAGGCAGCTGTCAGAACACGCACACTCGATTGTTCACCAAAACATATGCAGACGCGTCCTTAGCCTGTAGATTTGGATGCACAGAGTTCCCTGTGTTCGCAAGAGACAAGGGAATCGCGTCTGTACGCACAGAAGCAATAGCGGACCGTTTCCCTCGGAGTGAACGCGAAAGAGCCGTCTATATACTCGCAGCCACGGGAACGTGCCTCAATGCGGTCACAGAGGCAGCAGCTTTTGCACAGATGCTCTGGTGATTCTGGCACTTTCCAGGCACACTCCTGAAAGTCGCGCACACTGCTGTTCACTCGCTAAACGACCTCTTGGGAAACACGTCTCCGGTCGATGGACCGCTCAGATTGCTTCTCGTGTAACTGTGAACTGTGTCAGCGCAGGGAATCCGTCTCTGTTGAGCAGATGTCAATCCTGCCTCGCTTTTGCTTTGTTGCCTCTACCAAGATGATTTCCCGTTTCTCTCTTCACTGGAGCAGGCAGACACAGCCAACGCACATCAAGTGTCAAGAGACACACTCTGCTGAGCTCAACGCTTGTGCAGATGCACATGTGCGACGAAGTCAACACACGTGCTTGTGGAGAGAAGGAAAGGGACTCCCAGGCGTGTGGAGCGACGGGGAGAAAGAGCGGGCGCTGAGGAACACAGTTTCAAACAGACTGTCTCCACACAAACAGGCACCTGTCTGCAGGTATCCTAGATCTTGATTCTTGAACTTGAGGAAACACGCGTCTGAGCAAAACTCCCAAACGCTTCCAGGAAAGACACAGGCTCTCCCACAAGCACACAAGTGTTTGCCCTCAGCTATAGATCAGGGACAAGCTTGTGAAGAGATGCCCTGCTATTCTTTCGCCTTATGGCATCATGTGTTTCGTTCCTCTTGGAGATCGATTGTTAAACGTCTTTTTTAGGGCGACTGTGAAGCATTTGCCAGCGGAGGAGAAGTAGCACGGAGCAGCATTCAGTACTGCCTACGAGTGTCTTTGCTACCCTACTAGCGGAGCTCCAAGAACAGGCACACATCTTCAGGTACCTTCCAAATGTGGATTCCCCTGCAGCCCCGTAGGCGGGCGTGCAGTACGCCAACCATCAACGGACGTTTTTCCCCTCAAGCCTGTCAGGACGTTGCTCGTCCGTCTTTCCCTCAATAGACGGGAGTAGGCGCGCTTGCGGATGTGTGCGTGTGTGTGGCCACGCGTTTGCTTAGGCATCAGTGTGTGAAAAGGTAGGTGCTTTTCTCTAGCTGCGTGTGCGTGCACGTGGTGCTGGGTGCACATCCCTGGGTGCTCGTGGAAAGGTTTCTGCATGGTTTTCGCTGAGGAATCGTGTGTGTGCACATGGACAAAGAGAAGGCGCAGCAACCAGGTTCCAGCGCCGAAGAAGGCAAAAGGCAAGGTTTCCGGCGCTATCTCCTTCTCTCCCCAGACCTAGTCGCGCAAAGCAAGCCGCTAAGCCGGCGACCGGCAAGAGAGCTACAACGAAGCATGCCGAACGGAGAAAATAGCAGCAGCTCATCTGTTCACACCTTGTTTCTGCCATGTGCTTGAACGCCAAGACGTTCGCGCTTCTGTGAGATGAAAGACGTCCTTCTGCATATGTGCTTGCTCACACCGGTGCACTTGTTAGTGTATCCATTCAGTCCTGGGCTGCGGGGCATTCAGGAGTGGCTCTGTGGAGACGTCTGCATAGAGGCAGCTGTCAGAACACGCACACTCGATTGTTCACCAAAACATATGCAGACGCGTCCTTAGCCTGTAGATTTGGATGCACAGAGTTCCCTGTGTTCGCAAGAGACAAGGGAATCGCGTCTGTACGCACAGAAGCAATAGCGGACCGTTTCCCTCGGAGCGAACGCGAAAGAGCCGTCTATATACTCGCAGCCACGGGAACGTGCCTCAATGCGGTCACAGAGGCAGCAGCTTTTGCACAGATGCTCTGGTGATTCTGGCACTTTCCAGGCACACTCCTGAAAGTCGCGCACACTGCTGTTCACTCGCTAAACGACCTCTTGGGAAACACGTCTGCGGTCGATGGACCGCTCAGATTGCTTCTCGTGTAACTGTGAACTGTGTCAGCGCAGGGAATCCGTCTCTGTTGAGCAGATGTCAATCCTGCCTCGCTTTTGCTTTGTTGCCTCTACCAAGATGATTTCCCGTTTCTCTCTTCACTGGAGCACGCAGACACAGCCAACGCACATCAAGTGTCAAGAGACACACTCTGCTGAGCTCAACGCTTGTGCAGATGCACATGTGCGACGAAGTCAACACACGTGCTTGTGGAGAGAAGGAAAGGGACGCACAGGCGTGTGGAGCGACAGGGAGAAAGAGCGGGCGCTGAGGAACACAGTTTCAAACAGACTGTCTCCACACAAACAGGCACCTGTCTGCAGGTATCCTAGATCTTGATTGTTGAACTTGAGGAAACACGCGTCTGAGCAAAACTCCCAAACGCTTCCAGGAAAGACACAGGCTCTCCCACAAGCACACAAGTGTTTGCCCTCAGCTATAGATCAGGGACAAGCTTGTGAAGAGATGCCCTGCTATTCTTTCGCCTTATGGCATCATGTGTTTCGTTCCTCTTGGAGATCGATTGTTAAACGTCTTTCCTCGGGCGACTGTGAAGCATTTGCCAGCGGAGGAGAAGTAGCACGGAGCAGCATTCAGTACTGCCTACGAGTGTCTTTGCTACCCTACTAGCGGAGCTCCAAGAACAGGCACACATCTTCAGGTACCTTCCAAATGTGGATTCCCCTGCAGCCCCGTAGGCGGGCGTGCAGTACGCCAACCATCAACGGACGTTTTTCCCCTCAAGCCTGTCAGGACGTTGCTCGTCCGTCTTTCCCTCAATAGACGGGAGTAGGCGCGCTTGCGGATGTGTGCGTGTGTGTGGCCACGCGTTTGCTTAGGCATCAGTGTGTGAAAAGGTAGGTGCTTTTCTCTAGCTGCGTGTGCGTGCACGTGGTGCTGGGTGCACATCCCTGGGTGCTCGTGGAAAGGTTTCTGCATGGTTTTCGCTGAGGAATCGTGTGTGTGCACATGGACAAAGAGAAGGCGCAGCAACCAGGTTCCAGCGCCGAAGAAGGCAAAAGGCAAGGTTTCCGGCGCTATCTCCTTCTCTCCGCAGACCTAGTCGCGCAAAGCAAGCCGCTAAGCCGGCGACCGGCAAGAGAGCTACAACGAAGCATGCCGAACGGAGAAAATAGCAGCAGCTCATCTGTTCACACCTTGTTTCTGCCATGTGCTTGAACGCCAAGACGTTCGCGCTTCTGTGAGATGAAAGACGTCCTTCTGCATATGTGCTTGCTCACACCGGTGCACTTGTTAGTGTATCCATTCAGTCCTGGGCTGCGGGGCATTCAGGAGTGGCTCTGTGGAGACGTCTGCATAGAGGCAGCTGTCAGAACACGCACACTCGATTGTTCACCAAAACATATGCAGACGCGTCCTTAGCCTGTAGATTTGGATGCACAGAGTTCCCTGTGTTCGCAAGAGACAAGGGAATCGCGTCTGTACGCACAGAAGCAATAGCGGACCGTTTCCCTCGGAGCGAACGCGAAAGAGCCGTCTATATACTCGCAGACACGGGAACGTGCCTCAATGCGGTCACAGAGGCAGCAGCTTTTGCACAGATGCTCTGGTGATTCTGGCACTTTCCAGGCACACTCCTGAAAGTCGCGCACACTGCTGTTCACTCGCTAAACGACCTCTTGGGAAACACGTCTCCGGTCGATGGACCGCTCAGATTGCTTCTCGTGTAACTGTGAACTGTGTCAGCGCAGGGAATCCGTCTCTGTTGAGCAGATGTCAATCCTGCCTCGGTTTTGCTTTGTTGCCTCTACCAAGATGATTTCCCGTTTCTCTCTTCACTGGAGCAGGCAGACACAGCCAACGCACATCAAGTGTCAAGAGACACACTCTGCTGAGCTCAACGCTTGTGCAGATGCACATGTGCGACCAAGTCAACACACGTGCTTGTGGAGAGAAGGAAAGGGACTCCCAGGCGTGTGGAGCGACGGGGAGAAAGAGCGGGCGCTGAGGAACACAGTTTCAAACAGACTGTCTCCACGCAAACAGGCACCTGTCTGCAGGTATCCTAGATCTTGATTCTTGAACTTGAGGAAACACGCGTCTGAGCAAAACTCCCAAACGCTTCCAGGAAAGACACAGGCTCTCCCACAAGCACACAAGTGTTTGCCCTCAGCTATAGATCAGGGACAAGCTTGTGAAGAGATGCCCTGCTATTCTTTCGCCTTATGGCATCATGTGTTTCGTTCCTCTTGGAGATCGATTGTTAAACGTCTTTCCTCGGGCGACTGTGAAGCATTTGCCACCGGAGGAGAAGTAGCACGGAGCAGCATTCAGTACTGCCTACGAGTGTCTTTGCTACCCTACTAGCGGAGCTCCAAGAACAGGCACACATCTTCAGGTACCTTCCAAATGTGGATTCCCCTGCAGCCCCGTAGGCGGGCGTGCAGTACGCCAACCATCAACGGACGTTTTTCCCCTCAAGCCTGTCAGGACGTTGCTCGTCCGTCTTTCCCTCAATAGATGGGAGTAGGCGCGCTTGCGGATGTGTGCGTGTGTGTGGCCACGCGTTTGCTTAGGCATCAGTGTGTGAAAAGGTAGGTGCTTTTCTCTAGCTGCGTGTGCGTGCACGTGGTGCTGGGTGCACATCCCTGGGTGCTCGTGGAAAGGTTTCTGCATGGTTTTCGCTGAGGAATCGTGTGTGTGCACATGGACAAAGAGAAGGCGCAGCAACCAGGTTCCAGCGCCGAAGAAGGCAAAAGGCAAGGTTTCCGGCGCTATCTCCTTCTCTCCGCAGACCTAGTCGCGCAAAGCAAGCCGCTAAGCCGGCGACCGGCAAGAGAGCTACAACGAAGCATGCCGAACGGAGAAAATAGCAGCAGCTCATCTGTTCACACCTTGTTTCTGCCATGTGCTTGAACGCCAAGACGTTCGCGCTTCTGTGAGATGAAAGACGTCCTTCTGCATATGTGCTTGCTCACACCGGTGCACTTGTTAGTGTATCCATTCAGTCCTGGGCTGCGGGGCATTCAGGAGTGGCTCTGTGGAGACGTCTGCATAGAGGCAGCTGTCAGAACACGCACACTCGATTGTTCACCAAAACATATGCAGACGCGTCCTTAGCCTGTAGATTTGGATGCACAGAGTTCCCTGTGTTGGCAAGAGACAAGGGAATCGCGTCTGTACGCACAGAAGCAATAGCGGACCGTTTCCCTCGGAGTGAACGCGAAAGAGCCGTCTATATACTCGCAGCCACGGGAACGTGCCTCAATGCGGTCACAGAGGCAGCAGCTTTTGCACAGATGCTCTGGTGATTCTGGCACTTTCCAGGCACACTCCTGAAAGTCGCGCACACTGCTGTTCACTCGCTAAACGACCTCTTGGGAAACACGTCTGCGGTCGATGGACCGCTCAGATTGCTTCTCGTGTAACTGTGAACTGTGTCAGCGCAGGGAATCCGTCTCTGTTGAGCAGATGTCAATCCTGCCTCGGTTTTGCTTTGTTGCCTCTACCAAGATGATTTCCCGTTTCTCTCTTCACTGGAGCAGGCAGACACAGCCAACGCACATCAAGTGTCAAGAGACACACTCTGCTGAGCTCAACGCTTGTGCAGATGCACATGTGCGACGAAGTCAACACACGTGCTTGTGGAGAGAAGGAAAGGGACTCCCAGGCGTGTGGAGCGACGGGGAGAAAGAGCGGGCGCTGAGGAACACAGTTTCAAACAGACTGTCTCCACACAAACAGGCACCTGTCTGCAGGTATCCTAGATCTTGATTCTTGAACTTGAGGAAACACGCGTCTGAGCAAAACTCCCAAACGCTTCCAGGAAAGACACAGGCTCTCCCACAAGCACACAAGTGTTTGCCCTCAGCTATAGATCAGGGACAAGCTTGTGAAGAGATGCCCTGCTATTCTTTCGCCTTATGGCATCATGTGTTTCGTTCCTCTTGGAGATCGATTGTTAAACGTCTTTCCTTGGGCGACTGTGAAGCATTTGCCACCGGAGGAGAAGTAGCACGGAGCAGCATTCAGTACTGCCTACGAGTGTCTTTGCTACCCTACTAGCGGAGCTCCAAGAACAGGCACACATCTTCAGGTACCTTCCAAATGTGGATTCCCCTGCAGCCCCGTAGGCGGGCGTGCAGTACGCCAACCATCAACGGACGTTTTTCCCCTCAAGCCTGTCAGGACGTTGCTCGTCCGTCTTTCCCTCAATAGACGGGAGTAGGCGCGCTTGCGGATGTGTGCGTGTGTGTGGCCACGCGTTTGCTTAGGCATCAGTGTGTGAAAAGGTAGGTGCTTTTCTCTAGCTGCGTGTGCGTGCACGTGGTGCTGGGTGCACATCCCTGGGTGCTCGTGGAAAGGTTTCTGCATGGTTTTCGCTGAGGAATCGTGTGTGTGCACATGGACAAAGAGAAGGCGCAGCAACCAGGTTCCAGCGCCGAAGAAGGCAAAAGGCAAGGTTTCCGGCGCTATCTCCTTCTCTCCGCAGACCTAGTCGCGCAAAGCAAGCCGCTAAGCCGGCGACCGGCAAGAGAGCTACAACGAAGCATGCCGAACGGAGAAAATAGCAGCAGCTCATCTGTTCACACCTTGTTTCTGCCATGTGCTTGAACGCCAAGACGTTCGCGCTTCTGTGAGATGAAAGACGTCCTTCTGCATATGTGCTTGCTCACACCGGTGCACTTGTTAGTGTATCCATTCAGTCCTGGGCTGCGGGGCATTCAGGAGTGGCTCTGTGGAGACGTCTGCATAGAGGCAGCTGTCAGAACACGCACACTCGATTGTTCACCAAAACATATGCAGACGCGTCCTTAGCCTGTAGATTTGGATGCACAGAGTTCCCTGTGTTGGCAAGAGACAAGGGAATCGCGTCTGTACGCACAGAAGCAATAGCGGACCGTTTCCCTCGGAGTGAACGCGAAAGAGCCGTCTATATACTCGCAGCCACGGGAACGTGCCTCAATGCGGCCACAGAGGCAGCAGCTTTTGCACAGATGCTCTGGTGATTCTGGCACTTTCCAGGCACACTCCTGAAAGTCGCGCACACTGCTGTTCACTCGCTAAACGACCTCTTGGGAAACACGTCTGCGGTCGATGGACCGCTCAGATTGCTTCTCGTGTAACTGTGAACTGTGTCAGCGCAGGGAATCCGTCTCTGTTGAGCAGATGTCAATCCTGCCTCGGTTTTGCTTTGTTGCCTCTACCAAGATGATTTCCCGTTTCTCTCTTCACTGGAGCAGGCAGACACAGCCAACGCACATCAAGTGTCAAGAGACACACTCTGCTGAGCTCAACGCTTGTGCAGATGCACATGTGCGACGAAGTCAACACACGTGCTTGTGGAGAGAAGGAAAGGGACTCCCAGGCGTGTGGAGCGACGGGGAGAAAGAGCGGGCGCTGAGGAACACAGTTTCAAACAGACTGTCTCCACACAAACAGGCACCTGTCTGCAGGTATCCTAGATCTTGATTCTTGAACTTGAGGAAACACGCGTCTGAGCAAAACTCCCAAACGCTTCCAGGAAAGACACAGGCTCTCCCACAAGCACACAAGTGTTTGCCCTCAGCTATAGATCAGGGACAAGCTTGTGAAGAGATGCCCTGCTATTCTTTCGCCTTATGGCATCATGTGTTTCGTTCCTCTTGGAGATCGATTGTTAAACGTCTTTCCTTGGGCGACTGTGAAGCATTTGCCACCGGAGGAGAAGTAGCACGGAGCAGCATTCAGTACTGCCTACGAGTGTCTTTGCTACCCTACTAGCGGAGCTCCAAGAACAGGCACACATCTTCAGGTACCTTCCAAATGTGGATTCCCCTGCAGCCCCGTAGGCGGGCGTGCAGTACGCCAACCATCAACGGACGTTTTTCCCCTCAAGCCTGTCAGGACGTTGCTCGTCCGTCTTTCCCTCAATAGACGGGAGTAGGCGCGCTTGCGGATGTGTGCGTGTGTGTGGCCACGCGTTTGCTTAGGCATCAGTGTGTGAAAAGGTAGGTGCTTTTCTCTAGCTGCGTGTGCGTGCACGTGGTGCTGGGTGCACATCCCTGGGTGCTCGTGGAAAGGTTTCTGCATGGTTTTCGCTGAGGAATCGTGTGTGTGCACATGGACAAAGAGAAGGCGCAGCAACCAGGTTCCAGCGCCGAAGAAGGCAAAAGGCAAGGTTTCCGGCGCTATCTCCTTCTCTCCGCAGACCTAGTCGCGCAAAGCAAGCCGCTAAGCCGGCGACCGGCAAGAGAGCTACAACGAAGCATGCCGAACGGAGAAAATAGCAGCAGCTCATCTGTTCACACCTTGTTTCTGCCATGTGCTTGAACGCCAAGACGTTCGCGCTTCTGTGAGATGAAAGACGTCCTTCTGCATATGTGCTTGCTCACACCGGTGCACTTGTTAGTGTATCCATTCAGTCCTGGGCTGCGGGGCATTCAGGAGTGGCTCTGTGGAGACGTCTGCATAGAGGCAGCTGTCAGAACACGCACACTCGATTGTTCACCAAAACATATGCAGACGCGTCCTTAGCCTGTAGATTTGGATGCACAGAGTTCCCTGTGTTGGCAAGAGACAAGGGAATCGCGTCTGTACGCACAGAAGCAATAGCGGACCGTTTCCCTCGGAGTGAACGCGAAAGAGCCGTCTATATACTCGCAGACACGGGAACGTGCCTCAATGCGGTCACAGAGGCAGCAGCTTTTGCACAGATGCTCTGGTGATTCTGGCACTTTCCAGGCACACTCCTGAAAGTCGCGCACACTGCTGTTCACTCGCTAAACGACCTCTTGGGAAACACGTCTGCGGTCGATGGACCGCTCAGATTGCTTCTCGTGTAACTGTGAACTGTGTCAGCGCAGGGAATCCGTCTCTGTTGAGCAGATGTCAATCCTGCCTCGGTTTTGCTTTGTTGCCTCTACCAAGATGATTTCCCGTTTCTCTCTTCACTGGAGCAGGCAGACACAGCCAACGCACATCAAGTGTCAAGAGACACACTCTGCTGAGCTCAACGCTTGTGCAGATGCACATGTGCGACGAAGTCAACACACGTGCTTGTGGAGAGAAGGAAAGGGACTCCCAGGCGTGTGGAGCGACGGGGAGAAAGAGCGGGCGCTGAGGAACACAGTTTCAAACAGACTGTCTCCACACAAACAGGCACCTGTCTGCAGGTATCCTAGATCTTGATTCTTGAACTTGAGGAAACACGCGTCTGAGCAAAACTCCCAAACGCTTCCAGGAAAGACACAGGCTCTCCCACAAGCACACAAGTGTTTGCCCTCAGCTATACATCAGGGACAAGCTTGTGAAGAGATGCCCTGCTATTCTTTCGCCTTATGGCATCATGTGTTTCGTTCCTCTTGGAGATCGATTGTTAAACGTCTTTCCTTGGGCGACTGTGAAGCATTTGCCAGCGGAGGAGAAGTAGCACGGAGCAGCATTCAGTACTGCCTACGAGTGTCTTTGCTACCCTACTAGCGGAGCTCCAAGAACAGGCACACATCTTCAGGTACCTTCCAAATGTGGATTCCCCTGCAGCCCCGTAGGCGGGCGTGCAGTACGCCAACCATCAACGGACGTTTTTCCCCTCAAGCCTGTCAGGACGTTGCTCGTCCGTCTTTCCCTCAATAGACGGGAGTAGGCGCGCTTGCGGATGTGTGCGTGTGTGTGGCCACGCGTTTGCTTAGGCATCAGTGTGTGAAAAGGTAGGTGCTTTTCTCTAGCTGCGTGTGCGTGCACGTGGTGCTGGGTGCACATCCCTGGGTGCTCGTGGAAAGGTTTCTGCATGGTTTTCGCTGAGGAATCGTGTGTGTGCACATGGACAAAGAGAAGGCGCAGCAACCAGGTTCCAGCGCCGAAGAAGGCAAAAGGCAAGGTTTCCGGCGCTATCTCCTTCTCTCCGCAGACCTAGTCGCGCAAAGCAAGCCGCTAAGCCGGCGACCGGCAAGAGAGCTACAACGAAGCATGCCGAACGGAGAAAATAGCAGCAGCTCATCTGTTCACACCTTGTTTCTGCCATGTGCTTGAACGCCAAGACGTTCGCGCTTCTGTGAGATGAAAGACGTCCTTCTGCATATGTGCTTGCTCACACCGGTGCACTTGTTAGTGTATCCATTCAGTCCTGGGCTGCGGGGCATTCAGGAGTGGCTCTGTGGAGACGTCTGCATAGAGGCAGCTGTCAGAACACGCACACTCGATTGTTCACCAAAACATATGCAGACGCGTCCTTAGCCTGTAGATTTGGATGCACAGAGTTCCCTGTGTTGGCAAGAGACAAGGGAATCGCGTCTGTACGCACAGAAGCAATAGCGGACCGTTTCCCTCGGAGTGAACGCGAAAGAGCCGTCTATATACTCGCAGCCACGGGAACGTGCCTCAATGCGGCCACAGAGGCAGCAGCTTTTGCACAGATGCTCTGGTGATTCTGGCACTTTCCAGGCACACTCCTGAAAGTCGCGCACACTGCTGTTCACTCGCTAAACGACCTCTTGGGAAACACGTCTGCGGTCGATGGACCGCTCAGATTGCTTCTCGTGTAACTGTGAACTGTGTCAGCGCAGGGAATCCGTCTCTGTTGAGCAGATGTCAATCCTGCCTCGGTTTTGCTTTGTTGCCTCTACCAAGATGATTTCCCGTTTCTCTCTTCACTGGAGCAGGCAGACACAGCCAACGCACATCAAGTGTCAAGAGACACACTCTGCTGAGCTCAACGCTTGTGCAGATGCACATGTGCGACGAAGTCAACACACGTGCTTGTGGAGAGAAGGAAAGGGACTCCCAGGCGTGTGGAGCGACGGGGAGAAAGAGCGGGCGCTGAGGAACACAGTTTCAAACAGACTGTCTCCACACAAACAGGCACCTGTCTGCAGGTATCCTAGATCTTGATTCTTGAACTTGAGGAAACACGCGTCTGAGCAAAACTCCCAAACGCTTCCAGGAAAGACACAGGCTCTCCCACAAGCACACAAGTGTTTGCCCTCAGCTATACATCAGGGACAAGCTTGTGAAGAGATGCCCTGCTATTCTTTCGCCTTATGGCATCATGTGTTTCGTTCCTCTTGGAGATCGATTGTTAAACGTCTTTCCTTGGGCGACTGTGAAGCATTTGCCAGCGGAGGAGAAGTAGCACGGAGCAGCATTCAGTACTGCCTACGAGTGTCTTTGCTACCCTACTAGCGGAGCTCCAAGAACAGGCACACATCTTCAGGTACCTTCCAAATGTGGATTCCCCTGCAGCCCCGTAGGCGGGCGTGCAGTACGCCAACCATCAACGGACGTTTTTCCCCTCAAGCCTGTCAGGACGTTGCTCGTCCGTCTTTCCCTCAATAGACGGGAGTAGGCGCGCTTGCGGATGTGTGCGTGTGTGTGGCCACGCGTTTGCTTAGGCATCAGTGTGTGAAAAGGTAGGTGCTTTTCTCTAGCTGCGTGTGCGTGCACGTGGTGCTGGGTGCACATCCCTGGGTGCTCGTGGAAAGGTTTCTGCATGGTTTTCGCTGAGGAATCGTGTGTGTGCACATGGACAAAGAGAAGGCGCAGCAACCAGGTTCCAGCGCCGAAGAAGGCAAAAGGCAAGGTTTCCGGCGCTATCTCCTTCTCTCCGCAGACCTAGTCGCGCAAAGCAAGCCGCTAAGCCGGCGACCGGCAAGAGAGCTACAACGAAGCATGCCGAACGGAGAAAATAGCAGCAGCTCATCTGTTCACACCTTGTTTCTGCCATGTGCTTGAACGCCAAGACGTTCGCGCTTCTGTGAGATGAAAGACGTCCTTCTGCATATGTGCTTGCTCACACCGGTGCACTTGTTAGTGTATCCATTCAGTCCTGGGCTGCGGGGCATTCAGGAGTGGCTCTGTGGAGACGTCTGCATAGAGGCAGCTGTCAGAACACGCACACTCGATTGTTCACCAAAACATATGCAGACGCGTCCTTAGCCTGTAGATTTGGATGCACAGAGTTCCCTGTGTTGGCAAGAGACAAGGGAATCGCGTCTGTACGCACAGAAGCAATAGCGGACCGTTTCCCTCGGAGTGAACGCGAAAGAGCCGTCTATATACTCGCAGACACGGGAACGTGCCTCAATGCGGTCACAGAGGCAGCAGCTTTTGCACAGATGCTCTGGTGATTCTGGCACTTTCCAGGCACACTCCTGAAAGTCGCGCACACTGCTGTTCACTCGCTAAACGACCTCTTGGGAAACACGTCTGCGGTCGATGGACCGCTCAGATTGCTTCTCGTGTAACTGTGAACTGTGTCAGCGCAGGGAATCCGTCTCTGTTGAGCAGATGTCAATCCTGCCTCGGTTTTGCTTTGTTGCCTCTACCAAGATGATTTCCCGTTTCTCTCTTCACTGGAGCAGGCAGACACAGCCAACGCACATCAAGTGTCAAGAGACACACTCTGCTGAGCTCAACGCTTGTGCAGATGCACATGTGCGACGAAGTCAACACACGTGCTTGTGGAGAGAAGGAAAGGGACTCCCAGGCGTGTGGAGCGACGGGGAGAAAGAGCGGGCGCTGAGGAACACAGTTTCAAACAGACTGTCTCCACACAAACAGGCACCTGTCTGCAGGTATCCTAGATCTTGATTCTTGAACTTGAGGAAACACGCGTCTGAGCAAAACTCCCAAACGCTTCCAGGAAAGACACAGGCTCTCCCACAAGCACACAAGTGTTTGCCCTCAGCTATAGATCAGGGACAAGCTTGTGAAGAGATGCCCTGCTATTCTTTCGCCTTATGGCATCATGTGTTTCGTTCCTCTTGGAGATCGATTGTTAAACGTCTTTCCTTGGGCGACTGTGAAGCATTTGCCAGCGGAGGAGAAGTAGCACGGAGCAGCATTCAGTACTGCCTACGAGTGTCTTTGCTACCCTACTAGCGGAGCTCCAAGAACAGGCACACATCTTCAGGTACCTTCCAAATGTGGATTCCCCTGCAGCCCCGTAGGCGGGCGTGCAGTACGCCAACCATCA
Organism: Patagioenas fasciata; assembly: GCF_037038585.1. Classification (NCBI taxonomy): domain Eukaryota; kingdom Metazoa; phylum Chordata; class Aves; order Columbiformes; family Columbidae; genus Patagioenas; species Patagioenas fasciata. The sequence continues at coordinate 42,892,339 of NC_092560.1, forward strand.
ACGGACGTTTTTCCCCTCAAGCCTGTCAGGACGTTGCTCGTCCGTCTTTCCCTCAATAGACGGGAGTAGGCGCGCTTGCGGATGTGTGCGTGTGTGTGGCCACGCGTTTGCTTAGGCATCAGTGTGTGAAAAGGTAGGTGCTTTTCTCTAGCTGCGTGTGCGTGCACGTGGTGCTGGGTGCACATCCCTGGGTGCTCGTGGAAAGGTTTCTGCATGGTTTTCGCTGAGGAATCGTGTGTGTGCACATGGACAAAGAGAAGGCGCAGCAACCAGGTTCCAGCGCCGAAGAAGGCAAAAGGCAAGGTTTCCGGCGCTATCTCCTTCTCTCCGCAGACCTAGTCGCGCAAAGCAAGCCGCTAAGCCGGCGACCGGCAAGAGAGCTACAACGAAGCATGCCGAACGGAGAAAATAGCAGCAGCTCATCTGTTCACACCTTGTTTCTGCCATGTGCTTGAACGCCAAGACGTTCGCGCTTCTGTGAGATGAAAGACGTCCTTCTGCATATGTGCTTGCTCACACCGGTGCACTTGTTAGTGTATCCATTCAGTCCTGGGCTGCGGGGCATTCAGGAGTGGCTCTGTGGAGACGTCTGCATAGAGGCAGCTGTCAGAACACGCACACTCGATTGTTCACCAAAACATATGCAGACGCGTCCTTAGCCTGTAGATTTGGATGCACAGAGTTCCCTGTGTTGGCAAGAGACAAGGGAATCGCGTCTGTACGCACAGAAGCAATAGCGGACCGTTTCCCTCGGAGTGAACGCGAAAGAGCCGTCTATATACTCGCAGCCACGGGAACGTGCCTCAATGCGGCCACAGAGGCAGCAGCTTTTGCACAGATGCTCTGGTGATTCTGGCACTTTCCAGGCACACTCCTGAAAGTCGCGCACACTGCTGTTCACTCGCTAAACGACCTCTTGGGAAACACGTCTGCGGTCGATGGACCGCTCAGATTGCTTCTCGTGTAACTGTGAACTGTGTCAGCGCAGGGAATCCGTCTCTGTTGAGCAGATGTCAATCCTGCCTCGGTTTTGCTTTGTTGCCTCTACCAAGATGATTTCCCGTTTCTCTCTTCACTGGAGCAGGCAGACACAGCCAACGCACATCAAGTGTCAAGAGACACACTCTGCTGAGCTCAACGCTTGTGCAGATGCACATGTGCGACGAAGTCAACACACGTGCTTGTGGAGAGAAGGAAAGGGACTCCCAGGCGTGTGGAGCGACGGGGAGAAAGAGCGGGCGCTGAGGAACACAGTTTCAAACAGACTGTCTCCACACAAACAGGCACCTGTCTGCAGGTATCCTAGATCTTGATTCTTGAACTTGAGGAAACACGCGTCTGAGCAAAACTCCCAAACGCTTCCAGGAAAGACACAGGCTCTCCCACAAGCACACAAGTGTTTGCCCTCAGCTATAGATCAGGGACAAGCTTGTGAAGAGATGCCCTGCTATTCTTTCGCCTTATGGCATCATGTGTTTCGTTCCTCTTGGAGATCGATTGTTAAACGTCTTTCCTTGGGCGACTGTGAAGCATTTGCCACCGGAGGAGAAGTAGCACGGAGCAGCATTCAGTACTGCCTACGAGTGTCTTTGCTACCCTACTAGCGGAGCTCCAAGAACAGGCACACATCTTCAGGTACCTTCCAAATGTGGATTCCCCTGCAGCCCCGTAGGCGGGCGTGCAGTACGCCAACCATCAACGGACGTTTTTCCCCTCAAGCCTGTCAGGACGTTGCTCGTCCGTCTTTCCCTCAATAGACGGGAGTAGGCGCGCTTGCGGATGTGTGCGTGTGTGTGGCCACGCGTTTGCTTAGGCATCAGTGTGTGAAAAGGTAGGTGCTTTTCTCTAGCTGCGTGTGCGTGCACGTGGTGCTGGGTGCACATCCCTGGGTGCTCGTGGAAAGGTTTCTGCATGGTTTTCGCTGAGGAATCGTGTGTGTGCACATGGACAAAGAGAAGGCGCAGCAACCAGGTTCCAGCGCCGAAGAAGGCAAAAGGCAAGGTTTCCGGCGCTATCTCCTTCTCTCCCCAGACCTAGTCGCGCAAAGCAAGCCGCTAAGCCGGCGACCGGCAAGAGAGCTACAACGAAGCATGCCGAACGGAGAAAATAGCAGCAGCTCATCTGTTCACACCTTGTTTCTGCCATGTGCTTGAACGCCAAGACGTTCGCGCTTCTGTGAGATGAAAGACGTCCTTCTGCATATGTGCTTGCTCACACCGGTGCACTTGTTAGTGTATCCATTCAGTCCTGGGCTGCGGGTCATTCAGGAGTGGCTCTGTGGAGACGTCTGCATAGAGGCAGCTGTCAGAACACGCACACTCGATTGTTCACCAAAACATATGCAGACGCGTCCTTAGCCTGTAGATTTGGATGCACAGAGTTCCCTGTGTTGGCAAGAGACAAGGGAATCGCGTCTGTACGCACAGAAGCAATAGCGGACCGTTTCCCTCGGAGTGAACGCGAAAGAGCCGTCTATATACTCGCAGCCACGGGAACGTGCCTCAATGCGGTCACAGAGGCAGCAGCTTTTGCACAGATGCTCTGGTGATTCTGGCACTTTCCAGGCACACTCCTGAAAGTCGCGCACACTGCTGTTCACTCGCTAAACGACCTCTTGGGAAACACGTCTCCGGTCGATGGACCGCTCAGATTGCTTCTCGTGTAACTGTGAACTGTGTCAGCGCAGGGAATCCGTCTCTGTTGAGCAGATGTCAATCCTGCCTCGCTTTTGCTTTGTTGCCTCTACCAAGATGATTTCCCGTTTCTCTCTTCACTGGAGCAGGCAGACACAGCCAACGCACATCAAGTGTCAAGAGACACACTCTGCTGAGCTCAACGCTTGTGCAGATGCACATGTGCGACGAAGTCAACACACGTGCTTGTGGAGAGAAAGAAAGGGACTCCCAGGCGTGTGGAGCGACAGGGAGAAAGAGCGGGCGCTGAGGAACACAGTTTCAAACAGACTGTCTCCACACAAACAGGCACCTGTCTGCAGGTATCCTAGATCTTGATTCTTGAACTTGAGGAAACACGCGTCTGAGCAAAACTCCCAAACGCTTCCAGGAAAGACACAGGCTCTCCCACAAGCACACAAGTGTTTGCCCTCAGCTATAGATCAGGGACAAGCTTGTGAAGAGATGCCCTGCTATTCTTTCGCCTTATGGCATCATGTGTTTCGTTCCTCTTGGAGATCGATTGTTAAACGTCTTTTTTAGGGCGACTGTGAAGCATTTGCCACCGGAGGAGAAGTAGCACGGAGCAGCATTCAGTACTGCCTACGAGTGTCTTTGCTACCCTACTAGCGGAGCTCCAAGAACAGGCACACATCTTCAGGTACCTTCCAAATGTGGATTCCCCTGCAGCCCCGTAGGCGGGCGTGCAGTACGCCAACCATCAACGGACGTTTTTCCCCTCAAGCCTGTCAGGACGTTGCTCGTCCGTCTTTCCCTCAATAGACGGGAGTAGGCGCGCTTGCGGATGTGTGCGTGTGTGTGGCCACGCGTTTGCTTAGGCATCAGTGTGTGAAAAGGTAGGTGCTTTTCTCTAGCTGCGTGTGCGTGCACGTGGTGCTGGGTGCACATCCCTGGGTGCTCGTGGAAAGGTTTCTGCATGGTTTTCGCTGAGGAATCGTGTGTGTGCACATGGACAAAGAGAAGGCGCAGCAACCAGGTTCCAGCGCCGAAGAAGGCAAAAGGCAAGGTTTCCGGCGCTATCTCCTTCTCTCCCCAGACCTAGTCGCGCAAAGCAAGCCGCTAAGCCGGCGACCGGCAAGAGAGCTACAACGAATCATGCCGAACGGAGAAAATAGCAGCAGCTCATCTGTTCACACCTTGTTTCTGCCATGTGCTTGAACGCCAAGACGTTCGCGCTTCTGTGAGATGAAAGACGTCCTTCTGCATATGTGCTTGCTCACACCGGTGCACTTGTTAGTGTATCCATTCAGTCCTGGGCTGCGGGGCATTCAGGAGTGGCTCTGTGGAGACGTCTGCATAGAGGCAGCTGTCAGAACACGCGCACTCGATTGTTCACCAAAACATATGCAGACGCGTCCTTAGCCTGTAGATTTGGATGCACAGAGTTCCCTGTGTTCGCAAGAGACAAGGGAATCGCGTCTGTACGCACAGAAGCAATAGCGGACCGTTTCCCTCGGAGTGAACGCGAAAGAGCCGTCTATATACTCGCAGCCACGGGAACGTGCCTCAATGCGGTCACAGAGGCAGCAGCTTTTGCACAGATGCTCTGGTGATTCTGGCACTTTCCAGGCACACTCCTGAAAGTCGCGCACACTGCTGTTCACTCGCTAAACGACCTCTTGGGAAACACGTCTCCGGTCGATGGACCGCTCAGATTGCTTCTCGTGTAACTGTGAACTGTGTCAGCGCAGGGAATCCGTCTCTGTTGAGCAGATGTCAATCCTGCCTCGCTTTTGCTTTGTTGCCTCTACCAAGATGATTTCCCGTTTCTCTCTTCACTGGAGCACGCAGACACAGCCAACGCACATCAAGTGTCAAGAGACACACTCTGCTGAGCTCAACGCTTGTGCAGATGCACATGTGCGACGAAGTCAACACACGTGCTTGTGGAGAGAAGGAAAGGGACTCCCAGGCGTGTGGAGCGACGGGGAGAAAGAGCGGGCGCTGAGGAACACAGTTTCAAACAGACTGTCTCCACGCAAACAGGCACCTGTCTGCAGGTATCCTAGATCTTGATTCTTGAACTTGAGGAAACACGCGTCTGAGCAAAACTCCCAAACGCTTCCAGGAAAGACACAGGCTCTCCCACAAGCACACAAGTGTTTGCCCTCAGCTATAGATCAGGGACAAGCTTGTGAAGAGATGCCCTGCTATTCTTTCGCCTTATGGCATCATGTGTTTCGTTCCTCTTGGAGATCGATTGTTAAACGTCTTTCCTAGGGCGACTGTGAAGCATTTGCCAGCGGAGGAGAAGTAGCACGGAGCAGCATTCAGTACTGCCTGCGAGTGTCTCTGCTACCCTACTAGCGGAGCTCCAAGAACAGGCACACATCTTCAGGTACCTTCCAAATGTGGATTCCCCTGCAGCCCCGTAGGCGGGCGTGCAGTACGCCAACCATCAACGGACGTTTTTCCCCTCAAGCCTGTCAGGACGTTGCTCGTCCGTCTTTCCCTCAATAGATGGGAGTAGGCGCGCTTGCGGATGTGTGCGTGTGTGTGGCCACGCGTTTGCTTAGGCATCAGTGTGTGAAAAGGTAGGTGCTTTTCTCTAGCTGCGTGTGCGTGCACGTGGTGCTGGGTGCACATCCCTGGGTGCTCGTGGAAAGGTTTCTGCATGGTTTTCGCTGAGGAATCGTGTGTGTGCACATGGACAAAGAGAAGGCGCAGCAACCAGGTTCCAGCGCCGAAGAAGGCAAAAGGCAAGGTTTCCGGCGCTCTCTCCTTCTCTCCGCAGACCTAGTCGCGCAAAGCAAGCCGCTAAGCCGGCGACCGGCAAGAGAGCTACAACGAAGCATGCCGAACGGAGAAAATAGCAGCAGCTCATCTGTTCACACCTTGTTTCTGCCATGTGCTTGAACGCCAAGACGTTCGCGCTTCTGTGAGATGAAAGACGTCCTTCTGCATATGTGCTTGCTCACACCGGTGCACTTGTTAGTGTATCCATTCAGTCCTGGGCTGCGGGGCATTCAGGAGTGGCTCTGTGGAGACGTCTGCATAGAGGCAGCTGTCAGAACACGCACACTCGATTGTTCACCAAAACATATGCAGACGCGTCCTTAGCCTGTAGATTTGGATGCACAGAGTTCCCTGTGTTCGCAAGAGACAAGGGAATCGCGTCTGTACGCACAGAAGCAATAGCGGACCGTTTCCCTCGGAGTGAACGCGAAAGAGCCGTCTATATACTCGCAGCCACGGGAACGTGCCTCAATGCGGTCACAGAGGCAGCAGCTTTTGCACAGATGCTCTGGTGATTCTGGCACTTTCCAGGCACACTCCTGAAAGTCGCGCACACTGCTGTTCACTCGCTAAACGACCTCTTGGGAAACACGTCTCCGGTCGATGGACCGCTCAGATTGCTTCTCGTGTAACTGTGAACTGTGTCAGCGCAGGGAATCCGTCTCTGTTGAGCAGATGTCAATCCTGCCTCGCTTTTGCTTTGTTGCCTCTACCAAGATGATTTCCCGTTTCTCTCTTCACTGGAGCACGCAGACACAGCCAACGCACATCAAGTGTCAAGAGACACACTCTGCTGAGCTCAACGCTTGTGCAGATGCACATGTGCGACGAAGTCAACACACGTGCTTGTGGAGAGAAAGAAAGGGACTCCCAGGCGTGTGGAGCGACAGGGAGAAAGAGCGGGCGCTGAGGAACACAGTTTCAAACAGACTGTCTCCACACAAACAGGCACCTGTCTGCAGGTATCCTAGATCTTGATTCTTGAACTTGAGGAAACACGCGTCTGAGCAAAACTCCCAAACGCTTCCAGGAAAGACACAGGCTCTCCCACAAGCACACAAGTGTTTGCCCTCAGCTATAGATCAGGGACAAGCTTGTGAAGAGATGCCCTGCTATTCTTTCGCCTTATGGCATCATGTGTTTCGTTCCTCTTGGAGATCGATTGTTAAACGTCTTTTTTAGGGCGACTGTGAAGCATTTGCCACCGGAGGAGAAGTAGCACGGAGCAGCATTCAGTACTGCCTACGAGTGTCTTTGCTACCCTACTAGCGGAGCTCCAAGAACAGGCACACATCTTCAGGTACCTTCCAAATGTGGATTCCCCTGCAGCCCCGTAGGCGGGCGTGCAGTACGCCAACCATCAACGGACGTTTTTCCCCTCACGCCTGTCAGGACGTTGCTCGTCCGTCTTTCCCTCAATAGACGGGAGTAGGCGCGCTTGCGGATGTGTGCGTGTGTGTGGCCACGCGTTTGCTTAGGCATCAGTGTGTGAAAAGGTAGGTGCTTTTCTCTAGCTGCGTGTGCGTGCACGTGGTGCTGGGTGCACATCCCTGGGTGCTCGTGGAAAGGTTTCTGCATGGTTTTCGCTGAGGAATCGTGTGTGTGCACATGGACAAAGAGAAGGCGCAGCAACCAGGTTCCAGCGCCGAAGAAGGCAAAAGGCAAGGTTTCCGGCGCTATCTCCTTCTCTCCCCAGACCTAGTCGCGCAAAGCAAGCCGCTAAGCCGGCGACCGGCAAGAGAGCTACAACGAAGCATGCCGAACGGAGAAAATAGCAGCAGCTCATCTGTTCACACCTTGTTTCTGCCATGTGCTTGAACGCCAAGACGTTCGCGCTTCTGTGAGATGAAAGACGTCCTTCTGCATATGTGCTTGCTCACACCGGTGCACTTGTTAGTGTATCCATTCAGTCCTGGGCTGCGGGGCATTCAGGAGTGGCTCTGTGGAGACGTCTGCATAGAGGCAGCTGTCAGAACACGCGCACTCGATTGTTCACCAAAACATATGCAGACGCGTCCTTAGCCTGTAGATTTGGATGCACAGAGTTCCCTGTGTTCGCAAGAGACAAGGGAATCGCGTCTGTACGCACAGAAGCAATAGCGGACCGTTTCCCTCGGAGTGAACGCGAAAGAGCCGTCTATATACTCGCAGCCACGGGAACGTGCCTCAATGCGGTCACAGAGGCAGCAGCTTTTGCACAGATGCTCTGGTGATTCTGGCACTTTCCAGGCACACTCCTGAAAGTCGCGCACACTGCTGTTCACTCGCTAAACGACCTCTTGGGAAACACGTCTGCGGTCGATGGACCGCTCAGATTGCTTCTCGTGTAACTGTGAACTGTGTCAGCGCAGGGAATCCGTCTCTGTTGAGCAGATGTCAATCCTGCCTCGGTTTTGGTTTGTTGCCTCTACCAAGATGATTTCCCGTTTCTCTCTTCACTGGAGCAGGCAGACACAGCCAACGCACATCAAGTGTCAAGAGACACACTCTGCTGAGCTCAACGCTTGTGCAGATGCACATGTGCGACGAAGTCAACACACGTGCTTGTGGAGAGAAGGAAAGGGACTCCCAGGCGTGTGGAGCGACGGGGAGAAAGAGCGGGCGCTGAGGAACACAGTTTCAAACAGACTGTCTCCACGCAAACAGGCACCTGTCTGCAGGTATCCTAGATCTTGATTCTTGATCTTGAGGAAACACGCGTCTGAGCAAAACTCCCAAACGCTTCCAGGAAAGACACAGGCTCTCCCACAAGCACACAAGTGTTTGCCCTCAGCTATAGATCAGGGACAAGCTTGTGAAGAGATGCCCTGCTATTCTTTCGCCTTATGGCATCATGTGTTTCGTTCCTCTTGGAGATCGATTGTTAAACGTCTTTCCTAGGGCGACTGTGAAGCATTTGCCAGCGGAGGAGAAGTAGCACGGAGCAGCATTCAGTACTGCCTGCGAGTGTCTCTGCTACCCTACTAGCGGAGCTCCAAGAACAGGCACACATCTTCAGGTACCTTCCAAATGTGGATTCCCCTGCAGCCCCGTAGGCGGGCGTGCAGTACGCCAACCATCAACGGACGTTTTTCCCCTCAAGCCTGTCAGGACGTTGCTCGTCCGTCTTTCCCTCAATAGATGGGAGTAGGCGCGCTTGCGGATGTGTGCGTGTGTGTGGCCACGCGTTTGCTTAGGCATCAGTGTGTGAAAAGGTAGGTGCTTTTCTCTAGCTGCGTGTGCGTGCACGTGGTGCTGGGTGCACATCCCTGGGTGCTCGTGGAAAGGTTTCTGCATGGTTTTCGCTGAGGAATCGTGTGTGTGCACATGGACAAAGAGAAGGCGCAGCAACCAGGTTCCAGCGCCGAAGAAGGCAAAAGGCAAGGTTTCCGGCGCTCTCTCCTTCTCTCCGCAGACCTAGTCGCGCAAAGCAAGCCGCTAAGCCGGCGACCGGCAAGAGAGCTACAACGAAGCATGCCGAACGGAGAAAATAGCAGCAGCTCATGTGTTCACACCTTGTTTCTGCCATGTGCTTGAACGCCAAGACGTTCGCGCTTCTGTGAGATGAAAGACGTCCTTCTGCATATGTGCTTGCTCACACCGGTGCACTTGTTAGTGTATCCATTCAGTCCTGGGCTGCGGGGCATTCAGGAGTGGCTCTGTGGAGACGTCTGCATAGAGGCAGCTGTCAGAACACGCACACTCGATTGTTCACCAAAACATATGCAGACGCGTCCTTAGCCTGTAGATTTGGATGCACAGAGTTCCCTGTGTTCGCAAGAGACAAGGGAATCGCGTCTGTACGCACAGAAGCAATAGCGGACCGTTTCCCTCGGAGTGAACGCGAAAGAGCCGTCTATATACTCGCAGCCACGGGAACGTGCCTCAATGCGGTCACAGAGGCAGCAGCTTTTGCACAGATGCTCTGGTGATTCTGGCACTTTCCAGGCACACTCCTGAAAGTCGCGCACACTGCTGTTCACTCGCTAAACGACCTCTTGGGAAACACGTCTGCGGTCGATGGACCGCTCGGATTGCTTCTCGTGTAACTGTGAACTGTGTCAGCGCAGGGAATCCGTCTCTGTTGAGCAGATGTCAATCCTGCCTCGCTTTTGCTTTGTTGCCTCTACCAAGATGATTTCCCGTTTCTCTCTTCACTGGAGCAGGCAGACACAGCCAACGCACATCAAGTGTCAAGAGACACACTCTGCTGAGCTCAACGCTTGTGCAGATGCACATGTGCGACGAAGTCAACACACGTGCTTGTGGAGAGAAGGAAAGGGACTCCCAGGCGTGTGGAGCGACGGGGAGAAAGAGCGGGCGCTGAGGAACACAGTTTCAAACAGACTGTCTCCACGCAAACAGGCACCTGTCTGCAGGTATCCTAGATCTTGATTCTTGAACTTGAGGAAACACGCGTCTGAGCAAAACTCCCAAACGCTTCCAGGAAAGACACAGGCTCTCCCACAAGCACACAAGTGTTTGCCCTCAGCTATAGATCAGGGACAAGCTTGTGAAGAGATGCCCTGCTATTCTTTCGCCTTATGGCATCATGTGTTTCGTTCCTCTTGGAGATCGATTGTTAAACGTCTTTCCTAGGGCGACTGTGAAGCATTTGCCACCGGAGGAGAAGTAGCACGGAGCAGCATTCAGTACTGCCTACGAGTGTCTTTGCTACCCTACTAGCGGAGCTCCAAGAACAGGCACACATCTTCAGGTACCTTCCAAATGTGGATTCCCCTGCAGCCCCGTAGGCGGGCGTGCAGTACGCCAACCATCAACGGACGTTTTTCCCCTCAAGCCTGTCAGGACGTTGCTCGTCCGTCTTTCCCTCAATAGATGGGAGTAGGCGCGCTTGCGGATGTGTGCGTGTGTGTGGCCACGCGTTTGCTTAGGCATCAGTGTGTGAAAAGGTAGGTGCTTTTCTCTAGCTGCGTGTGCGTGCACGTGGTGCTGGGTGCACATCCCTGGGTGCTCGTGGAAAGGTTTCTGCATGGTTTTCGCTGAGGAATCGTGTGTGTGCACATGGACAAAGAGAAGGCGCAGCAACCAGGTTCCAGCGCCGAAGAAGGCAAAAGGCAAGGTTTCCGGCGCTCTCTCCTTCTCTCCGCAGACCTAGTCGCGCAAAGCAAGCCGCTAAGCCGGCGACCGGCAAGAGAGCTACAACGAAGCATGCCGAACGGAGAAAATAGCAGCAGCTCATCTGTTCACACCTTGTTTCTGCCATGTGCTTGAACGCCAAGACGTTCGCGCTTCTGTGAGATGAAAGACGTCCTTCTGCATATGTGCTTGCTCACACCGGTGCACTTGTTAGTGTATCCATTCAGTCCTGGGCTGCGGGGCATTCAGGAGTGGCTCTGTGGAGACTTCTGCATAGAGGCAGCTGTCAGAACACGCACACTCGATTGTTCACCAAAACATATGCAGACGCGTCCTTAGCCTGTAGATTTGGATGCACAGAGTTCCCTGTGTTCGCAAGAGACAAGGGAATCGCGTCTGTACGCACAGAAGCAATAGCGGACCGTTTCCCTCGGAGTGAACGCGAAAGAGCCGTCTATATACTCGCAGCCACGGGAACGTGCCTCAATGCGGTCACAGAGGCAGCAGCTTTTGCACAGATGCTCTGGTGATTCTGGCACTTTCCAGGCACACTCCTGAAAGTCGCGCACACTGCTGTTCACTCGCTAAACGACCTCTTGGGAAACACGTCTGCGGTCGATGGACCGCTCGGATTGCTTCTCGTGTAACTGTGAACTGTGTCAGCGCAGGGAATCCGTCTCTGTTGAGCAGATGTCAATCCTGCCTCGGTTTTGCTTTGTTGCCTCTACCAAGATGATTTCCCGTTTCTCTCTTCACTGGAGCAGGCAGACACAGCCAACGCACATCAAGTGTCAAGAGACACACTCTGCTGAGCTCAACGCTTGTGCAGATGCACATGTGCGACGAAGTCAACACACGTGCTTGTGGAGAGAAGGAAAGGGACTCCCAGGCGTGTGGAGCGACGGGGAGAAAGAGCGGGCGCTGAGGAACACAGTTTCAAACAGACTGTCTCCACACAAACAGGCACCTGTCTGCAGGTATCCTAGATCTTGATTCTTGAACTTGAGGAAACACGCGTCTGAGCAAAACTCCCAAACGCTTCCAGGAAAGACACAGGCTCTCCCACAAGCACACAAGTGTTTGCCCTCAGCTATAGATCAGGGACAAGCTTGTGAAGAGATGCCCTGCTATTCTTTCGCCTTATGGCATCATGTGTTTCGTTCCTCTTGGAGATCGATTGTTAAACGTCTTTCCTTGGGCGACTGTGAAGCATTTGCCACCGGAGGAGAAGTAGCACGGAGCAGCATTCAGTACTGCCTACGAGTGTCTTTGCTACCCTACTAGCGGAGCTCCAAGAACAGGCACACATCTTCAGGTACCTTCCAAATGTGGATTCCCCTGCAGCCCCGTAGGCGGGCGTGCAGTACGCCAACCATCAACGGACGTTTTTCCCCTCAAGCCTGTCAGGACGTTGCTCGTCCGTCTTTCCCTCAATAGACGGGAGTAGGCGCGCTTGCGGATGTGTGAAGTGTGTGGCCACGCGTTTGCTTAGGCATCAGTGTGTGAAAAGGTAGGTGCTTTTCTCTAGCTGCGTGTGCGTGCACGTGGTGCTGGGTGCACATCCCTGGGTGCTCGTGGAAAGGTTTCTGCATGGTTTTCGCTGAGGAATCGTGTGTGTGCACATGGACAAAGAGAAGGCGCAGCAACCAGGTTCCAGCGCCGAAGAAGGTAAAAGGCAAGGTTTCCGGCGCTCTCTCCTTCTCTCCGCAGACCTAGTCGCGCAAAGCAAGCCGCTAAGCCGGCGACCGGCAAGAGAGCTACAACGAAGCATGCCGAACGGAGAAAATAGCAGCAGCTCATCTGTTCACACCTTGTTTCTGCCATGTGCTTGAACGCCAAGACGTTCGCGCTTCTGTGAGATGAAAGACGTCCTTCTGCATATGTGCTTGCTCACACCGGTGCACTTGTTAGTGTATCCATTCAGTCCTGGGCTGCGGGGCATTCAGGAGTGGCTCTGTGGAGACTTCTGCATAGAGGCAGCTGTCAGAACACGCACACTCGATTGTTCACCAAAACATAGGCAGACGCGTCCTTAGCCTGTAGATTTGGATGCACAGAGTTCCCTGTGTTCGCAAGAGACAAGGGAATCGCGTCTGTACGCACAGAAGCAATAGCAGACCGTTTCCCTCGGAGTGAACGCGAAAGAGCCGTCTATATACTCGCAGCCACGGGAACGTGCCTCAATGCGGTCACAGAGGCAGCAGCTTTTGCACAGATGCTCTGGTGATTCTGGCACTTTCCAGGCACACTCCTGAAAGTCGCGCACACTGCTGTTCACTCGCTAAACGACCTCTTGGGAAACACGTCTGCGGTCGATGGACCGCTCAGATTGCTTCTCGTGTAACTGTGAACTGTGTCAGCGCAGGGAATCCGTCTCTGTTGAGCAGATGTCAATCCTGCCTCGGTTTTGCTTTGTTGCCTCTACCAAGATGATTTCCCGTACTCTCTTCACTGGAGCACGCAGACACAGCCAACGCACATCAAGTGTCAAGAGACACACTCTGCTGAGCTCAACGCTTGTGCAGATGCACATGTGCGACGAAGTCAACACACGTGCTTGTGGAGAGAAAGAAAGGGACTCCCAGGCGTGTGGAGCGACGGGGAGAAAGAGCGGGCGCTGAGGAACACAGTTTCAAACAGACTGTCTCCACACAAACAGGCACCTGTCTGCAGGTATCCTAGATCTTGATTGTTGAACTTGAGGAAACACGCGTCTGAGCAAAACTCCCAAACGCTTCCAGGAAAGACACAGGCTCTCCCACAAGCACACAAGTGTTTGCCCTCAGCTATAGATCAGGGACAAGCTTGTGAAGAGATGCCCTGCTATTCTTTCGCCTTATGGCATCATGTGTTTCGTTCCTCTTGGAGATCGATTGTTAAACGTCTTTTTTAGGGCGACTGTGAAGCATTTGCCACCGGAGGAGAAGTAGCACGGAGCAGCATTCAGTACTGCCTACGAGTGTCTTTGCTACCCTACTAGCGGAGCTCCAAGAACAGGCACACATCTTCAGGTACCTTCCAAATGTGGATTCCCCTGCAGCCCCGTAGGCGGGCGTGCAGTACGCCAACCATCAACGGACGTTTTTCCCCTCAAGCCTGTCAGGACGTTGCTCGTCCGTCTTTCCCTCAATAGACGGGAGTAGGCGCGCTTGCGGATGTGTGCGTGTGTGTGGCCACGCGTTTGCTTAGGCATCAGTGTGTGAAAAGGTAGGTGCTTTTCTCTAGCTGCGTGTGCGTGCACGTGGTGCTGGGTGCACATCCCTGGGTGCTCGTGGAAAGGTTTCTGCATGGTTTTCGCTGAGGAATCGTGTGTGTGCACATGGACAAAGAGAAGGCGCAGCAACCAGGTTCCAGCGCCGAAGAAGGCAAAAGGCAAGGTTTCCGGCGCTCTCTCCTTCTCTCCGCAGACCTAGTCGCGCAAAGCAAGCCGCTAAGCCGGCGACCGGCAAGAGAGCTACAACGAAGCATGCCGAACGGAGAAAATAGCAGCAGCTCATCTGTTCACACCTTGTTTCTGCCATGTGCTTGAACGCCAAGACGTTCGCGCTTCTGTGAGATGAAAGACGTCCTTCTGCATATGTGCTTGCTCACACCGGTGCACTTGTTAGTGTATCCATTCAGTCCTGGGCTGCGGGGCATTCAGGAGTGGCTCTGTGGAGACTTCTGCATAGAGGCAGCTGTCAGAACACGCACACTCGATTGTTCACCAAAACATATGCAGACGCGTCCTTAGCCTGTAGATTTGGATGCACAGAGTTCCCTGTGTTCGCAAGAGACAAGGGAATCGCGTCTGTACGCACAGAAGCAATAGCAGACCGTTTCCCTCGGAGTGAACGCGAAAGAGCCGTCTATATACTCGCAGCCACGGGAACGTGCCTCAATGCGGTCACAGAGGCAGCAGCTTTTGCACAGATGCTCTGGTGATTCTGGCACTTTCCAGGCACACTCCTGAAAGTCGCGCACACTGCTGTTCACTCGCTAAACGACCTCTTGGGAAACACGTCTGCGGTCGATGGACCGCTCAGATTGCTTCTCGTGTAACTGTGAACTGTGTCAGCGCAGGGAATCCGTCTCTGTTGAGCAGATGTCAATCCTGCCTCGGTTTTGCTTTGTTGCCTCTACCAAGATGATTTCCCGTTTCTCTCTTCACTGGAGCAGGCAGACACAGCCAACGCACATCAAGTGTCAAGAGACACACTCTGCTGAGCTCAACGCTTGTGCAGATGCACATGTGCGACGAAGTCAACACACGTGCTTGTGGAGAGAAGGAAAGGGACTCCCAGGCGTGTGGAGCGACGGGGAGAAAGAGCGGGCGCTGAGGAACACAGTTTCAAACAGACTGTCTCCACACAAACAGGCACCTGTCTGCAGGTATCCTAGATCTTGATTCTTGAACTTGAGGAAACACGCGTCTGAGCAAAACTCCCAAACGCTTCCAGGAAAGACACAGGCTCTCCCACAAGCACACAAGTGTTTGCCCTCAGCTATAGATCAGGGACAAGCTTGTGAAGAGATGCCCTGCTATTCTTTCGCCTTATGGCATCATGTGTTTCGTTCCTCTTGGAGATCGATTGTTAAACGTCTTTCCTTGGGCGACTGTGAAGCATTTGCCACCGGAGGAGAAGTAGCACGGAGCAGCATTCAGTACTGCCTACGAGTGTCTTTGCTACCCTACTAGCGGAGCTCCAAGAACAGGCACACATCTTCAGGTACCTTCCAAATGTGGATTCCCCTGCAGCCCCGTAGGCGGGCGTGCAGTACGCCAACCATCAACGGACGTTTTTCCCCTCAAGCCTGTCAGGACGTTGCTCGTCCGTCTTTCCCTCAATAGACGGGAGTAGGCGCGCTTGCGGATGTGTGCGTGTGTGTGGCCACGCGTTTGCTTAGGCATCAGTGTGTGAAAAGGTAGGTGCTTTTCTCTAGCTGCGTGTGCGTGCACGTGGTGCTGGGTGCACATCCCTGGGTGCTCGTGGAAAGGTTTCTGCATGGTTTTCGCTGAGGAATCGTGTGTGTGCACATGGACAAAGAGAAGGCGCAGCAACCAGGTTCCAGCGCCGAAGAAGGCAAAAGGCAAGGTTTCCGGCGCTATCTCCTTCTCTCCCCAGACCTAGTCGCGCAAAGCAAGCCGCTAAGCCGGCGACCGGCAAGAGAGCTACAACGAAGCATGCCGAACGGAGAAAATAGCAGCAGCTCATCTGTTCACACCTTGTTTCTGCCATGTGCTTGAACGCCAAGACGTTCGCGCTTCTGTGAGATGAAAGACGTCCTTCTGCATATGTGCTTGCTCACACCGGTGCACTTGTTAGTGTATCCATTCAGTCCTGGGCTGCGGGGCATTCAGGAGTGGCTCTGTGGAGACGTCTGCATAGAGGCAGCTGTCAGAACACGCACACTCGATTGTTCACCAAAACATATGCAGACGCGTCCTTAGCCTGTAGATTTGGATGCACAGAGTTCCCTGTGTTCGCAAGAGACAAGGGAATCGCGTCTGTACGCACAGAAGCAATAGCGGACCGTTTCCCTCGGAGTGAACGCGAAAGAGCCGTCTATATACTCGCAGCCACGGGAACGTGCCTCAATGCGGTCACAGAGGCAGCAGCTTTTGCACAGATGCTCTGGTGATTCTGGCACTTTCCAGGCACACTCCTGAAAGTCGCGCACACTGCTGTTCACTCGCTAAACGACCTCTTGGGAAACACGTCTCCGGTCGATGGACCGCTCAGATTGCTTCTCGTGTAACTGTGAACTGTGTCAGCGCAGGGAATCCGTCTCTGTTGAGCAGATGTCAATCCTGCCTCGCTTTTGCTTTGTTGCCTCTACCAAGATGATTTCCCGTTTCTCTCTTCACTGGAGCAGGCAGACACAGCCAACGCACATCAAGTGTCAAGAGACACACTCTGCTGAGCTCAACGCTTGTGCAGATGCACATGTGCGACGAAGTCAACACACGTGCTTGTGGAGAGAAGGAAAGGGACTCCCAGGCGTGTGGAGCGACGGGGAGAAAGAGCGGGCGCTGAGGAACACAGTTTCAAACAGACTGTCTCCACACAAACAGGCACCTGTCTGCAGGTATCCTAGATCTTGATTCTTGAACTTGAGGAAACACGCGTCTGAGCAAAACTCCCAAACGCTTCCAGGAAAGACACAGGCTCTCCCACAAGCACACAAGTGTTTGCCCTCAGCTATAGATCAGGGACAAGCTTGTGAAGAGATGCCCTGCTATTCTTTCGCCTTATGGCATCATGTGTTTCGTTCCTCTTGGAGATCGATTGTTAAACGTCTTTCCTTGGGCGACTGTGAAGCATTTGCCACCGGAGGAGAAGTAGCACGGAGCAGCATTCAGTACTGCCTACGAGTGTCTTTGCTACCCTACTAGCGGAGCTCCAAGAACAGGCACACATCTTCAGGTACCTTCCAAATGTGGATTCCCCTGCAGCCCCGTAGGCGGGCGTGCAGTACGCCAACCATCAACGGACGTTTTTCCCCTCAAGCCTGTCAGGACGTTGCTCGTCCGTCTTTCCCTCAATAGACGGGAGTAGGCGCGCTTGCGGATGTGTGCGTGTGTGTGGCCACGCGTTTGCTTAGGCATCAGTGTGTGAAAAGGTAGGTGCTTTTCTCTAGCTGCGTGTGCGTGCACGTGGTGCTGGGTGCACATCCCTGGGTGCTCGTGGAAAGGTTTCTGCATGGTTTTCGCTGAGGAATCGTGTGTGTGCACATGGACAAAGAGAAGGCGCAGCAACCAGGTTCCAGCGCCGAAGAAGGCAAAAGGCAAGGTTTCCGGCGCTATCTCCTTCTCTCCCCAGACCTAGTCGCGCAAAGCAAGCCGCTAAGCCGGCGACCGGCAAGAGAGCTACAACGAAGCATGCCGAACGGAAAAAATAGCAGCAGCTCATCTGTTCACACCTTGTTTCTGCCATGTGCTTGAACGCCAAGACGTTCGCGCTTCTGTGAGATGAAAGACGTCCTTCTGCATATGTGCTTGCTCACACCGGTGCACTTGTTAGTGTATCCATTCAGTCCTGGGCTGCGGGTCATTCAGGAGTGGCTCTGTGGAGACGTCTGCATAGAGGCAGCTGTCAGAACACGCACACTCGATTGTTCACCAAAACATATGCAGACGCGTCCTTAGCCTGTAGATTTGGATGCACAGAGTTCCCTGTGTTGGCAAGAGACAAGGGAATCGCGTCTGTACGCACAGAAGCAATAGCGGACCGTTTCCCTCGGAGTGAACGCGAAAGAGCCGTCTATATACTCGCAGCCACGGGAACGTGCCTCAATGCGGTCACAGAGGCAGCAGCTTTTGCACAGATGCTCTGGTGATTCTGGCACTTTCCAGGCACACTCCTGAAAGTCGCGCACACTGCTGTTCACTCGCTAAACGACCTCTTGGGAAACACGTCTCCGGTCGATGGACCGCTCAGATTGCTTCTCGTGTAACTGTGAACTGTGTCAGCGCAGGGAATCCGTCTCTGTTGAGCAGATGTCAATCCTGCCTCGCTTTTGCTTTGTTGCCTCTACCAAGATGATTTCCCGTTTCTCTCTTCACTGGAGCAGGCAGACACAGCCAACGCACATCAAGTGTCAAGAGACACACTCTGCTGAGCTCAACGCTTGTGCAGATGCACATGTGCGACGAAGTCAACACACGTGCTTGTGGAGAGAAGGAAAGGGACTCCCAGGCCTGTGGAGCGACGGGGAGAAAGAGCGGGCGCTGAGGAACACAGTTTCAAACAGACTGTCTCCACACAAACAGGCACCTGTCTGCAGGTATCCTAGATCTTGATTCTTGAACTTGAGGAAACACGCGTCTGAGCAAAACTCCCAAACGCTTCCAGGAAAGACACAGGCTCTCCCACAAGCACACAAGTGTTTGCCCTCAGCTATAGATCAGGGACAAGCTTGTGAAGAGATGCCCTGCTATTCTTTCGCCTTATGGCATCATGTGTTTCGTTCCTCTTGGAGATCGATTGTTAAACGTCTTTCCTTGGGCGACTGTGAAGCATTTGCCACCGGAGGAGAAGTAGCACGGAGCAGCATTCAGTACTGCCTACGAGTGTCTTTGCTACCCTACTAGCGGAGCTCCAAGAACAGGCACACATCTTCAGGTACCTTCCAAATGTGGATTCCCCTGCAGCCCCGTAGGCGGGCGTGCAGTACGCCAACCATCAACGGACGTTTTTCCCCTCAAGCCTGTCAGGACGTTGCTCGTCCGTCTTTCCCTCAATAGACGGGAGTAGGCGCGCTTGCGGATGTGTGCGTGTGTGTGGCCACGCGTTTGCTTAGGCATCAGTGTGTGAAAAGGTAGGTGCTTTTCTCTAGCTGCGTGTGCGTGCACGTGGTGCTGGGTGCACATCCCTGGGTGCTCGTGGAAAGGTTTCTGCATGGTTTTCGCTGAGGAATCGTGTGTGTGCACATGGACAAAGAGAAGGCGCAGCAACCAGGTTCCAGCGCCGAAGAAGGCAAAAGGCAAGGTTTCCGGCGCTATCTCCTTCTCTCCCCAGACCTAGTCGCGCAAAGCAAGCCGCTAAGCCGGCGACCGGCAAGAGAGCTACAACGAAGCATGCCGAACGGAGAAAATAGCAGCAGCTCATCTGTTCACACCTTGTTTCTGCCATGTGCTTGAACGCCAAGACGTTCGCGCTTCTGTGAGATGAAAGACGTCCTTCTGCATATGTGCTTGCTCACACCGGTGCACTTGTTAGTGTATCCATTCAGTCCTGGGCTGCGGGGCATTCAGGAGTGGCTCTGTGGAGACGTCTGCATAGAGGCAGCTGTCAGAACACGCACACTCGATTGTTCACCAAAACATATGCAGACGCGTCCTTAGCCTGTAGATTTGGATGCACAGAGTTCCCTGTGTTCGCAAGAGACAAGGGAATCGCGTCTGTACGCACAGAAGCAATAGCGGACCGTTTCCCTCGGAGTGAACGTGAAAGAGCCGTCTATATACTCGCAGCCACGGGAACGTGCCTCAATGCGGTCACAGAGGCAGCAGCTTTTGCACAGATGCTCTGGTGATTCTGGCACTTTCCAGGCACACTCCTGAAAGTCGCGCACACTGCTGTTCACTCGCTAAACGACCTCTTGGGAAACACGTCTCCGGTCGATGGACCGCTCAGATTGCTTCTCGTGTAACTGTGAACTGTGTCAGCGCAGGGAATCCGTCTCTGTTGAGCAGATGTCAATCCTGCCTCGCTTTTGCTTTGTTGCCTCTACCAAGATGATTTCCCGTTTCTCTCTTCACTGGAGCAGGCAGACACAGCCAACGCACATCAAGTGTCAAGAGACACACTCTGCTGAGCTCAACGCTTGTGCAGATGCACATGTGCGACGAAGTCAACACACGTGCTTGTGGAGAGAAGGAAAGGGACTCCCAGGCCTGTGGAGCGACGGGGAGAAAGAGCGGGCGCTGAGGAACACAGTTTCAAACAGACTGTCTCCACACAAACAGGCACCTGTCTGCAGGTATCCTAGATCTTGATTCTTGAACTTGAGGAAACACGCGTCTGAGCAAAACTCCCAAACGCTTCCAGGAAAGACACAGGCTCTCCCACAAGCACACAAGTGTTTGCCCTCAGCTATAGATCAGGGACAAGCTTGTGAAGAGATGCCCTGCTATTCTTTCGCCTTATGGCATCATGTGTTTCGTTCCTCTTGGAGATCGATTGTTAAACGTCTTTCCTTGGGCGACTGTGAAGCATTTGCCACCGGAGGAGAAGTAGCACGGAGCAGCATTCAGTACTGCCTACGAGTGTCTTTGCTACCCTACTAGCGGAGCTCCAAGAACAGGCACACATCTTCAGGTACCTTCCAAATGTGGATTCCCCTGCAGCCCCGTAGGCGGGCGTGCAGTACGCCAACCATCAACGGACGTTTTTCCCCTCAAGCCTGTCAGGACGTTGCTCGTCCGTCTTTCCCTCAATAGACGGGAGTAGGCGCGCTTGCGGATGTGTGCGTGTGTGTGGCCACGCGTTTGCTTAGGCATCAGTGTGTGAAAAGGTAGGTGCTTTTCTCTAGCTGCGTGTGCGTGCACGTGGTGCTGGGTGCACATCCCTGGGTGCTCGTGGAAAGGTTTCTGCATGGTTTTCGCTGAGGAATCGTGTGTGTGCACATGGACAAAGAGAAGGCGCAGCAACCAGGTTCCAGCGCCGAAGAAGGCAAAAGGCAAGGTTTCCGGCGCTATCTCCTTCTCTCCCCAGACCTAGTCGCGCAAAGCAAGCCGCTAAGCCGGCGACCGGCAAGAGAGCTACAACGAAGCATGCCGAACGGAGAAAATAGCAGCAGCTCATCTGTTCACACCTTGTTTCTGCCATGTGCTTGAACGCCAAGACGTTCGCGCTTCTGTGAGATGAAAGACGTCCTTCTGCATATGTGCTTGCTCACACCGGTGCACTTGTTAGTGTATCCATTCAGTCCTGGGCTGCGGGGCATTCAGGAGTGGCTCTGTGGAGACGTCTGCATAGAGGCAGCTGTCAGAACACGCACACTCGATTGTTCACCAAAACATATGCAGACGCGTCCTTAGCCTGTAGATTTGGATGCACAGAGTTCCCTGTGTTCGCAAGAGACAAGGGAATCGCGTCTGTACGCACAGAAGCAATAGCGGACCGTTTCCCTCGGAGTGAACGTGAAAGAGCCGTCTATATACTCGCAGCCACGGGAACGTGCCTCAATGCGGTCACAGAGGCAGCAGCTTTTGCACAGATGCTCTGGTGATTCTGGCACTTTCCAGGCACACTCCTGAAAGTCGCGCACACTGCTGTTCACTCGCTAAACGACCTCTTGGGAAACACGTCTCCGGTCGATGGACCGCTCAGATTGCTTCTCGTGTAACTGTGAACTGTGTCAGCGCAGGGAATCCGTCTCTGTTGAGCAGATGTCAATCCTGCCTCGCTTCTGCTTTGTTGCCTCTACCAAGATGATTTCCCGTTTCTCTCTTCACTGGAGCAGGCAGACACAGCCAACGCACATCAAGTGTCAAGAGACACACTCTGCTGAGCTCAACGCTTGTGCAGATGCACATGTGCGACGAAGTCAACACACGTGCTTGTGGAGAGAAGGAAAGGGACTCCCAGGCGTGTGGAGCGACGGGGAGAAAGAGCGGGCGCTGAGGAACACAGTTTCAAACAGACTGTCTCCACACAAACAGGCACCTGTCTGCAGGTATCCTAGATCTTGATTCTTGAACTTGAGGAAACACGCGTCTGAGCAAAACTCCCAAACGCTTCCAGGAAAGACACAGGCTCTCCCACAAGCACACAAGTGTTTGCCCTCAGCTATAGATCAGGGACAAGCTTGTGAAGAGATGCCCTGCTATTCTTTCGCCTTATGGCATCATGTGTTTCGTTCCTCTTGGAGATCGATTGTTAAACGTCTTTCCTTGGGCGACTGTGAAGCATTTGCCACCGGAGGAGAAGTAGCACGGAGCAGCATTCAGTACTGCCTACGAGTGTCTTTGCTACCCTACTAGCGGAGCTCCAAGAACAGGCACACATCTTCAGGTACCTTCCAAATGTGGATTCCCCTGCAGCCCCGTAGGCGGGCGTGCAGTACGCCAACCATCAACGGACGTTTTTCCCCTCAAGCCTGTCAGGACGTTGCTCGTCCGTCTTTCCCTCAATAGACGGGAGTAGGCGCGCTTGCGGATGTGTGCGTGTGTGTGGCCACGCGTTTGCTTAGGCATCAGTGTGTGAAAAGGTAGGTGCTTTTCTCTAGCTGCGTGTGCGTGCACGTGGTGCTGGGTGCACATCCCTGGGTGCTCGTGGAAAGGTTTCTGCATGGTTTTCGCTGAGGAATCGTGTGTGTGCACATGGACAAAGAGAAGGCGCAGCAACCAGGTTCCAGCGCCGAAGAAGGCAAAAGGCAAGGTTTCCGGCGCTATCTCCTTCTCTCCCCAGACCTAGTCGCGCAAAGCAAGCCGCTAAGCCGGCGACCGGCAAGAGAGCTACAACGAAGCATGCCGAACGGAGAAAATAGCAGCAGCTCATCTGTTCACACCTTGTTTCTGCCATGTGCTTGAACGCCAAGACGTTCGCGCTTCTGTGAGATGAAAGACGTCCTTCTGCATATGTGCTTGCTCACACCGGTGCACTTGTTAGTGTATCCATTCAGTCCTGGGCTGCGGGGCATTCAGGAGTGGCTCTGTGGAGACGTCTGCATAGAGGCAGCTGTCAGAACACGCACACTCGATTGTTCACCAAAACATATGCAGACGCGTCCTTAGCCTGTAGATTTGGATGCACAGAGTTCCCTGTGTTCGCAAGAGACAAGGGAATCGCGTCTGTACGCACAGAAGCAATAGCGGACCGTTTCCCTCGGAGTGAACGCGAAAGAGCCGTCTATATACTCGCAGCCACGGGAACGTGCCTCAATGCGGTCACAGAGGCAGCAGCTTTTGCACAGATGCTCTGGTGATTCTGGCACTTTCCAGGCACACTCCTGAAAGTCGCGCACACTGCTGTTCACTCGCTAAACGACCTCTTGGGAAACACGTCTCCGGTCGATGGACCGCTCAGATTGCTTCTCGTGTAACTGTGAACTGTGTCAGCGCAGGGAATCCGTCTCTGTTGAGCAGATGTCAATCCTGCCTCGCTTCTGCTTTGTTGCCTCTACCAAGATGATTTCCCGTTTCTCTCTTCACTGGAGCAGGCAGACACAGCCAACGCACATCAAGTGTCAAGAGACACACTCTGCTGAGCTCAACGCTTGTGCAGATGCACATGTGCGACGAAGTCAACACACGTGCTTGTGGAGAGAAGGAAAGGGACTCCCAGGCGTGTGGAGCGACGGGGAGAAAGAGCGGGCGCTGAGGAACACAGTTTCAAACAGACTGTCTCCACACAAACAGGCACCTGTCTGCAGGTATCCTAGATCTTGATTCTTGAACTTGAGGAAACACGCGTCTGAGCAAAACTCCCAAACGCTTCCAGGAAAGACACAGGCTCTCCCACAAGCACACAAGTGTTTGCCCTCAGCTATAGATCAGGGACAAGCTTGTGAAGAGATGCCCTGCTATTCTTTCGCCTTATGGCATCATGTGTTTCGTTCCTCTTGGAGATCGATTGTTAAACGTCTTTCCTTGGGCGACTGTGAAGCATTTGCCACCGGAGGAGAAGTAGCACGGAGCAGCATTCAGTACTGCCTACGAGTGTCTTTGCTACCCTACTAGCGGAGCTCCAAGAACAGGCACACATCTTCAGGTACCTTCCAAATGTGGATTCCCCTGCAGCCCCGTAGGCGGGCGTGCAGTACGCCAACCATCAACGGACGTTTTTCCCCTCAAGCCTGTCAGGACGTTGCTCGTCCGTCTTTCCCTCAATAGACGGGAGTAGGCGCGCTTGCGGATGTGTGCGTGTGTGTGGCCACGCGTTTGCTTAGGCATCAGTGTGTGAAAAGGTAGGTGCTTTTCTCTAGCTGCGTGTGCGTGCACGTGGTGCTGGGTGCACATCCCTGGGTGCTCGTGGAAAGGTTTCTGCATGGTTTTCGCTGAGGAATCGTGTGTGTGCACATGGACAAAGAGAAGGCGCAGCAACCAGGTTCCAGCGCCGAAGAAGGCAAAAGGCAAGGTTTCCGGCGCTATCTCCTTCTCTCCCCAGACCTAGTCGCGCAAAGCAAGCCGCTAAGCCGGCGACCGGCAAGAGAGCTACAACGAAGCATGCCGAACGGAGAAAATAGCAGCAGCTCATCTGTTCACACCTTGTTTCTGCCATGTGCTTGAACGCCAAGACGTTCGCGCTTCTGTGAGATGAAAGACGTCCTTCTGCATATGTGCTTGCTCACACCGGTGCACTTGTTAGTGTATCCATTCAGTCCTGGGCTGCGGGGCATTCAGGAGTGGCTCTGTGGAGACGTCTGCATAGAGGCAGCTGTCAGAACACGCACACTCGATTGTTCACCAAAACATATGCAGACGCGTCCTTAGCCTGTAGATTTGGATGCACAGAGTTCCCTGTGTTCGCAAGAGACAAGGGAATCGCGTCTGTACGCACAGAAGCAATAGCGGACCGTTTCCCTCGGAGTGAACGCGAAAGAGCCGTCTATATACTCGCAGCCACGGGAACGTGCCTCAATGCGGTCACAGAGGCAGCAGCTTTTGCACAGATGCTCTGGTGATTCTGGCACTTTCCAGGCACACTCCTGAAAGTCGCGCACACTGCTGTTCACTCGCTAAACGACCTCTTGGGAAACACGTCTCCGGTCGATGGACCGCTCAGATTGCTTCTCGTGTAACTGTGAACTGTGTCAGCGCAGGGAATCCGTCTCTGTTGAGCAGATGTCAATCCTGCCTCGCTTCTGCTTTGTTGCCTCTACCAAGATGATTTCCCGTTTCTCTCTTCACTGGAGCAGGCAGACACAGCCAACGCACATCAAGTGTCAAGAGACACACTCTGCTGAGCTCAACGCTTGTGCAGATGCACATGTGCGACGAAGTCAACACACGTGCTTGTGGAGAGAAGGAAAGGGACTCCCAGGCGTGTGGAGCGACGGGGAGAAAGAGCGGGCGCTGAGGAACACAGTTTCAAACAGACTGTCTCCACACAAACAGGCACCTGTCTGCAGGTATCCTAGATCTTGATTCTTGAACTTGAGGAAACACGCGTCTGAGCAAAACTCCCAAACGCTTCCAGGAAAGACACAGGCTCTCCCACAAGCACACAAGTGTTTGCCCTCAGCTATAGATCAGGGACAAGCTTGTGAAGAGATGCCCTGCTATTCTTTCGCCTTATGGCATCATGTGTTTCGTTCCTCTTGGAGATCGATTGTTAAACGTCTTTCCTTGGGCGACTGTGAAGCATTTGCCACCGGAGGAGAAGTAGCACGGAGCAGCATTCAGTACTGCCTACGAGTGTCTTTGCTACCCTACTAGCGGAGCTCCAAGAACAGGCACACATCTTCAGGTACCTTCCAAATGTGGATTCCCCTGCAGCCCCGTAGGCGGGCGTGCAGTACGCCAACCATCAACGGACGTTTTTCCCCTCAAGCCTGTCAGGACGTTGCTCGTCCGTCTTTCCCTCAATAGACGGGAGTAGGCGCGCTTGCGGATGTGTGCGTGTGTGTGGCCACGCGTTTGCTTAGGCATCAGTGTGTGAAAAGGTAGGTGCTTTTCTCTAGCTGCGTGTGCGTGCACGTGGTGCTGGGTGCACATCCCTGGGTGCTCGTGGAAAGGTTTCTGCATGGTTTTCGCTGAGGAATCGTGTGTGTGCACATGGACAAAGAGAAGGCGCAGCAACCAGGTTCCAGCGCCGAAGAAGGCAAAAGGCAAGGTTTCCGGCGCTATCTCCTTCTCTCCCCAGACCTAGTCGCGCAAAGCAAGCCGCTAAGCCGGCGACCGGCAAGAGAGCTACAACGAAGCATGCCGAATGGAGAAAATAGCAGCAGCTCATCTGTTCACACCTTGTTTCTGCCATGTGCTTGAACGCCAAGACGTTCGCGCTTCTGTGAGATGAAAGACGTCCTTCTGCATATGTGCTTGCTCACACCGGTGCACTTGTTAGTGTATCCATTCAGTCCTGGGCTGCGGGGCATTCAGGAGTGGCTCTGTGGAGACGTCTGCATAGAGGCAGCTGTCAGAACACGCACACTCGATTGTTCACCAAAACATATGCAGACGCGTCCTTAGCCTGTAGATTTGGATGCACAGAGTTCCCTGTGTTCGCAAGAGACAAGGGAATCGCGTCTGTACGCACAGAAGCAATAGCGGACCGTTTCCCTCGGAGTGAACGCGAAAGAGCCGTCTATATACTCGCAGCCACGGGAACGTGCCTCAATGCGGTCACAGAGGCAGCAGCTTTTGCACAGATGCTCTGGTGATTCTGGCACTTTCCAGGCACACTCCTGAAAGTCGCGCACACTGCTGTTCACTCGCTAAACGACCTCTTGGGAAACACGTCTCCGGTCGATGGACCGCTCAGATTGCTTCTCGTGTAACTGTGAACTGTGTCAGCGCAGGGAATCCGTCTCTGTTGAGCAGATGTCAATCCTGCCTCGCTTTTGCTTTGTTGCCTCTACCAAGATGATTTCCCGTTTCTCTCTTCACTGGAGCAGGCAGACACAGCCAACGCACATCAAGTGTCAAGAGACACACTCTGCTGAGCTCAACGCTTGTGCAGATGCACATGTGCGACGAAGTCAACACACGTGCTTGTGGAGAGAAGGAAAGGGACTCCCAGGCCTGTGGAGCGACGGGGAGAAAGAGCGGGCGCTGAGGAACACAGTTTCAAACAGACTGTCTCCACACAAACAGGCACCTGTCTGCAGGTATCCTAGATCTTGATTCTTGAACTTGAGGAAACACGCGTCTGAGCAAAACTCCCAAACGCTTCCAGGAAAGACACAGGCTCTCCCACAAGCACACAAGTGTTTGCCCTCAGCTATAGATCAGGGACAAGCTTGTGAAGAGATGCCCTGCTATTCTTTCGCCTTATGGCATCATGTGTTTCGTTCCTCTTGGAGATCGATTGTTAAACGTCTTTCCTTGGGCGACTGTGAAGCATTTGCCACCGGAGGAGAAGTAGCACGGAGCAGCATTCAGTACTGCCTACGAGTGTCTTTGCTACCCTACTAGCGGAGCTCCAAGAACAGGCACACATCTTCAGGTACCTTCCAAATGTGGATTCCCCTGCAGCCCCGTAGGCGGGCGTGCAGTACGCCAACCATCAACGGACGTTTTTCCCCTCAAGCCTGTCAGGACGTTGCTCGTCCGTCTTTCCCTCAATAGACGGGAGTAGGCGCGCTTGCGGATGTGTGCGTGTGTGTGGCCACGCGTTTGCTTAGGCATCAGTGTGTGAAAAGGTAGGTGCTTTTCTCTAGCTGCGTGTGCGTGCACGTGGTGCTGGGTGCACATCCCTGGGTGCTCGTGGAAAGGTTTCTGCATGGTTTTCGCTGAGGAATCGTGTGTGTGCACATGGACAAAGAGAAGGCGCAGCAACCAGGTTCCAGCGCCGAAGAAGGCAAAAGGCAAGGTTTCCGGCGCTATCTCCTTCTCTCCCCAGACCTAGTCGCGCAAAGCAAGCCGCTAAGCCGGCGACCGGCAAGAGAGCTACAACGAAGCATGCCGAACGGAGAAAATAGCAGCAGCTCATCTGTTCACACCTTGTTTCTGCCATGTGCTTGAACGCCAAGACGTTCGCGCTTCTGTGAGATGAAAGACGTCCTTCTGCATATGTGCTTGCTCACACCGGTGCACTTGTTAGTGTATCCATTCAGTCCTGGGCTGCGGGGCATTCAGGAGTGGCTCTGTGGAGACGTCTGCATAGAGGCAGCTGTCAGAACACGCACACTCGATTGTTCACCAAAACATATGCAGACGCGTCCTTAGCCTGTAGATTTGGATGCACAGAGTTCCCTGTGTTCGCAAGAGACAAGGGAATCGCGTCTGTACGCACAGAAGCAATAGCGGACCGTTTCCCTCGGAGTGAACGTGAAAGAGCCGTCTATATACTCGCAGCCACGGGAACGTGCCTCAATGCGGTCACAGAGGCAGCAGCTTTTGCACAGATGCTCTGGTGATTCTGGCACTTTCCAGGCACACTCCTGAAAGTCGCGCACACTGCTGTTCACTCGCTAAACGACCTCTTGGGAAACACGTCTCCGGTCGATGGACCGCTCAGATTGCTTCTCGTGTAACTGTGAACTGTGTCAGCGCAGGGAATCCGTCTCTGTTGAGCAGATGTCAATCCTGCCTCGCTTCTGCTTTGTTGCCTCTACCAAGATGATTTCCCGTTTCTCTCTTCACTGGAGCAGGCAGACACAGCCAACGCACATCAAGTGTCAAGAGACACACTCTGCTGAGCTCAACGCTTGTGCAGATGCACATGTGCGACGAAGTCAACACACGTGCTTGTGGAGAGAAGGAAAGGGACTCCCAGGCGTGTGGAGCGACGGGGAGAAAGAGCGGGCGCTGAGGAACACAGTTTCAAACAGACTGTCTCCACACAAACAGGCACCTGTCTGCAGGTATCCTAGATCTTGATTCTTGAACTTGAGGAAACACGCGTCTGAGCAAAACTCCCAAACGCTTCCAGGAAAGACACAGGCTCTCCCACAAGCACACAAGTGTTTGCCCTCAGCTATAGATCAGGGACAAGCTTGTGAAGAGATGCCCTGCTATTCTTTCGCCTTATGGCATCATGTGTTTCGTTCCTCTTGGAGATCGATTGTTAAACGTCTTTCCTAGGGCGACTGTGAAGCATTTGCCACCGGAGGAGAAGTAGCACGGAGCAGCATTCAGTACTGCCTACGAGTGTCTTTGCTACCCTACTAGCGGAGCTCCAAGAACAGGCACACATCTTCAGGTACCTTCCAAATGTGGATTCCTCTGCAGCCCCGTAGGCGGGCGTGCAGTACGCCAACCATCAACGGACGTTTTTCCCCTCAAGCCTGTCAGGACGTTGCTCGTCCGTCTTTCCCTCAATAGATGGGAGTAGGCGCGCTTGCGGATGTGTGCGTGTGTGTGGCCACGCGTTTGCTTAGGCATCAGTGTGTGAAAAGGTAGGTGCTTTTCTCTAGCTGCATGTGCGTGCACGTGGTGCTGGGTGCACATCCCTGGGTGCTCGTGGAAAGGTTTCTGCATGGTTTTCGCTGAGGAATCGTGTGTGTGCACATGGACAAAGAGAAGGCGCAGCAACCAGGTTCCAGCGCCGAAGAAGGCAAAAGGCAAGGTTTCCGGCGCTATCTCCTTCTCTCCCCAGACCTAGTCGCGCAAAGCAAGCCGCTAAGACGGCGACCGGCAAGAGAGCTACAACGAAGCATGCCGAACGGAGAAAATAGCAGCAGCTCATCTGTTCACACCCTGTTTCTGCCATGTGCTTGAACGCCAAGACGTTCGCGCTTCTGTGAGATGAAAGACGTCCTTCTGCATATGTGCTTGCTCACACCGGTGCACTTGTTAGTGTATCCATTCAGTCCTGGGCTGCGGGGCATTCAGGAGTGGCTCTGTGGAGACGTCTGCATAGAGGCAGCTGTCAGAACACGCACACTCGATTGTTCACCAAAACATATGCAGACGCGTCCTTAGCCTGTAGATTTGGATGCACAGAGTTCCCTGTGTTCGCAAGAGACAAGGGAATCGCGTCTGTACGCACAGAAGCAATAGCGGACCGTTTCCCTCGGAGTGAACGCGAAAGAGCCGTCTATATACTCGCAGACACGGGAACGTGCCTCAATGCGGTCACAGAGGCAGCAGCTTTTGCACAGATGCTCTGGTGATTCTGGCACTTTCCAGGCACACTCCTGAAAGTCGCGCACACTGCTGTTCACTCGCTAAACGACCTCTTGGGAAACACGTCTGCGGTCGATGGACCGCTCAGATTGCTTCTCGTGTAACTGTGAACTGTGTCAGCGCAGGGAATCCGTCTCTGTTGAGCAGATGTCAATCCTGCCTCGCTTTTGCTTTGTTGCCTCTACCAAGATGATTTCCCGTTTCTCTCTTCACTGGAGCAGGCAGACACAGCCAACGCACATCAAGTGTCAAGAGACACACTCTGCTGAGCTCAACGCTTGTGCAGATGCACATGTGCGACGAAGTCAACACACGTGCTTGTGGAGAGAAGGAAAGGGACTCCCAGGCGTGTGGAGCGACGGGGAGAAAGAGCGGGCGCTGAGGAACACAGTTTCAAACAGACTGTCTCCACACAAACAGGCACCTGTCTGCAGGTATCCTAGATCTTGATTCTTGAACTTGAGGAAACACGCGTCTGAGCAAAACTCCCAAACGCTTCCAGGAAAGACACAGGCTCTCCCACAAGCACACAAGTGTTTGCCCTCAGCTATAGATCAGGGACAAGCTTGTGAAGAGATGCCCTGCTATTCTTTCGCCTTATGGCATCATGTGTTTCGTTCCTCTTGGAGATCGATTGTTAAACGTCTTTCCTTGGGCGACTGTGAAGCATTTGCCACCGGAGGAGAAGTAGCACGGAGCAGCATTCAGTACTGCCTACGAGTGTCTTTGCTACCCTACTAGCGGAGCTCCAAGAACAGGCACACATCTTCAGGTACCTTCCAAATGTGGATTCCTCTGCAGCCCCGTAGGCGGGCGTGCAGTACGCCAACCATCAACGGACGTTTTTCCCCTCAAGCCTGTCAGGACGTTGCTCGTCCGTCTTTCCCTCAATAGATGGGAGTAGGCGCGCTTGCGGATGTGTGCGTGTGTGTGGCCACGCGTTTGCTTAGGCATCAGTGTGTGAAAAGGTAGGTGCTTTTCTCTAGCTGCGTGTGCGTGCACGTGGTGCTGGGTGCACATCCCTGGGTGCTCGTGGAAAGGTTTCTGCATGGTTTTCGCTGAGGAATCGTGTGTGTGCACATGGACAAAGAGAAGGCGCAGCAACCAGGTTCCAGCGCCGAAGAAGGCAAAAGGCAAGGTTTCCGGCGCTATCTCCTTCTCTCCCCAGACCTAGTCGCGCAAAGCAAGCCGCTAAGCCGGCGACCGGCAAGAGAGCTACAACGAAGCATGCCGAACGGAGAAAATAGCAGCAGCTCATCTGTTCACACCTTGTTTCTGCCATGTGCTTGAACGCCAAGACGTTCGCGCTTCTGTGAGATGAAAGACGTCCTTCTGCATATGTGCTTGCTCACACCGGTGCACTTGTTAGTGTATCCATTCAGTCCTGGGCTGCGGGGCATTCAGGAGTGGCTCTGTGGAGACGTCTGCATAGAGGCAGCTGTCAGAACACGCACACTCGATTGTTCACCAAAACATATGCAGACGCGTCCTTAGCCTGTAGATTTGGATGCACAGAGTTCCCTGTGTTCGCAAGAGACAAGGGAATCGCGTCTGTACGCACAGAAGCAATAGCGGACCGTTTCCCTCGGAGTGAACGCGAAAGAGCCGTCTATATACTCGCAGCCACGGGAACGTGCCTCAATGCGGTCACAGAGGCAGCAGCTTTTGCACAGATGCTCTGGTGATTCTGGCACTTTCCAGGCACACTCCTGAAAGTCGCGCACACTGCTGTTCACTCGCTAAACGACCTCTTGGGAAACACGTCTCCGGTCGATGGACCGCTCAGATTGCTTCTCGTGTAACTGTGAACTGTGTCAGCGCAGGGAATCCGTCTCTGTTGAGCAGATGTCAATCCTGCCTCGCTTTTGCTTTGTTGCCTCTACCAAGATGATTTCCCGTTTCTCTCTTCACTGGAGCACGCAGACACAGCCAACGCACATCAAGTGTCAAGAGACACACTCTGCTGAGCTCAACGCTTGTGCAGATGCACATGTGCGACGAAGTCAACACACGTGCTTGTGGAGAGAAAGAAAGGGACTCACAGGCGTGTGGAGCGACGGGGAGAAAGAGCGGGCGCTGAGGAACACAGTTTCAAACAGACTGTCTCCACACAAACAGGCACCTGTCTGCAGGTATCCTAGATCTTGATTCTTGAACTTGAGGAAACGCGCGTCTGAGCAAAACTCCCAAACGCTTCCAGGAAAGACACAGGCTCTCCCACAAGCACACAAGTGTTTTCCCTCAGCTATAGATCAGGGACAAGCTTGTGAAGAGATGCCCTGCTATTCTTTCGCCTTATGGCATCATGTGTTTCGTTCCTCTTGGAGATCGATTGTTAAACGTCTTTCCTTGGGCGACTGTGAAGCATTTGCCAGCGGAGGAGAAGTAGCACGGAGCAGCATTCAGTACTGCCTACGAGTGTCTTTGCTACCCTACTAGCGGAGCTCCAAGAACAGGCACACATCTTCAGGTACCTTCCAAATGTGGATTCCCCTGCAGCCCCGTAGGCGGGCGTGCAGTACGCCAACCATCAACGGACGTTTTTCCCCTCAAGCCTGTCAGGACGTTGCTCGTCCGTCTTTCCCTCAATAGATGGGAGTAGGCGCGCTTGCGGATGTGTGCGTGTGTGTGGCCACGCGTTTGCTTAGGCATCAGTGTGTGAAAAGGTAGGTGCTTTTCTCTAGCTGCGTGTGCGTGCACGTGGTGCTGGGTGCACATCCCTGGGTGCTCGTGGAAAGGTTTCTGCATGGTTTTCGCTGAGGAATCGTGTGTGTGCACATGGACAAAGAGAAGGCGCAGCAACCAGGTTCCAGCGCCGAAGAAGGCAAAAGGCAAGGTTTCCGGCGCTATCTCCTTCTCTCCCCAGACCTAGTCGCGCAAAGCAAGCCGCTAAGCCGGCGACCGGCAAGAGAGCTACAACGAAGCATGCCGAACGGAGAAAATAGCAGCAGCTCATCTGTTCACACCTTGTTTCTGCCATGTGCTTGAACGCCAAGACGTTCGCGCTTCTGTGAGATGAAAGACGTCCTTCTGCATATGTGCTTGCTCACACCGGTGCACTTGTTAGTGTATCCATTCAGTCCTGGGCTGCGGGGCATTCAGGAGTGGCTCTGTGGAGACTTCTGCATAGAGGCAGCTGTCAGAACACGCACACTCGATTGTTCACGAAAACATATGCAGACGCGTCCTTAGCCTGTAGATTTGGATGCACAGAGTTCCCTGTGTTCGCAAGAGACAAGGGAATCGCGTCTGTACGCACAGAAGCAATAGCGGACCGTTTCCCTCGGAGTGAACGCGAAAGAGCCGTCTATATACTCGCAGCCACGGGAACGTGCCTCAATGCGGTCACAGAGGCAGCAGCTTTTGCACAGATGCTCTGGTGATTCTGGCACTTTCCAGGCACACTCCTGAAAGTCGCGCACACTGCTGTTCACTCGCTAAACGACCTCTTGGGAAACACGTCTGCGGTCGATGGACCGCTCAGATTGCTTCTCGTGTAACTGTGAACTGTGTCAGCGCAGGGAATCCGTCTCTGTTGAGCAGATGTCAATCCTGCCTCGCTTTTGCTTTGTTGCCTCTACCAAGATGATTTCCCGTTTCTCTCTTCACTGGAGCAGGCAGACACAGCCAACGCACATCAAGTGTCAAGAGACACACTCTGCTGAGCTCAACGCTTGTGCAGATGCACATGTGCGACGAAGTCAACACACGTGCTTGTGGAGAGAAAGAAAGGGACTCCCAGGCGTGTGGAGCGACGGGGAGAAAGAGCGGGCGCTGAGGAACACAGTTTCAAACAGACTGTCTCCACACAAACAGGCACCTGTCTGCAGGTATCCTAGATCTTGATTGTTGAACTTGAGGAAACACGCGTCTGAGCAAAACTCCCAAACGCTTCCAGGAAAGACACAGGCTCTCCCACAAGCACACAAGTGTTTGCCCTCAGCTATAGATCAGGGACAAGCTTGTGAAGAGATGCCCTGCTATTCTTTCGCCTTATGGCATCATGTGTTTCGTTCCTCTTGGAGATCGATTGTTAAACGTCTTTCCTAGGGCGACTGTGAAGCATTTGCCACCGGAGGAGAAGTAGCACGGAGCAGCATTCAGTACTGCCTACGAGTGTCTTTGCTACCCTACTAGCGGAGCTCCAAGAACAGGCACACATCTTCAGGTACCTTCCAAATGTGGATTCCCCTGCAGCCCCGTAGGCGGGCGTGCAGTACGCCAACCATCAACGGACGTTTTTCCCCTCAAGCCTGTCAGGACGTTGCTCGTCCGTCTTTCCCTCAATAGATGGGAGTAGGCGCGCTTGCGGATGTGTGCGTGTGTGTGGCCACGCGTTTGCTTAGGCATCAGTGTGTGAAAAGGTAGGTGCTTTTCTCTAGCTGCGTGTGCGTGCACGTGGTGCTGGGTGCACATCCCTGGGTGCTCGTGGAAAGGTTTCTGCATGGTTTTCGCTGAGGAATCGTGTGTGTGCACATGGACAAAGAGAAGGCGCAGCAACCAGGTTCCAGCGCCGAAGAAGGCAAAAGGCAAGGTTTCCGGCGCTATCTCCTTCTCTCCCCAGACCTAGTCGCGCAAAGCAAGCCGCTAAGACGGCGACCGGCAAGAGAGCTACAACGAAGCATGCCGAACGGAGAAAATAGCAGCAGCTCATCTGTTCACACCTTGTTTCTGCCATGTGCTTGAACGCCAAGACGTTCGCGCTTCTGTGAGATGAAAGACGTCCTTCTGCATATGTGCTTGCTCACACCGGTGCACTTGTTAGTGTATCCATTCAGTCCTGGGCTGCGGGGCATTCAGGAGTGGCTCTGTGGAGACGTCTGCATAGAGGCAGCTGTCAGAACACGCACACTCGATTGTTCACCAAAACATATGCAGACGCGTCCTTAGCCTGTAGATTTGGATGCACAGAGTTCCCTGTGTTCGCAAGAGACAAGGGAATCGCGTCTGTACGCACAGAAGCAATAGCGGACCGTTTCCCTCGGAGTGAACGTGAAAGAGCCGTCTATATACTCGCAGCCACGGGAACGTGCCTCAATGCGGTCACAGAGGCAGCAGCTTTTGCACAGATGCTCTGGTGATTCTGGCACTTTCCAGGCACACTCCTGAAAGTCGCG
Organism: Patagioenas fasciata; assembly: GCF_037038585.1. Classification (NCBI taxonomy): domain Eukaryota; kingdom Metazoa; phylum Chordata; class Aves; order Columbiformes; family Columbidae; genus Patagioenas; species Patagioenas fasciata. The sequence goes on from NC_092560.1 coordinate 42,927,183, forward strand.
CACACTGCTGTTCACTCGCTAAACGACCTCTTGGGAAACACGTCTGCGGTCGATGGACCGCTCAGATTGCTTCTCGTGTAACTGTGAACTGTGTCAGCGCAGGGAATCCGTCTCTGTTGAGCAGATGTCAATCCTGCCTCGCTTTTGCTTTGTTGCCTCTACCAAGATGATTTCCCGTTTCTCTCTTCACTGGAGCAGGCAGACACAGCCAACGCACATCAAGTGTCAAGAGACACACTCTGCTGAGCTCAACGCTTGTGCAGATGCACATGTGCGACGAAGTCAACACACGTGCTTGTGGAGAGAAGGAAAGGGACTCCCAGGCGTGTGGAGCGACGGGGAGAAAGAGCGGGCGCTGAGGAACACAGTTTCAAACAGACTGTCTCCACACAAACAGGCACCTGTCTGCAGGTATCCTAGATCTTGATTGTTGAACTTGAGGAAACACGCGTCTGAGCAAAACTCCCAAACGCTTCCAGGAAAGACACAGGCTCTCCCACAAGCACACAAGTGTTTGCCCTCAGCTATAGATCAGGGACAAGCTTGTGAAGAGATGCCCTGCTATTCTTTCGCCTTATGGCATCATGTGTTTCGTTCCTCTTGGAGATCGATTGTTAAACGTCTTTCCTTGGGCGACTGTGAAGCATTTGCCAGCGGAGGAGAAGTAGCACGGAGCAGCATTCAGTACTGCCTACGAGTGTCTTTGCTACCCTACTAGCGGAGCTCCAAGAACAGGCACACATCTTCAGGTACCTTCCAAATGTGGATTCCCCTGCAGCCCCGTAGGCGGGCGTGCAGTACGCCAACCATCAACGGACGTTTTTCCCCTCAAGCCTGTCAGGACGTTGCTCGTCCGTCTTTCCCTCAATAGATGGGAGTAGGCGCTTGCGGATGTGTGCGTGTGTGTGGCCACGCGTTTGCTTAGGCATCAGTGTGTGAAAAGGTAGGTGCTTTTCTCTAGCTGCGTGTGCGTGCACGTGGTGCTGGGTGCACATCCCTGGGTGCTCGTGGAAAGGTTTCTGCATGGTTTTCGCTGAGGAATCGTGTGTGTGCACATGGACAAAGAGAAGGCGCAGCAACCAGGTTCCAGCGCCGAAGAAGGCAAAAGGCAAGGTTTCCGGCGCTGTCTCCTTCTCTCCCCAGACCTAGTCGCGCAAAGCAAGCCGCTAAGCCGGCGACCGGCAAGAGAGCTACAACGAAGCATGCCGAACGGAGAAAATAGCAGCAGCTCATCTGTTCACACCTTGTTTCTGCCATGTGCTTGAACGCCAAGACGTTCGCGCTTCTGTGAGATGAAAGACGTCCTTCTGCATATGTGCTTGCTCACACCGGTGCACTTGTTAGTGTATCCATTCAGTCCTGGGCTGCGGGGCATTCAGGAGTGGCTCTGTGGAGACGTCTGCATAGAGGCAGCTGTCAGAACACGCACACTCGATTGTTCACCAAAACATATGCAGACGCGTCCTTAGCCTGTAGATTTGGATGCACAGAGTTCCCTGTGTTCGCAAGAGACAAGGGAATCGCGTCTGTACGCACAGAAGCAATAGCGGACCGTTTCCCTCGGAGTGAACGCGAAAGAGCCGTCTATATACTCGCAGCCACGGGAACGTGCCTCAATGCGGTCACAGAGGCAGCAGCTTTTGCACAGATGCTCTGGTGATTCTGGCACTTTCCAGGCACACTCCTGAAAGTCGCGCACACTGCTGTTCACTCGCTAAACGACCTCTTGGGAAACACGTCTCCGGTCGATGGACCGCTCAGATTGCTTCTCGTGTAACTGTGAACTGTGTCAGCGCAGGGAATCCGTCTCTGTTGAGCAGATGTCAATCCTGCCTCGCTTTTGCTTTGTTGCCTCTACCAAGATGATTTCCCGTTTCTCTCTTCACTGGAGCAGGCAGACACAGCCAACGCACATCAAGTGTCAAGAGACACACTCTGCTGAGCTCAACGCTTGTGCAGATGCACATGTGCGACGAAGTCAACACACGTGCTTGTGGAGAGAAAGAAAGGGACTCCCAGGCGTGTGGAGCGACGGGGAGAAAGAGCGGGCGCTGAGGAACACAGTTTCAAACAGACTGTCTCCACACAAACAGGCACCTGTCTGCAGGTATCCTAGATCTTGATTGTTGAACTTGAGGAAACACGCGTCTGAGCAAAACTCCCAAACGCTTCCAGGAAAGACACAGGCTCTCCCACAAGCACACAAGTGTTTGCCCTCAGCTATAGATCAGGGACAAGCTTGTGAAGAGATGCCCTGCTATTCTTTCGCCTTATGGCATCATGTGTTTCGTTCCTCTTGGAGATCGATTGTTAAACGTCTTTCCTAGGGCGACTGTGAAGCATTTGCCACCGGAGGAGAAGTAGCACGGAGCAGCATTCAGTACTGCCTACGAGTGTCTTTGCTACCCTACTAGCGGAGCTCCAAGAACAGGCACACATCTTCAGGTACCTTCCAAATGTGGATTCCCCTGCAGCCCCGTAGGCGGGCGTGCAGTACGCCAACCATCAACGGACGTTTTTCCCCTCAAGCCTGTCAGGACGTTGCTCGTCCGTCTTTCCCTCAATAGATGGGAGTAGGCGCGCTTGCGGATGTGTGCGTGTGTGTGGCCACGCGTTTGCTTAGGCATCAGTGTGTGAAAAGGTAGGTGCTTTTCTCTAGCTGCGTGTGCGTGCACGTGGTGCTGGGTGCACATCCCTGGGTGCTCGTGGAAAGGTTTCTGCATGGTTTTCGCTGAGGAATCGTGTGTGTGCACATGGACAAAGAGAAGGCGCAGCAACCAGGTTCCAGCGCCGAAGAAGGCAAAAGGCAAGGTTTCCGGCGCTATCTCCTTCTCTCCCCAGACCTAGTCGCGCAAAGCAAGCCGCTAAGACGGCGACCGGCAAGAGAGCTACAACGAAGCATGCCGAACGGAGAAAATAGCAGCAGCTCATCTGTTCACACCTTGTTTCTGCCATGTGCTTGAACGCCAAGACGTTCGCGCTTCTGTGAGATGAAAGACGTCCTTCTGCATATGTGCTTGCTCACACCGGTGCACTTGTTAGTGTATCCATTCAGTCCTGGGCTGCGGGGCATTCAGGAGTGGCTCTGTGGAGACGTCTGCATAGAGGCAGCTGTCAGAACACGCACACTCGATTGTTCACCAAAACATATGCAGACGCGTCCTTAGCCTGTAGATTTGGATGCACAGAGTTCCCTGTGTTCGCAAGAGACAAGGGAATCGCGTCTGTACGCACAGAAGCAATAGCGGACCGTTTCCCTCGGAGTGAACGTGAAAGAGCCGTCTATATACTCGCAGCCACGGGAACGTGCCTCAATGCGGTCACAGAGGCAGCAGCTTTTGCACAGATGCTCTGGTGATTCTGGCACTTTCCAGGCACACTCCTGAAAGTCGCGCACACTGCTGTTCACTCGCTAAACGACCTCTTGGGAAACACGTCTGCGGTCGATGGACCGCTCAGATTGCTTCTCGTGTAACTGTGAACTGTGTCAGCGCAGGGAATCCGTCTCTGTTGAGCAGATGTCAATCCTGCCTCGCTTTTGCTTTGTTGCCTCTACCAAGATGATTTCCCGTTTCTCTCTTCACTGGAGCAGGCAGACACAGCCAACGCACATCAAGTGTCAAGAGACACACTCTGCTGAGCTCAACGCTTGTGCAGATGCACATGTGCGACGAAGTCAACACACGTGCTTGTGGAGAGAAGGAAAGGGACTCCCAGGCGTGTGGAGCGACGGGGAGAAAGAGCGGGCGCTGAGGAACACAGTTTCAAACAGACTGTCTCCACACAAACAGGCACCTGTCTGCAGGTATCCTAGATCTTGATTCTTGAACTTGAGGAAACACGCGTCTGAGCAAAACTCCCAAACGCTTCCAGGAAAGACACAGGCTCTCCCACAAGCACACAAGTGTTTGCCCTCAGCTATAGATCAGGGACAAGCTTGTGAAGAGATGCCCTGCTATTCTTTCGCCTTATGGCATCATGTGTTTCGTTCCTCTTGGAGATCGATTGTTAAACGTCTTTCCTTGGGCGACTGTGAAGCATTTGCCAGCGGAGGAGAAGTAGCACGGAGCAGCATTCAGTACTGCCTACGAGTGTCTTTGCTACCCTACTAGCGGAGCTCCAAGAACAGGCACACATCTTCAGGTACCTTCCAAATGTGGATTCCCCTGCAGCCCCGTAGGCGGGCGTGCAGTACGCCAACCATCAACGGACGTTTTTCCCCTCAAGCCTGTCAGGACGTTGCTCGTCCGTCTTTCCCTCAATAGATGGGAGTAGGCGCTTGCGGATGTGTGCGTGTGTGTGGCCACGCGTTTGCTTAGGCATCAGTGTGTGAAAAGGTAGGTGCTTTTCTCTAGCTGCGTGTGCGTGCACGTGGTGCTGGGTGCACATCCCTGGGTGCTCGTGGAAAGGTTTCTGCATGGTTTTCGCTGAGGAATCGTGTGTGTGCACATGGACAAAGAGAAGGCGCAGCAACCAGGTTCCAGCGCCGAAGAAGGCAAAAGGCAAGGTTTCCGGCGCTGTCTCCTTCTCTCCCCAGACCTAGTCGCGCAAAGCAAGCCGCTAAGCCGGCGACCGGCAAGAGAGCTACAACGAAGCATGCCGAACGGAGAAAATAGCAGCAGCTCATCTGTTCACACCTTGTTTCTGCCATGTGCTTGAACGCCAAGACGTTCGCGCTTCTGTGAGATGAAAGACGTCCTTCTGCATATGTGCTTGCTCACACCGGTGCACTTGTTAGTGTATCCATTCAGTCCTGGGCTGCGGGGCATTCAGGAGTGGCTCTGTGGAGACGTCTGCATAGAGGCAGCTGTCAGAACACGCACACTCGATTGTTCACCAAAACATATGCAGACGCGTCCTTAGCCTGTAGATTTGGATGCACAGAGTTCCCTGTGTTCGCAAGAGACAAGGGAATCGCGTCTGTACGCACAGAAGCAATAGCGGACCGTTTCCCTCGGAGTGAACGCGAAAGAGCCGTCTATATACTCGCAGCCACGGGAACGTGCCTCAATGCGGTCACAGAGGCAGCAGCTTTTGCACAGATGCTCTGGTGATTCTGGCACTTTCCAGGCACACTCCTGAAAGTCGCGCACACTGCTGTTCACTCGCTAAACGACCTCTTGGGAAACACGTCTGCGGTCGATGGACCGCTCAGATTGCTTCTCGTGTAACTGTGAACTGTGTCAGCGCAGGGAATCCGTCTCTGTTGAGCAGATGTCAATCCTGCCTCGGTTTTGCTTTGTTGCCTCTACCAAGATGATTTCCCGTTTCTCTCTTCACTGGAGCAGGCAGACACAGCCAACGCACATCAAGTGTCAAGAGACACACTCTGCTGAGCTCAACGCTTGTGCAGATGCACATGTGCGACGAAGTCAACACACGTGCTTGTGGAGAGAAGGAAAGGGACTCCCAGGCCTGTGGAGCGACGGGGAGAAAGAGCGGGCGCTGAGGAACACAGTTTCAAACAGACTGTCTCCACACAAACAGGCACCTGTCTGCAGGTATCCTAGATCTTGATTCTTGAACTTGAGGAAACACGCGTCTGAGCAAAACTCCCAAACGCTTCCAGGAAAGACACAGGCTCTCCCACAAGCACACAAGTGTTTGCCCTCAGCTATAGATCAGGGACAAGCTTGTGAAGAGATGCCTTGCTATTCTTTCGCCTTATGGCATCATGTGTTTCGTTCCTCTTGGAGATCGATTATTAAACATCTTTCCTTGGGCGACTGTGAAGCATTTGCCAGCGGAGGAGAAGTAGCACGGAGCAGCATTCAGTACTGCCTACGAGTGTCTTTGCTACCCTACTAGCGGAGCTCCAAGAACAGGCACACATCTTCAGGTACCTTCCAAATGTGGATTCCCCTGCAGCCCCGTAGGCGGGCGTGCAGTACGCCAACCATCAACGGACGTTTTTCCCCTCAAGCCTGTCAGGACGTTGCTCGTCCGTCTTTCCCTCAATAGACGGGAGTAGGCGCTTGCGGATGTGTGCGTGTGTGTGGCCACGCGTTTGCTTAGGCATCAGTGTGTGAAAAGGTAGGTGCTTTTCTCTAGCTGCGTGTGCGTGCACGTGGTGCTGGGTGCACATCCCTGGGTGCTCGTGGAAAGGTTTCTGCATGGTTTTCGCTGAGGAATCGTGTGTGTGCACATGGACAAAGAGAAGGCGCAGCAACCAGGTTCCAGCGCCGAAGAAGGCAAAAGGCAAGGTTTCCGGCGCTATCTCCTTCTCTCCCCAGACCTAGTCGCGCAAAGCAAGCCGCTAAGCCGGCGACCGGCAAGAGAGCTACAACGAAGCATGCCGAACGGAGAAAATAGCAGCAGCTCATCTGTTCACACCTTGTTTCTGCCATGTGCTTGAACGCCAAGACGTTCGCGCTTCTGTGAGATGAAAGACGTCCTTCTGCATATGTGCTTGCTCACACCGGTGCACTTGTTAGTGTATCCATTCAGTCCTGGGCTGCGGGGCATTCAGGAGTGGCTCTGTGGAGACTTCTGCATAGAGGCAGCTGTCAGAACACGCACACTCGATTGTTCACCAAAACATATGCAGACGCGTCCTTAGCCTGTAGATTTGGATGCACAGAGTTCCCTGTGTTCGCAAGAGACAAGGGAATCGCGTCTGTACGCACAGAAGCAATAGCGGACCGTTTCCCTCGGAGTGAACGCGAAAGAGCCGTCTATATACTCGCAGCCACGGGAACGTGCCTCAATGCGGTCACAGAGGCAGCAGCTTTTGCACAGATGCTCTGGTGATTCTGGCACTTTCCAGGCACACTCCTGAAAGTCGCGCACACTGCTGTTCACTCGCTAAACGACCTCTTGGGAAACACGTCTGCGGTCGATGGACCGCTCAGATTGCTTCTCGTGTAACTGTGAACTGTGTCAGCGCAGGGAATCCGTCTCTGTTGAGCAGATGTCAATCCTGCCTCGGTTTTGCTTTGTTGCCTCTACCAAGATGATTTCCCGTTTCTCTCTTCACTGGAGCAGGCAGACACAGCCAACGCACATCAAGTGTCAAGAGACACACTCTGCTGAGCTCAACGCTTGTGCAGATGCACATGTGCGACGAAGTCAACACACGTGCTTGTGGAGAGAAGGAAAGGGACTCCCAGGCGTGTGGAGCGACGGGGAGAAAGAGCGGGCGCTGAGGAACACAGTTTCAAACAGACTGTCTCCACACAAACAGGCACCTGTCTGCAGGTATCCTAGATCTTGATTGTTGAACTTGAGGAAACACGCGTCTGAGCAAAACTGCCAAACGCTTCCAGGAAAGACACAGGCTCTCCCACAAGCACACAAGTGTTTGCCCTCAGCTATAGATCAGGGACAAGCTTGTGAAGAGATGCCCTGCTATTCTTTCGCCTTATGGCATCATGTGTTTCGTTCCTCTTGGAGATCGATTGTTAAACGTCTTTCCTTGGGCGACTGTGAAGCATTTGCCAGCGGAGGAGAAGTAGCACGGAGCAGCATTCAGTACTGCCTACGAGTGTCTTTGCTACCCTACTAGCGGAGCTCCAAGAACAGGCACACATCTTCAGGTACCTTCCAAATGTGGATTCCCCTGCAGCCCCGTAGGCGGGCGTGCAGTACGCCAACCATCAACGGACGTTTTTCCCCTCAAGCCTGTCAGGACGTTGCTCGTCCGTCTTTCCCTCAATAGATGGGAGTAGGCGCGCTTGCGGATGTGTGCGTGTGTGTGGCCACGCGTTTGCTTAGGCATCAGTGTGTGAAAAGGTAGGTGCTTTTCTCTAGCTGCGTGTGCGTGCAAGTGGTGCTGGGTGCACATCCCTGGGTGCTCGTGGAAAGGTTTCTGCATGGTTTTCGCTGAGGAATCGTGTGTGTGCACATGGACAAAGAGAAGGCGCAGCAACCAGGTTCCAGCGCCGAAGAAGGCAAAAGGCAAGGTTTCCGGCGCTATCTCCTTCTCTCCCCAGACCTAGTCGCGCAAAGCAAGCCGCTAAGCCGGCGACCGGCAAGAGAGCTACAACGAAGCATGCCGAACGGAGAAAATAGCAGCAGCTCATCTGTTCACACCTTGTTTCTGCCATGTGCTTGAACGCCAAGACGTTCGCGCTTCTGTGAGATGAAAGACGTCCTTCTGCATATGTGCTTGCTCACACCGGTGCACTTGTTAGTGTATCCATTCAGTCCTGGGCTGCGGGGCATTCAGGAGTGGCTCTGTGGAGACTTCTGCATAGAGGCAGCTGTCAGAAGACGCACACTCGATTGTTCACCAAAACATATGCAGACGCGTCCTTAGCCTGTAGATTTGGATGCACAGAGTTCCCTGTGTTCGCAAGAGACAAGGGAATCGCGTCTGTACGCACAGAAGCAATAGCGGACCGTTTCCCTCGGAGTGAACGCGAAAGAGCCGTCTATATACTCGCAGCCACGGGAACGTGCCTCAATGCGGTCACAGAGGCAGCAGCTTTTGCACAGATGCTCTGGTGATTCTGGCACTTTCCAGGCACACTCCTGAAAGTCGCGCACACTGCTGTTCACTCGCTAAACGACCTCTTGGGAAACACGTCTCCGGTCGATGGACCGCTCAGATTGCTTCTCGTGTAACTGTGAACTGTGTCAGCGCAGGGAATCCGTCTCTGTTGAGCAGATGTCAATCCTGCCTCGCTTTTGCTTTGTTGCCTCTACCAAGATGATTTCCCGTTTCTCTCTTCACTGGAGCAGGCAGACACAGCCAACGCACATCAAGTGTCAAGAGACACACTCTGCTGAGCTCAACGCTTGTGCAGATGCACATGTGCCACGAAGTCAACACACGTGCTTGTGGAGAGAAGGAAAGGGACTCCCAGGCGTGTGGAGCGACGGGGAGAAAGAGCGGGCGCTGAGGAACACAGTTTCAAACAGACTGTCTCCACACAAACAGGCACCTGTCTGCAGGTATCCTAGATCTTGATTCTTGAACTTGAGGAAACACGCGTCTGAGCAAAACTCCCAAACGCTTCCAGGAAAGACACAGGCTCTCCCACAAGCACACAAGTGTTTGCCCTCAGCTATAGATCAGGGACAAGCTTGTGAAGAGATGCCCTGCTATTCTTTCGCCTTATGGCATCATGTGTTTCGTTCCTCTTGGAGATCGATTGTTAAACGTCTTTCCTTGGGCGACTGTGAAGCATTTGCCACCGGAGGAGAAGTAGCACGGAGCAGCATTCAGTACTGCCTACGAGTGTCTTTGCTACCCTACTAGCGGAGCTCCAAGAACAGGCACACATCTTCAGGTACCTTCCAAATGTGGATTCCCCTGCAGCCCCGTAGGCGGGCGTGCAGTACGCCAACCATCAACGGACGTTTTTCCCCTCAAGCCTGTCAGGACGTTGCTCGTCCGTCTTTCCCTCAATAGATGGGAGTAGGCGCGCTTGCGGATGTGTGCGTGTGTGTGGCCACGCGTTTGCTTAGGCATCAGTGTGTGAAAAGGTAGGTGCTTTTCTCTAGCTGCGTGTGCGTGCACGTGGTGCTGGGTGCACATCCCTGGGTGCTCGTGGAAAGGTTTCTGCATGGTTTTCGCTGAGGAATCGTGTGTGTGCACATGGACAAAGAGAAGGCGCAGCAACCAGGTTCCAGCGCCGAAGAAGGCAAAAGGCAAGGTTTCCGGCGCTATCTCCTTCTCTCCCCAGACCTAGTCGCGCAAAGCAAGCCGCTAAGCCGGCGACCGGCAAGAGAGCTACAACGAAGCATGCCGAACGGAGAAAATAGCAGCAGCTCATCTGTTCACACCTTGTTTCTGCCATGTGCTTGAACGCCAAGACGTTCGCGCTTCTGTGAGATGAAAGACGTCCTTCTGCATATGTGCTTGCTCACACCGGTGCACTTGTTAGTGTATCCATTCAGTCCTGGGCTGCGGGGCATTCAGAAGTGGCTCTGTGGAGACTTCTGCATAGAGGCAGCTGTCAGAACACGCACACTCGATTGTTCACCAAAACATATGCAGACGCGTCCTTAGCCTGTAGATTTGGATGCACAGAGTTCCCTGTGTTCGCAAGAGACAAGGGAATCGCGTCTGTACGCACAGAAGCAATAGCGGACCGTTTCCCTCGGAGTGAACGTGAAAGAGCCGTCTATATACTCGCAGCCACGGGAACGTGCCTCAATGCGGTCACAGAGGCAGCAGCTTTTGCACAGATGCTCTGGTGATTCTGGCACTTTCCAGGCACACTCCTGAAAGTCGCGCACACTGCTGTTCACTCGCTAAACGACCTCTTGGGAAACACGTCTGCGGTCGATGGACCGCTCAGATTGCTTCTCGTGTAACTGTGAACTGTGTCAGCGCAGGGAATCCGTCTCTGTTGAGCAGATGTCAATCCTGCCTCGCTTTTGCTTTGTTGCCTCTACCAAGATGATTTCCCGTTTCTCTCTTCACTGGAGCAGGCAGACACAGCCAACGCACATCAAGTGTCAAGAGACACACTCTGCTGAGCTCAACGCTTGTGCAGATGCACATGTGCGACGAAGTCAACACACGTGCTTGTGGAGAGAAGGAAAGGGACTCCCAGGCGTGTGGAGCGACGGGGAGAAAGAGCGGGCGCTGAGGAACACAGTTTCAAACAGACTGTCTCCACACAAACAGGCACCTGTCTGCAGGTATCCTAGATCTTGGTTGTTGAACTTGAGGAAACACGCGTCTGAGCAAAACTCCCAAACGCTTCCAGGAAAGACACAGGCTCTCCCACAAGCACACAAGTGTTTGCCCTCAGCTATAGATCAGGGACAAGCTTGTGAAGAGATGCCCTGCTATTCTTTCGCCTTATGGCATCATGTGTTTCGTTCCTCTTGGAGATCGATTGTTAAACGTCTTTCCTTGGGCGACTGTGAAGCATTTGCCAGCGGAGGAGAAGTAGCACGGAGCAGCATTCAGTACTGCCTACGAGTGTCTTTGCTACCCTACTAGCGGAGCTCCAAGAACAGGCACACATCTTCAGGTACCTTCCAAATGTGGATTCCCCTGCAGCCCCGTAGGCGGGCGTGCAGTACGCCAACCATCAACGGACGTTTTTCCCCTCAAGCCTGTCAGGACGTTGCTCGTCCGTCTTTCCCTCAATATACGGGAGTAGGCGCTTGCGGATGTGTGCGTGTGTGTGGCCACGCGTTTGCTTAGGCATCAGTGTGTGAAAAGGTAGGTGCTTTTCTCTAGCTGCGTGTGCGTGCACGTGGTGCTGGGTGCACATCCCTGGGTGCTCGTGGAAAGGTTTCTGCATGGTTTTCGCTGAGGAATCGTGTGTGTGCACATGGACAAAGAGAAGGCGCAGCAACCAGGTTCCAGCGCCGAAGAAGGCAAAAGGCAAGGTTTCCGGCGCTGTCTCCTTCTCTCCCCAGACCTAGTCGCGCAAAGCAAGCCGCTAAGCCGGCGACCGGCAAGAGAGCTACAACGAAGCATGCCGAACGGAGAAAATAGCAGCAGCTCATCTGTTCACACCTTGTTTCTGCCATGTGCTTGAACGCCAAGACGTTCGCGCTTCTGTGAGATGAAAGACGTCCTTCTGCATATGTGCTTGCTCACACCGGTGCACTTGTTAGTGTATCCATTCAGTCCTGGGCTGCGGGGCATTCAGGAGTGGCTCTGTGGAGACGTCTGCATAGAGGCAGCTGTCAGAACACGCACACTCGATTGTTCACCAAAACATATGCAGACGCGTCCTTAGCCTGTAGATTTGGATGCACAGAGTTCCCTGTGTTCGCAAGAGACAAGGGAATCGCGTCTGTACGCACAGAAGCAATAGCGGACCGTTTCCCTCGGAGTGAACGCGAAAGAGCCGTCTATATACTCGCAGCCACGGGAACGTGCCTCAATGCGGTCACAGAGGCAGCAGCTTTTGCACAGATGCTCTGGTGATTCTGGCACTTTCCAGGCACACTCCTGAAAGTCGCGCACACTGCTGTTCACTCGCTAAACGACCTCTTGGGAAACACGTCTGCGGTCGATGGACCGCTCAGATTGCTTCTCGTGTAACTGTGAACTGTGTCAGCGCAGGGAATCCGTCTCTGTTGAGCAGATGTCAATCCTGCCTCGGTTTTGCTTTGTTGCCTCTACCAAGATGATTTCCCGTTTCTCTCTTCACTGGAGCAGGCAGACACAGCCAACGCACATCAAGTGTCAAGAGACACACTCTGCTGAGCTCAACGCTTGTGCAGATGCACATGTGCGACGAAGTCAACACACGTGCTTGTGGAGAGAAGGAAAGGGACTCCCAGGCCTGTGGAGCGACGGGGAGAAAGAGCGGGCGCTGAGGAACACAGTTTCAAACAGACTGTCTCCACACAAACAGGCACCTGTCTGCAGGTATCCTAGATCTTGATTCTTGAACTTGAGGAAACACGCGTCTGAGCAAAACTCCCAAACGCTTCCAGGAAAGACACAGGCTCTCCCACAAGCACACAAGTGTTTGCCCTCAGCTATAGATCAGGGACAAGCTTGTGAAGAGATGCCTTGCTATTCTTTCGCCTTATGGCATCATGTGTTTCGTTCCTCTTGGAGATCGATTATTAAACATCTTTCCTTGGGCGACTGTGAAGCATTTGCCAGCGGAGGAGAAGTAGCACGGAGCAGCATTCAGTACTGCCTACGAGTGTCTTTGCTACCCTACTAGCGGAGCTCCAAGAACAGGCACACATCTTCAGGTACCTTCCAAATGTGGATTCCCCTGCAGCCCCGTAGGCGGGCGTGCAGTACGCCAACCATCAACGGACGTTTTTCCCCTCAAGCCTGTCAGGACGTTGCTCGTCCGTCTTTCCCTCAATAGACGGGAGTAGGCGCTTGCGGATGTGTGCGTGTGTGTGGCCACGCGTTTGCTTAGGCATCAGTGTGTGAAAAGGTAGGTGCTTTTCTCTAGCTGCGTGTGCGTGCACGTGGTGCTGGGTGCACATCCCTGGGTGCTCGTGGAAAGGTTTCTGCATGGTTTTCGCTGAGGAATCGTGTGTGTGCACATGGACAAAGAGAAGGCGCAGCAACCAGGTTCCAGCGCCGAAGAAGGCAAAAGGCAAGGTTTCCGGCGCTATCTCCTTCTCTCCCCAGACCTAGTCGCGCAAAGCAAGCCGCTAAGCCGGCGACCGGCAAGAGAGCTACAACGAAGCATGCCGAACGGAGAAAATAGCAGCAGCTCATCTGTTCACACCTTGTTTCTGCCATGTGCTTGAACGCCAAGACGTTCGCGCTTCTGTGAGATGAAAGACGTCCTTCTGCATATGTGCTTGCTCACACCGGTGCACTTGTTAGTGTATCCATTCAGTCCTGGGCTGCGGGGCATTCAGGAGTGGCTCTGTGGAGACTTCTGCATAGAGGCAGCTGTCAGAACACGCACACTCGATTGTTCACCAAAACATATGCAGACGCGTCCTTAGCCTGTAGATTTGGATGCACAGAGTTCCCTGTGTTCGCAAGAGACAAGGGAATCGCGTCTGTACGCACAGAAGCAATAGCGGACCGTTTCCCTCGGAGTGAACGCGAAAGAGCCGTCTATATACTCGCAGCCACGGGAACGTGCCTCAATGCGGTCACAGAGGCAGCAGCTTTTGCACAGATGCTCTGGTGATTCTGGCACTTTCCAGGCACACTCCTGAAAGTCGCGCACACTGCTGTTCACTCGCTAAACGACCTCTTGGGAAACACGTCTGCGGTCGATGGACCGCTCAGATTGCTTCTCGTGTAACTGTGAACTGTGTCAGCGCAGGGAATCCGTCTCTGTTGAGCAGATGTCAATCCTGCCTCGGTTTTGCTTTGTTGCCTCTACCAAGATGATTTCCCGTTTCTCTCTTCACTGGAGCAGGCAGACACAGCCAACGCACATCAAGTGTCAAGAGACACACTCTGCTGAGCTCAACGCTTGTGCAGATGCACATGTGCGACGAAGTCAACACACGTGCTTGTGGAGAGAAGGAAAGGGACTCCCAGGCGTGTGGAGCGACGGGGAGAAAGAGCGGGCGCTGAGGAACACAGTTTCAAACAGACTGTCTCCACACAAACAGGCACCTGTCTGCAGGTATCCTAGATCTTGATTGTTGAACTTGAGGAAACACGCGTCTGAGCAAAACTGCCAAACGCTTCCAGGAAAGACACAGGCTCTCCCACAAGCACACAAGTGTTTGCCCTCAGCTATAGATCAGGGACAAGCTTGTGAAGAGATGCCCTGCTATTCTTTCGCCTTATGGCATCATGTGTTTCGTTCCTCTTGGAGATCGATTGTTAAACGTCTTTCCTTGGGCGACTGTGAAGCATTTGCCAGCGGAGGAGAAGTAGCACGGAGCAGCATTCAGTACTGCCTACGAGTGTCTTTGCTACCCTACTAGCGGAGCTCCAAGAACAGGCACACATCTTCAGGTACCTTCCAAATGTGGATTCCCCTGCAGCCCCGTAGGCGGGCGTGCAGTACGCCAACCATCAACGGACGTTTTTCCCCTCAAGCCTGTCAGGACGTTGCTCGTCCGTCTTTCCCTCAATAGATGGGAGTAGGCGCGCTTGCGGATGTGTGCGTGTGTGTGGCCACGCGTTTGCTTAGGCATCAGTGTGTGAAAAGGTAGGTGCTTTTCTCTAGCTGCGTGTGCGTGCAAGTGGTGCTGGGTGCACATCCCTGGGTGCTCGTGGAAAGGTTTCTGCATGGTTTTCGCTGAGGAATCGTGTGTGTGCACATGGACAAAGAGAAGGCGCAGCAACCAGGTTCCAGCGCCGAAGAAGGCAAAAGGCAAGGTTTCCGGCGCTATCTCCTTCTCTCCCCAGACCTAGTCGCGCAAAGCAAGCCGCTAAGCCGGCGACCGGCAAGAGAGCTACAACGAAGCATGCCGAACGGAGAAAATAGCAGCAGCTCATCTGTTCACACCTTGTTTCTGCCATGTGCTTGAACGCCAAGACGTTCGCGCTTCTGTGAGATGAAAGACGTCCTTCTGCATATGTGCTTGCTCACACCGGTGCACTTGTTAGTGTATCCATTCAGTCCTGGGCTGCGGGGCATTCAGGAGTGGCTCTGTGGAGACTTCTGCATAGAGGCAGCTGTCAGAAGACGCACACTCGATTGTTCACCAAAACATATGCAGACGCGTCCTTAGCCTGTAGATTTGGATGCACAGAGTTCCCTGTGTTCGCAAGAGACAAGGGAATCGCGTCTGTACGCACAGAAGCAATAGCGGACCGTTTCCCTCGGAGTGAACGCGAAAGAGCCGTCTATATACTCGCAGCCACGGGAACGTGCCTCAATGCGGTCACAGAGGCAGCAGCTTTTGCACAGATGCTCTGGTGATTCTGGCACTTTCCAGGCACACTCCTGAAAGTCGCGCACACTGCTGTTCACTCGCTAAACGACCTCTTGGGAAACACGTCTCCGGTCGATGGACCGCTCAGATTGCTTCTCGTGTAACTGTGAACTGTGTCAGCGCAGGGAATCCGTCTCTGTTGAGCAGATGTCAATCCTGCCTCGCTTTTGCTTTGTTGCCTCTACCAAGATGATTTCCCGTTTCTCTCTTCACTGGAGCAGGCAGACACAGCCAACGCACATCAAGTGTCAAGAGACACACTCTGCTGAGCTCAACGCTTGTGCAGATGCACATGTGCCACGAAGTCAACACACGTGCTTGTGGAGAGAAGGAAAGGGACTCCCAGGCGTGTGGAGCGACGGGGAGAAAGAGCGGGCGCTGAGGAACACAGTTTCAAACAGACTGTCTCCACACAAACAGGCACCTGTCTGCAGGTATCCTAGATCTTGATTCTTGAACTTGAGGAAACACGCGTCTGAGCAAAACTCCCAAACGCTTCCAGGAAAGACACAGGCTCTCCCACAAGCACACAAGTGTTTGCCCTCAGCTATAGATCAGGGACAAGCTTGTGAAGAGATGCCCTGCTATTCTTTCGCCTTATGGCATCATGTGTTTCGTTCCTCTTGGAGATCGATTGTTAAACGTCTTTCCTTGGGCGACTGTGAAGCATTTGCCACCGGAGGAGAAGTAGCACGGAGCAGCATTCAGTACTGCCTACGAGTGTCTTTGCTACCCTACTAGCGGAGCTCCAAGAACAGGCACACATCTTCAGGTACCTTCCAAATGTGGATTCCCCTGCAGCCCCGTAGGCGGGCGTGCAGTACGCCAACCATCAACGGACGTTTTTCCCCTCAAGCCTGTCAGGACGTTGCTCGTCCGTCTTTCCCTCAATAGATGGGAGTAGGCGCGCTTGCGGATGTGTGCGTGTGTGTGGCCACGCGTTTGCTTAGGCATCAGTGTGTGAAAAGGTAGGTGCTTTTCTCTAGCTGCGTGTGCGTGCACGTGGTGCTGGGTGCACATCCCTGGGTGCTCGTGGAAAGGTTTCTGCATGGTTTTCGCTGAGGAATCGTGTGTGTGCACATGGACAAAGAGAAGGCGCAGCAACCAGGTTCCAGCGCCGAAGAAGGCAAAAGGCAAGGTTTCCGGCGCTATCTCCTTCTCTCCCCAGACCTAGTCGCGCAAAGCAAGCCGCTAAGCCGGCGACCGGCAAGAGAGCTACAACGAAGCATGCCGAACGGAGAAAATAGCAGCAGCTCATCTGTTCACACCTTGTTTCTGCCATGTGCTTGAACGCCAAGACGTTCGCGCTTCTGTGAGATGAAAGACGTCCTTCTGCATATGTGCTTGCTCACACCGGTGCACTTGTTAGTGTATCCATTCAGTCCTGGGCTGCGGGGCATTCAGAAGTGGCTCTGTGGAGACTTCTGCATAGAGGCAGCTGTCAGAACACGCACACTCGATTGTTCACCAAAACATATGCAGACGCGTCCTTAGCCTGTAGATTTGGATGCACAGAGTTCCCTGTGTTCGCAAGAGACAAGGGAATCGCGTCTGTACGCACAGAAGCAATAGCGGACCGTTTCCCTCGGAGTGAACGTGAAAGAGCCGTCTATATACTCGCAGCCACGGGAACGTGCCTCAATGCGGTCACAGAGGCAGCAGCTTTTGCACAGATGCTCTGGTGATTCTGGCACTTTCCAGGCACACTCCTGAAAGTCGCGCACACTGCTGTTCACTCGCTAAACGACCTCTTGGGAAACACGTCTGCGGTCGATGGACCGCTCAGATTGCTTCTCGTGTAACTGTGAACTGTGTCAGCGCAGGGAATCCGTCTCTGTTGAGCAGATGTCAATCCTGCCTCGCTTTTGCTTTGTTGCCTCTACCAAGATGATTTCCCGTTTCTCTCTTCACTGGAGCAGGCAGACACAGCCAACGCACATCAAGTGTCAAGAGACACACTCTGCTGAGCTCAACGCTTGTGCAGATGCACATGTGCGACGAAGTCAACACACGTGCTTGTGGAGAGAAGGAAAGGGACTCCCAGGCGTGTGGAGCGACGGGGAGAAAGAGCGGGCGCTGAGGAACACAGTTTCAAACAGACTGTCTCCACACAAACAGGCACCTGTCTGCAGGTATCCTAGATCTTGGTTGTTGAACTTGAGGAAACACGCGTCTGAGCAAAACTCCCAAACGCTTCCAGGAAAGACACAGGCTCTCCCACAAGCACACAAGTGTTTGCCCTCAGCTATAGATCAGGGACAAGCTTGTGAAGAGATGCCCTGCTATTCTTTCGCCTTATGGCATCATGTGTTTCGTTCCTCTTGGAGATCGATTGTTAAACGTCTTTCCTTGGGCGACTGTGAAGCATTTGCCAGCGGAGGAGAAGTAGCACGGAGCAGCATTCAGTACTGCCTACGAGTGTCTTTGCTACCCTACTAGCGGAGCTCCAAGAACAGGCACACATCTTCAGGTACCTTCCAAATGTGGATTCCCCTGCAGCCCCGTAGGCGGGCGTGCAGTACGCCAACCATCAACGGACGTTTTTCCCCTCAAGCCTGTCAGGACGTTGCTCGTCCGTCTTTCCCTCAATATACGGGAGTAGGCGCTTGCGGATGTGTGCGTGTGTGTGGCCACGCGTTTGCTTAGGCATCAGTGTGTGAAAAGGTAGGTGCTTTTCTCTAGCTGCGTGTGCGTGCACGTGGTGCTGGGTGCACATCCCTGGGTGCTCGTGGAAAGGTTTCTGCATGGTTTTCGCTGAGGAATCGTGTGTGTGCACATGGACAAAGAGAAGGCGCAGCAACCAGGTTCCAGCGCCGAAGAAGGCAAAAGGCAAGGTTTCCGGCGCTGTCTCCTTCTCTCCCCAGACCTAGTCGCGCAAAGCAAGCTGCTAAGCCGGCGACCGGCAAGAGAGCTACAACGAAGCATGCCGAACGGAGAAAATAGCAGCAGCTCATCTGTTCACACCTTGTTTCTGCCATGTGCTTGAACGCCAAGACGTTCGCGCTTCTGTGAGATGAAAGACGTCCTTCTGCATATGTGCTTGCTCACACCGGTGCACTTGTTAGTGTATCCATTCAGTCCTGGGCTGCGGGGCATTCAGAAGTGGCTCTGTGGAGACTTCTGCATAGAGGCAGCTGTCAGAACACGCACACTCGATTGTTCACCAAAACATATGCAGACGCGTCCTTAGCCTGTAGATTTGGATGCACAGAGTTCCCTGTGTTCGCAAGAGACAAGGGAATCGCGTCTGTACGCACAGAAGCAATAGCGGACCGTTTCCCTCGGAGTGAACGTGAAAGAGCCGTCTATATACTCGCAGCCACGGGAACGTGCCTCAATGCGGTCACAGAGGCAGCAGCTTTTGCACAGATGCTCTGGTGATTCTGGCACTTTCCAGGCACACTCCTGAAAGTCGCGCACACTGCTGTTCACTCGCTAAACGACCTCTTGGGAAACACGTCTCCGGTCGATGGACCGCTCAGATTGCTTCTCGTGTAACTGTGAACTGTGTCAGCGCAGGGAATCCGTCTCTGTTGAGCAGATGTCAATCCTGCCTCGCTTTTGCTTTGTTGCCTCTACCAAGATGATTTCCCGTTTCTCTCTTCACTGGAGCAGGCAGACACAGCCAACGCACATCAAGTGTCAAGAGACACACTCTGCTGAGCTCAACGCTTGTGCAGATGCACATGTGCGACGAAGTCAACACACGTGCTTGTGGAGAGAAAGAAAGGGACTCCCAGGCGTGTGGAGCGACGGGGAGAAAGAGCGGGCGCTGAGGAACACAGTTTCAAACAGACTGTCTCCACACAAACAGGCACCTGTCTGCAGGTATCCTAGATCTTGATTCTTGAACTTGAGGAAACACGCGTCTGAGCAAAACTCCCAAACGCTTCCAGGAAAGACACAGGCTCTCCCACAAGCACACAAGTGTTTGCCCTCAGCTATAGATCAGGGACAAGCTTGTGAAGAGATGCCCTGCTATTCTTTCGCCTTATGGCATCATGTGTTTCGTTCCTCTTGGAGATCGATTGTTAAACGTCTTTCCTTGGGCGACTGTGAAGCATTTGCCACCGGAGGAGAAGTAGCACGGAGCAGCATTCAGTACTGCCTACGAGTGTCTTTGCTACCCTACTAGCGGAGCTCCAAGAACAGGCACACATCTTCAGGTACCTTCCAAATGTGGATTCCCCTGCAGCCCCGTAGGCGGGCGTGCAGTACGCCAACCATCAACGGACGTTTTTCCCCTCAAGCCTGTCAGGACGTTGCTCGTCCGTCTTTCCCTCAATAGATGGGAGTAGGCGCGCTTGCGGATGTGTGCGTGTGTGTGGCCACGCGTTTGCTTAGGCATCAGTGTGTGAAAAGGTAGGTGCTTTTCTCTAGCTGCGTGTGCGTGCACGTGGTGCTGGGTGCACATCCCTGGGTGCTCGTGGAAAGGTTTCTGCATGGTTTTCGCTGAGGAATCGTGTGTGTGCACATGGACAAAGAGAAGGCGCAGCAACCAGGTTCCAGCGCCGAAGAAGGCAAAAGGCAAGGTTTCCGGCGCTATCTCCTTCTCTCCCCAGACCTAGTCGCGCAAAGCAAGCCGCTAAGCCGGCGACCGGCAAGAGAGCTACAACGAAGCATGCCGAACGGAGAAAATAGCAGCAGCTCATCTGTTCACACCTTGTTTCTGCCATGTGCTTGAACGCCAAGACGTTCGCGCTTCTGTGAGATGAAAGACGTCCTTCTGCATATGTGCTTGCTCACACCGGTGCACTTGTTAGTGTATCCATTCAGTCCTGGGCTGCGGGGCATTCAGAAGTGGCTCTGTGGAGACTTCTGCATAGAGGCAGCTGTCAGAAGACGCACACTCGATTGTTCACCAAAACATATGCAGACGCGTCCTTAGCCTGTAGATTTGGATGCACAGAGTTCCCTGTGTTCGCAAGAGACAAGGGAATCGCGTCTGTACGCACAGAAGCAATAGCGGACCGTTTCCCTCGGAGTGAACGCGAAAGAGCCGTCTATATACTCGCAGCCACGGGAACGTGCCTCAATGCGGTCACAGAGGCAGCAGCTTTTGCACAGATGCTCTGGTGATTCTGGCACTTTCCAGGCACACTCCTGAAAGTCGCGCACACTGCTGTTCACTCGCTAAACGACCTCTTGGGAAACACGTCTCCGGTCGATGGACCGCTCAGATTGCTTCTCGTGTAACTGTGAACTGTGTCAGCGCAGGGAATCCGTCTCTGTTGAGCAGATGTCAATCCTGCCTCGCTTTTGCTTTGTTGCCTCTACCAAGATGATTTCCCGTTTCTCTCTTCACTGGAGCAGGCAGACACAGCCAACGCACATCAAGTGTCAAGAGACACACTCTGCTGAGCTCAACGCTTGTGCAGATGCACATGTGCGACGAAGTCAACACACGTGCTTGTGGAGAGAAGGAAAGGGACTCCCAGGCGTGTGGAGCGACGGGGAGAAAGAGCGGGCGCTGAGGAACACAGTTTCAAACAGACTGTCTCCACACAAACAGGCACCTGTCTGCAGGTATCCTAGATCTTGATTCTTGAACTTGAGGAAACACGCGTCTGAGCAAAACTCCCAAACGCTTCCAGGAAAGACACAGGCTCTCCCACAAGCACACAAGTGTTTGCCCTCAGCTATAGATCAGGGACAAGCTTGTGAAGAGATGCCCTGCTATTCTTTCGCCTTATGGCATCATGTGTTTCGTTCCTCTTGGAGATCGATTGTTAAACGTCTTTCCTTGGGCGACTGTGAAGCATTTGCCACCGGAGGAGAAGTAGCACGGAGCAGCATTCAGTACTGCCTACGAGTGTCTTTGCTACCCTACTAGCGGAGCTCCAAGAACAGGCACACATCTTCAGGTACCTTCCAAATGTGGATTCCCCTGCAGCCCCGTAGGCGGGCGTGCAGTACGCCAACCATCAACGGACGTTTTTCCCCTCAAGCCTGTCAGGACGTTGCTCGTCCGTCTTTCCCTCAATAGATGGGAGTAGGCGCGCTTGCGGATGTGTGCGTGTGTGTGGCCACGCGTTTGCTTAGGCATCAGTGTGTGAAAAGGTAGGTGCTTTTCTCTAGCTGCGTGTGCGTGCACGTGGTGCTGGGTGCACATCCCTGGGTGCTCGTGGAAAGGTTTCTGCATGGTTTTCGCTGAGGAATCGTGTGTGTGCACATGGACAAAGAGAAGGCGCAGCAACCAGGTTCCAGCGCCGAAGAAGGCAAAAGGCAAGGTTTCCGGCGCTGTCTCCTTCTCTCCCCAGACCTAGTCGCGCAAAGCAAGCCGCTAAGCCGGCGACCGGCAAGAGAGCTACAACGAAGCATGCCGAACGGAGAAAATAGCAGCAGCTCATCTGTTCACACCTTGTTTCTGCCATGTGCTTGAACGCCAAGACGTTCGCGCTTCTGTGAGATGAAAGACGTCCTTCTGCATATGTGCTTGCTCACACCGGTGCACTTGTTAGTGTATCCATTCAGTCCTGGGCTGCGGGGCATTCAGAAGTGGCTCTGTGGAGACTTCTGCATAGAGGCAGCTGTCAGAACACGCACACTCGATTGTTCACCAAAACATATGCAGACGCGTCCTTAGCCTGTAGATTTGGATGCACAGAGTTCCCTGTGTTCGCAAGAGACAAGGGAATCGCGTCTGTACGCACAGAAGCAATAGCGGACCGTTTCCCTCGGAGTGAACGCGAAAGAGCCGTCTATATACTCGCAGCCACGGGAACGTGCCTCAATGCGGTCACAGAGGCAGCAGCTTTTGCACAGATGCTCTGGTGATTCTGGCACTTTCCAGGCACACTCCTGAAAGTCGCGCACACTGCTGTTCACTCGCTAAACGACCTCTTGGGAAACACGTCTGCGGTCGATGGACCGCTCAGATTGCTTCTCGTGTAACTGTGAACTGTGTCAGCGCAGGGAATCCGTCTCTGTTGAGCAGATGTCAATCCTGCCTCGCTTTTGCTTTGTTGCCTCTACCAAGATGATTTCCCGTTTCTCTCTTCACTGGAGCAGGCAGACACAGCCAACGCACATCAAGTGTCAAGAGACACACTCTGCTGAGCTCAACGCTTGTGCAGATGCACATGTGCCACGAAGTCAACACACGTGCTTGTGGAGAGAAGGAAAGGGACTCCCAGGCGTGTGGAGCGACGGGGAGAAAGAGCGGGCGCTGAGGAACACAGTTTCAAACAGACTGTCTCCACACAAACAGGCACCTGTCTGCAGGTATCCTAGATCTTGATTCTTGAACTTGAGGAAACACGCGTCTGAGCAAAACTCCCAAACGCTTCCAGGAAAGACACAGGCTCTCCCACAAGCACACAAGTGTTTGCCCTCAGCTATAGATCAGGGACAAGCTTGTGAAGAGATGCCCTGCTATTCTTTCGCCTTATGGCATCATGTGTTTCGTTCCTCTTGGAGATCGATTGTTAAACGTCTTTCCTTGGGCGACTGTGAAGCATTTGCCACCGGAGGAGAAGTAGCACGGAGCAGCATTCAGTACTGCCTACGAGTGTCTTTGCTACCCTACTAGCGGAGCTCCAAGAACAGGCACACATCTTCAGGTACCTTCCAAATGTGGATTCCCCTGCAGCCCCGTAGGCGGGCGTGCAGTACGCCAACCATCAACGGACGTTTTTCCCCTCAAGCCTGTCAGGACGTTGCTCGTCCGTCTTTCCCTCAATAGATGGGAGTAGGCGCGCTTGCGGATGTGTGCGTGTGTGTGGCCACGCGTTTGCTTAGGCATCAGTGTGTGAAAAGGTAGGTGCTTTTCTCTAGCTGCGTGTGCGTGCACGTGGTGCTGGGTGCACATCCCTGGGTGCTCGTGGAAAGGTTTCTGCATGGTTTTCGCTGAGGAATCGTGTGTGTGCACATGGACAAAGAGAAGGCGCAGCAACCAGGTTCCAGCGCCGAAGAAGGCAAAAGGCAAGGTTTCCGGCGCTATCTCCTTCTCTCCCCAGACCTAGTCGCGCAAAGCAAGCCGCTAAGCCGGCGACCGGCAAGAGAGCTACAACGAAGCATGCCGAACGGAGAAAATAGCAGCAGCTCATCTGTTCACACCTTGTTTCTGCCATGTGCTTGAACGCCAAGACGTTCGCGCTTCTGTGAGATGAAAGACGTCCTTCTGCATATGTGCTTGCTCACACCGGTGCACTTGTTAGTGTATCCATTCAGTCCTGGGCTGCGGGGCATTCAGAAGTGGCTCTGTGGAGACTTCTGCATAGAGGCAGCTGTCAGAAGACGCACACTCGATTGTTCACCAAAACATATGCAGACGCGTCCTTAGCCTGTAGATTTGGATGCACAGAGTTCCCTGTGTTCGCAAGAGACAAGGGAATCGCGTCTGTACGCACAGAAGCAATAGCGGACCGTTTCCCTCGGAGTGAACGCGAAAGAGCCGTCTATATACTCGCAGCCACGGGAACGTGCCTCAATGCGGTCACAGAGGCAGCAGCTTTTGCACAGATGCTCTGGTGAATCTGGCACTTTCCAGGCACACTCCTGAAAGTCGCGCACACTGCTGTTCACTCGCTAAACGACCTCTTGGGAAACACGTCTCCGGTCGATGGGCCGCTCAGATTGCTTCTCGTGTAACTGTGAACTGTGTCAGCGCAGGGAATCCGTCTCTGTTGAGCAGATGTCAATCCTGCCTCGCTTTTGCTTTGTTGCCTCTACCAAGATGATTTCCCGTTTCTCTCTTCACTGGAGCAGGCAGACACAGCCAACGCACATCAAGTGTCAAGAGACACACTCTGCTGAGCTCAACGCTTGTGCAGATGCACATGTGCGACGAAGTCAACACACGTGCTTGTGGAGAGAAGGAAAGGGACTCCCAGGCGTGTGGAGCGACGGGGAGAAAGAGCGGGCGCTGAGGAACACAGTTTCAAACAGACTGTCTCCACACAAACAGGCACCTGTCTGCAGGTATCCTAGATCTTGATTCTTGAACTTGAGGAAACACGCGTCTGAGCAAAACTCCCAAACGCTTCCAGGAAAGACACAGGCTCTCCCACAAGCACACAAGTGTTTGCCCTCAGCTATAGATCAGGGACAAGCTTGTGAAGAGATGCCCTGCTATTCTTTCGCCTTATGGCATCATGTGTTTCGTTCCTCTTGGAGATCGATTGTTAAACGTCTTTCCTTGGGCGACTGTGAAGCATTTGCCAGCGGAGGAGAAGTAGCACGGAGCAGCATTCAGTACTGCCTACGAGTGTCTTT
This sequence comes from Patagioenas fasciata, assembly GCF_037038585.1. Classification (NCBI taxonomy): domain Eukaryota; kingdom Metazoa; phylum Chordata; class Aves; order Columbiformes; family Columbidae; genus Patagioenas; species Patagioenas fasciata. Next base: position 42,951,648 of record NC_092560.1, read on the forward strand.
GCTACCCTACTAGCGGAGCTCCAAGAACAGGCACACATCTTCAGGTACCTTCCAAATGTGGATTCCCCTGCAGCCCCGTAGGCGGGCGTGCAGTACGCCAACCATCAACGGACGTTTTTCCCCTCAAGCCTGTCAGGACGTTGCTCGTCCGTCTTTCCCTCAATAGATGGGAGTAGGCGCGCTTGCGGATGTGTGCGTGTGTGTGGCCACGCGTTTGCTTAGGCATCAGTGTGTGAAAAGGTAGGTGCTTTTCTCTAGCTGCGTGTGCGTGCAAGTGGTGCTGGGTGCACATCCCTGGGTGCTCGTGGAAAGGTTTCTGCATGGTTTTCGCTGAGGAATCGTGTGTGTGCACATGGACAAAGAGAAGGCGCAGCAACCAGGTTCCAGCGCCGAAGAAGGCAAAAGGCAAGGTTTCCGGCGCTATCTCCTTCTCTCCCCAGACCTAGTCGCGCAAAGCAAGCGGCTAAGCCGGCGACCGGCAAGAGAGCTACAACGAAGCATGCCGAACGGAGAAAATAGCAGCAGCTCATCTGTTCACACCTTGTTTCTGCCATGTGCTTGAACGCCAAGACGTTCGCGCTTCTGTGAGATGAAAGACGTCCTTCTGCATATGTGCTTGCTCACACCGGTGCACTTGTTAGTGTATCCATTCAGTCCTGGGCTGCGGGGCATTCAGGAGTGGCTCTGTGGAGACGTCTGCATAGAGGCAGCTGTCAGAAGACGCACACTCGATTGTTCACCAAAACATATGCAGACGCGTCCTTAGCCTGTAGATTTGGATGCACAGAGTTCCCTGTGTTCGCAAGAGACAAGGGAATCGCGTCTGTACGCACAGAAGCAATAGCGGACCGTTTCCCTCGGAGTGAACGTGAAAGAGCCGTCTATATACTCGCAGCCACGGGAACGTGCCTCAATGCGGTCACAGAGGCAGCAGCTTTTGCACAGATGCTCTGGTGATTCTGGCACTTTCCAGGCACACTCCTGAAAGTCGCGCACACTGCTGTTCACTCGCTAAACGACCTCTTGGGAAACACGTCTCCGGTCGATGGACCGCTCAGATTGCTTCTCGTGTAACTGTGAACTGTGTCAGCGCAGGGAATCCGTCTCTGTTGAGCAGATGTCAATCCTGCCTCGCTTTTGCTTTGTTGCCTCTACCAAGATGATTTCCCGTTTCTCTCTTCACTGGAGCAGGCAGACACAGCCAACGCACATCAAGTGTCAAGAGACACACTCTGCTGAGCTCAACGCTTGTGCAGATGCACATGTGCCACGAAGTCAACACACGTGCTTGTGGAGAGAAGGAAAGGGACTCCCAGGCGTGTGGAGCGACGGGGAGAAAGAGCGGGCGCTGAGGAACACAGTTTCAAACAGACTGTCTCCACACAAACAGGCACCTGTCTGCAGGTATCCTAGATCTTGATTCTTGAACTTGAGGAAACACGCGTCTGAGCAAAACTCCCAAACGCTTCCAGGAAAGACACAGGCTCTCCCACAAGCACACAAGTGTTTGCCCTCAGCTATAGATCAGGGACAAGCTTGTGAAGAGATGCCCTGCTATTCTTTCGCCTTATGGCATCATGTGTTTCGTTCCTCTTGGAGATCGATTGTTAAACGTCTTTCCTTGGGCGACTGTGAAGCATTTGCCACCGGAGGAGAAGTAGCACGGAGCAGCATTCAGTACTGCCTACGAGTGTCTTTGCTACCCTACTAGCGGAGCTCCAAGAACAGGCACACATCTTCAGGTACCTTCCAAATGTGGATTCCCCTGCAGCCCCGTAGGCGGGCGTGCAGTACGCCAACCATCAACGGACGTTTTTCCCCTCAAGCCTGTCAGGACGTTGCTCGTCCGTCTTTCCCTCAATAGATGGGAGTAGGCGCGCTTGCGGATGTGTGCGTGTGTGTGGCCACGCGTTTGCTTAGGCATCAGTGTGTGAAAAGGTAGGTGCTTTTCTCTAGCTGCGTGTGCGTGCACGTGGTGCTGGGTGCACATCCCTGGGTGCTCGTGGAAAGGTTTCTGCATGGTTTTCGCTGAGGAATCGTGTGTGTGCACATGGACAAAGAGAAGGCGCAGCAACCAGGTTCCAGCGCCGAAGAAGGCAAAAGGCAAGGTTTCCGGCGCTATCTCCTTCTCTCCCCAGACCTAGTCGCGCAAAGCAAGCCGCTAAGCCGGCGACCGGCAAGAGAGCTACAACGAAGCATGCCGAACGGAGAAAATAGCAGCAGCTCATCTGTTCACACCTTGTTTCTGCCATGTGCTTGAACGCCAAGACGTTCGCGCTTCTGTGAGATGAAAGACGTCCTTCTGCATATGTGCTTGCTCACACCGGTGCACTTGTTAGTGTATCCATTCAGTCCTGGGCTGCGGGGCATTCAGAAGTGGCTCTGTGGAGACTTCTGCATAGAGGCAGCTGTCAGAAGACGCACACTCGATTGTTCACCAAAACATATGCAGACGCGTCCTTAGCCTGTAGATTTGGATGCACAGAGTTCCCTGTGTTCGCAAGAGACAAGGGAATCGCGTCTGTACGCACAGAAGCAATAGCGGACCGTTTCCCTCGGAGTGAACGTGAAAGAGCCGTCTATATACTCGCAGCCACGGGAACGTGCCTCAATGCGGTCACAGAGGCAGCAGCTTTTGCACAGATGCTCTGGTGATTCTGGCACTTTCCAGGCACACTCCTGAAAGTCGCGCACACTGCTGTTCACTCGCTAAACGACCTCTTGGGAAACACGTCTCCAGTCGATGGACCGCTCAGATTGCTTCTCGTGTAACTGTGAACTGTGTCAGCGCAGGGAATCCGTCTCTGTTGAGCAGATGTCAATCCTGCCTCGCTTTTGCTTTGTTGCCTCTACCAAGATGATTTCCCGTTTCTCTCTTCACTGGAGCAGGCAGACACAGCCAACGCACATCAAGTGTCAAGAGACACACTCTGCTGAGCTCAACGCTTGTGCAGATGCACATGTGCGACGAAGTCAACACACGTGCTTGTGGAGAGAAGGAAAGGGACTCCCAGGCGTGTGGAGCGACGGGGAGAAAGAGCGGGCGCTGAGGAACACAGTTTCAAACAGACTGTCTCCACACAAACAGGCACCTGTCTGCAGGTATCCTAGATCTTGATTCTTGAACTTGAGGAAACACGCGTCTGAGCAAAACTCCCAAACGCTTCCAGGAAAGACACAGGCTCTCCCACAAGCACACAAGTGTTTGCCCTCAGCTATAGATCAGGGACAAGCTTGTGAAGAGATGCCCTGCTATTCTTTCGCCTTATGGCATCATGTGTTTCGTTCCTCTTGGAGATCGATTGTTAAACGTCTTTCCTTGGGCGACTGTGAAGCATTTGCCACCGGAGGAGAAGTAGCACGGAGCAGCATTCAGTACTGCCTACGAGTGTCTTTGCTACCCTACTAGCGGAGCTCCAAGAACAGGCACACATCTTCAGGTACCTTCCAAATGTGGATTCCCCTGCAGCCCCGTAGGCGGGCGTGCAGTACGCCAACCATCAACGGACGTTTTTCCCCTCAAGCCTGTCAGGACGTTGCTCGTCCGTCTTTCCCTCAATAGATGGGAGTAGGCGCGCTTGCGGATGTGTGCGTGTGTGTGGCCACGCGTTTGCTTAGGCATCAGTGTGTGAAAAGGTAGGTGCTTTTCTCTAGCTGCGTGTGCGTGCACGTGGTGCTGGGTGCACATCCCTGGGTGCTCGTGGAAAGGTTTCTGCATGGTTTTCGCTGAGGAATCGTGTGTGTGCACATGGACAAAGAGAAGGCGCAGCAACCAGGTTCCAGCGCCGAAGAAGGCAAAAGGCAAGGTTTCCGGCGCTATCTCCTTCTCTCCCCAGACCTAGTCGCGCAAAGCAAGCCGCTAAGCCGGCGACCGGCAAGAGAGCTACAACGAAGCATGCCGAACGGAGAAAATAGCAGCAGCTCATCTGTTCACACCTTGTTTCTGCCATGTGCTTGAACGCCAAGACGTTCGCGCTTCTGTGAGATGAAAGACGTCCTTCTGCATATGTGCTTGCTCACACCGGTGCACTTGTTAGTGTATCCATTCAGTCCTGGGCTGCGGGGCATTCAGAAGTGGCTCTGTGGAGACTTCTGCATAGAGGCAGCTGTCAGAACACGCACACTCGATTGTTCACCAAAACATATGCAGACGCGTCCTTAGCCTGTAGATTTGGATGCACAGAGTTCCCTGTGTTCGCAAGAGACAAGGGAATCGCGTCTGTACGCACAGAAGCAATAGCGGACCGTTTCCCTCGGAGTGAACGTGAAAGAGCCGTCTATATACTCGCAGCCACGGGAACGTGCCTCAATGCGGTCACAGAGGCAGCAGCTTTTGCACAGATGCTCTGGTGATTCTGGCACTTTCCAGGCACACTCCTGAAAGTCGCGCACACTGCTGTTCACTCGCTAAACGACCTCTTGGGAAACACGTCTCCGGTCGATGGACCGCTCAGATTGCTTCTCGTGTAACTGTGAACTGTGTCAGCGCAGGGAATCCGTCTCTGTTGAGCAGATGTCAATCCTGCCTCGCTTTTGCTTTGTTGCCTCTACCAAGATGATTTCCCGTTTCTCTCTTCACTGGAGCAGGCAGACACAGCCAACGCACATCAAGTGTCAAGAGACACACTCTGCTGAGCTCAACGCTTGTGCAGATGCACATGTGCCACGAAGTCAACACACGTGCTTGTGGAGAGAAGGAAAGGGACTCCCAGGCGTGTGGAGCGACGGGGAGAAAGAGCGGGCGCTGAGGAACACAGTTTCAAACAGACTGTCTCCACACAAACAGGCACCTGTCTGCAGGTATCCTAGATCTTGATTCTTGAACTTGAGGAAACACGCGTCTGAGCAAAACTCCCAAACGCTTCCAGGAAAGACACAGGCTCTCCCACAAGCACACAAGTGTTTGCCCTCAGCTATAGATCAGGGACAAGCTTGTGAAGAGATGCCCTGCTATTCTTTCGCCTTATGGCATCATGTGTTTCGTTCCTCTTGGAGATCGATTGTTAAACGTCTTTCCTTGGGCGACTGTGAAGCATTTGCCACCGGAGGAGAAGTAGCACGGAGCAGCATTCAGTACTGCCTACGAGTGTCTTTGCTACCCTACTAGCGGAGCTCCAAGAACAGGCACACATCTTCAGGTACCTTCCAAATGTGGATTCCCCTGCAGCCCCGTAGGCGGGCGTGCAGTACGCCAACCATCAACGGACGTTTTTCCCCTCAAGCCTGTCAGGACGTTGCTCGTCCGTCTTTCCCTCAATAGATGGGAGTAGGCGCGCTTGCGGATGTGTGCGTGTGTGTGGCCACGCGTTTGCTTAGGCATCAGTGTGTGAAAAGGTAGGTGCTTTTCTCTAGCTGCGTGTGCGTGCAAGTGGTGCTGGGTGCACATCCCTGGGTGCTCGTGGAAAGGTTTCTGCATGGTTTTCGCTGAGGAATCGTGTGTGTGCACATGGACAAAGAGAAGGCGCAGCAACCAGGTTCCAGCGCCGAAGAAGGCAAAAGGCAAGGTTTCCGGCGCTATCTCCTTCTCTCCCCAGACCTAGTCGCGCAAAGCAAGCGGCTAAGCCGGCGACCGGCAAGAGAGCTACAACGAAGCATGCCGAACGGAGAAAATAGCAGCAGCTCATCTGTTCACACCTTGTTTCTGCCATGTGCTTGAACGCCAAGACGTTCGCGCTTCTGTGAGATGAAAGACGTCCTTCTGCATATGTGCTTGCTCACACCGGTGCACTTGTTAGTGTATCCATTCAGTCCTGGGCTGCGGGGCATTCAGGAGTGGCTCTGTGGAGACGTCTGCATAGAGGCAGCTGTCAGAAGACGCACACTCGATTGTTCACCAAAACATATGCAGACGCGTCCTTAGCCTGTAGATTTGGATGCACAGAGTTCCCTGTGTTCGCAAGAGACAAGGGAATCGCGTCTGTACGCACAGAAGCAATAGCGGACCGTTTCCCTCGGAGTGAACGTGAAAGAGCCGTCTATATACTCGCAGCCACGGGAACGTGCCTCAATGCGGTCACAGAGGCAGCAGCTTTTGCACAGATGCTCTGGTGATTCTGGCACTTTCCAGGCACACTCCTGAAAGTCGCGCACACTGCTGTTCACTCGCTAAACGACCTCTTGGGAAACACGTCTCCGGTCGATGGACCGCTCAGATTGCTTCTCGTGTAACTGTGAACTGTGTCAGCGCAGGGAATCCGTCTCTGTTGAGCAGATGTCAATCCTGCCTCGCTTTTGCTTTGTTGCCTCTACCAAGATGATTTCCCGTTTCTCTCTTCACTGGAGCAGGCAGACACAGCCAACGCACATCAAGTGTCAAGAGACACACTCTGCTGAGCTCAACGCTTGTGCAGATGCACATGTGCCACGAAGTCAACACACGTGCTTGTGGAGAGAAGGAAAGGGACTCCCAGGCGTGTGGAGCGACGGGGAGAAAGAGCGGGCGCTGAGGAACACAGTTTCAAACAGACTGTCTCCACACAAACAGGCACCTGTCTGCAGGTATCCTAGATCTTGATTCTTGAACTTGAGGAAACACGCGTCTGAGCAAAACTCCCAAACGCTTCCAGGAAAGACACAGGCTCTCCCACAAGCACACAAGTGTTTGCCCTCAGCTATAGATCAGGGACAAGCTTGTGAAGAGATGCCCTGCTATTCTTTCGCCTTATGGCATCATGTGTTTCGTTCCTCTTGGAGATCGATTGTTAAACGTCTTTCCTTGGGCGACTGTGAAGCATTTGCCACCGGAGGAGAAGTAGCACGGAGCAGCATTCAGTACTGCCTACGAGTGTCTTTGCTACCCTACTAGCGGAGCTCCAAGAACAGGCACACATCTTCAGGTACCTTCCAAATGTGGATTCCCCTGCAGCCCCGTAGGCGGGCGTGCAGTACGCCAACCATCAACGGACGTTTTTCCCCTCAAGCCTGTCAGGACGTTGCTCGTCCGTCTTTCCCTCAATAGATGGGAGTAGGCGCGCTTGCGGATGTGTGCGTGTGTGTGGCCACGCGTTTGCTTAGGCATCAGTGTGTGAAAAGGTAGGTGCTTTTCTCTAGCTGCGTGTGCGTGCACGTGGTGCTGGGTGCACATCCCTGGGTGCTCGTGGAAAGGTTTCTGCATGGTTTTCGCTGAGGAATCGTGTGTGTGCACATGGACAAAGAGAAGGCGCAGCAACCAGGTTCCAGCGCCGAAGAAGGCAAAAGGCAAGGTTTCCGGCGCTATCTCCTTCTCTCCCCAGACCTAGTCGCGCAAAGCAAGCCGCTAAGCCGGCGACCGGCAAGAGAGCTACAACGAAGCATGCCGAACGGAGAAAATAGCAGCAGCTCATCTGTTCACACCTTGTTTCTGCCATGTGCTTGAACGCCAAGACGTTCGCGCTTCTGTGAGATGAAAGACGTCCTTCTGCATATGTGCTTGCTCACACCGGTGCACTTGTTAGTGTATCCATTCAGTCCTGGGCTGCGGGGCATTCAGAAGTGGCTCTGTGGAGACTTCTGCATAGAGGCAGCTGTCAGAAGACGCACACTCGATTGTTCACCAAAACATATGCAGACGCGTCCTTAGCCTGTAGATTTGGATGCACAGAGTTCCCTGTGTTCGCAAGAGACAAGGGAATCGCGTCTGTACGCACAGAAGCAATAGCGGACCGTTTCCCTCGGAGTGAACGTGAAAGAGCCGTCTATATACTCGCAGCCACGGGAACGTGCCTCAATGCGGTCACAGAGGCAGCAGCTTTTGCACAGATGCTCTGGTGATTCTGGCACTTTCCAGGCACACTCCTGAAAGTCGCGCACACTGCTGTTCACTCGCTAAACGACCTCTTGGGAAACACGTCTCCAGTCGATGGACCGCTCAGATTGCTTCTCGTGTAACTGTGAACTGTGTCAGCGCAGGGAATCCGTCTCTGTTGAGCAGATGTCAATCCTGCCTCGCTTTTGCTTTGTTGCCTCTACCAAGATGATTTCCCGTTTCTCTCTTCACTGGAGCAGGCAGACACAGCCAACGCACATCAAGTGTCAAGAGACACACTCTGCTGAGCTCAACGCTTGTGCAGATGCACATGTGCGACGAAGTCAACACACGTGCTTGTGGAGAGAAGGAAAGGGACTCCCAGGCGTGTGGAGCGACGGGGAGAAAGAGCGGGCGCTGAGGAACACAGTTTCAAACAGACTGTCTCCACACAAACAGGCACCTGTCTGCAGGTATCCTAGATCTTGATTCTTGAACTTGAGGAAACACGCGTCTGAGCAAAACTCCCAAACGCTTCCAGGAAAGACACAGGCTCTCCCACAAGCACACAAGTGTTTGCCCTCAGCTATAGATCAGGGACAAGCTTGTGAAGAGATGCCCTGCTATTCTTTCGCCTTATGGCATCATGTGTTTCGTTCCTCTTGGAGATCGATTGTTAAACGTCTTTCCTTGGGCGACTGTGAAGCATTTGCCACCGGAGGAGAAGTAGCACGGAGCAGCATTCAGTACTGCCTACGAGTGTCTTTGCTACCCTACTAGCGGAGCTCCAAGAACAGGCACACATCTTCAGGTACCTTCCAAATGTGGATTCCCCTGCAGCCCCGTAGGCGGGCGTGCAGTACGCCAACCATCAACGGACGTTTTTCCCCTCAAGCCTGTCAGGACGTTGCTCGTCCGTCTTTCCCTCAATAGATGGGAGTAGGCGCGCTTGCGGATGTGTGCGTGTGTGTGGCCACGCGTTTGCTTAGGCATCAGTGTGTGAAAAGGTAGGTGCTTTTCTCTAGCTGCGTGTGCGTGCACGTGGTGCTGGGTGCACATCCCTGGGTGCTCGTGGAAAGGTTTCTGCATGGTTTTCGCTGAGGAATCGTGTGTGTGCACATGGACAAAGAGAAGGCGCAGCAACCAGGTTCCAGCGCCGAAGAAGGCAAAAGGCAAGGTTTCCGGCGCTATCTCCTTCTCTCCCCAGACCTAGTCGCGCAAAGCAAGCCGCTAAGCCGGCGACCGGCAAGAGAGCTACAACGAAGCATGCCGAACGGAGAAAATAGCAGCAGCTCATCTGTTCACACCTTGTTTCTGCCATGTGCTTGAACGCCAAGACGTTCGCGCTTCTGTGAGATGAAAGACGTCCTTCTGCATATGTGCTTGCTCACACCGGTGCACTTGTTAGTGTATCCATTCAGTCCTGGGCTGCGGGGCATTCAGAAGTGGCTCTGTGGAGACTTCTGCATAGAGGCAGCTGTCAGAACACGCACACTCGATTGTTCACCAAAACATATGCAGACGCGTCCTTAGCCTGTAGATTTGGATGCACAGAGTTCCCTGTGTTCGCAAGAGACAAGGGAATCGCGTCTGTACGCACAGAAGCAATAGCGGACCGTTTCCCTCGGAGTGAACGTGAAAGAGCCGTCTATATACTCGCAGCCACGGGAACGTGCCTCAATGCGGTCACAGAGGCAGCAGCTTTTGCACAGATGCTCTGGTGATTCTGGCACTTTCCAGGCACACTCCTGAAAGTCGCGCACACTGCTGTTCACTCGCTAAACGACCTCTTGGGAAACACGTCTCCGGTCGATGGACCGCTCAGATTGCTTCTCGTGTAACTGTGAACTGTGTCAGCGCAGGGAATCCGTCTCTGTTGAGCAGATGTCAATCCTGCCTCGCTTTTGCTTTGTTGCCTCTACCAAGATGATTTCCCGTTTCTCTCTTCACTGGAGCAGGCAGACACAGCCAACGCACATCAAGTGTCAAGAGACACACTCTGCTGAGCTCAACGCTTGTGCAGATGCACATGTGCCACGAAGTCAACACACGTGCTTGTGGAGAGAAGGAAAGGGACTCCCAGGCGTGTGGAGCGACGGGGAGAAAGAGCGGGCGCTGAGGAACACAGTTTCAAACAGACTGTCTCCACACAAACAGGCACCTGTCTGCAGGTATCCTAGATCTTGATTCTTGAACTTGAGGAAACACGCGTCTGAGCAAAACTCCCAAACGCTTCCAGGAAAGACACAGGCTCTCCCACAAGCACACAAGTGTTTGCCCTCAGCTATAGATCAGGGACAAGCTTGTGAAGAGATGCCCTGCTATTCTTTCGCCTTATGGCATCATGTGTTTCGTTCCTCTTGGAGATCGATTGTTAAACGTCTTTCCTTGGGCGACTGTGAAGCATTTGCCACCGGAGGAGAAGTAGCACGGAGCAGCATTCAGTACTGCCTACGAGTGTCTTTGCTACCCTACTAGCGGAGCTCCAAGAACAGGCACACATCTTCAGGTACCTTCCAAATGTGGATTCCCCTGCAGCCCCGTAGGCGGGCGTGCAGTACGCCAACCATCAACGGACGTTTTTCCCCTCAAGCCTGTCAGGACGTTGCTCGTCCGTCTTTCCCTCAATAGACGGGAGTAGGCGCGCTTGCGGATGTGTGCGTGTGTGTGGCCACGCGTTTGCTTAGGCATCAGTGTGTGAAAAGGTAGGTGCTTTTCTCTAGCTGCGTGTGCGTGCACGTGGTGCTGGGTGCACATCCCTGGGTGCTCGTGGAAAGGTTTCTGCATGGTTTTCGCTGAGGAATCGTGTGTGTGCACATGGACAAAGAGAAGGCGCAGCAACCAGGTTCCAGCGCCGAAGAAGGCAAAAGGCAAGGTTTCCGGCGCTATCTCCTTCTCTCCCCAGACCTAGTCGCGCAAAGCAAGCCGCTAAGCCGGCGACCGGCAAGAGAGCTACAACGAAGCATGCCGAACGGAGAAAATAGCAGCAGCTCATCTGTTCACACCTTGTTTCTGCCATGTGCTTGAACGCCAAGACGTTCGCGCTTCTGTGAGATGAAAGACGTCCTTCTGCATATGTGCTTGCTCACACCGGTGCACTTGTTAGTGTATCCATTCAGTCCTGGGCTGCGGGGCATTCAGAAGTGGCTCTGTGGAGACTTCTGCATAGAGGCAGCTGTCAGAACACGCACACTCGATTGTTCACCAAAACATATGCAGACGCGTCCTTAGCCTGTAGATTTGGATGCACAGAGTTCCCTGTGTTCGCAAGAGACAAGGGAATCGCGTCTGTACGCACAGAAGCAATAGCGGACCGTTTCCCTCGGAGTGAACGTGAAAGAGCCGTCTATATACTCGCAGCCACGGGAACGTGCCTCAATGCGGTCACAGAGGCAGCAGCTTTTGCACAGATGCTCTGGTGATTCTGGCACTTTCCAGGCACACTCCTGAAAGTCGCGCACACTGCTGTTCACTCGCTAAACGACCTCTTGGGAAACACGTCTCCGGTCGATGGACCGCTCAGATTGCTTCTCGTGTAACTGTGAACTGTGTCAGCGCAGGGAATCCGTCTCTGTTGAGCAGATGTCAATCCTGCCTCGCTTTTGCTTTGTTGCCTCTACCAAGATGATTTCCCGTTTCTCTCTTCACTGGAGCAGGCAGACACAGCCAACGCACATCAAGTGTCAAGAGACACACTCTGCTGAGCTCAACGCTTGTGCAGATGCACATGTGCCACGAAGTCAACACACGTGCTTGTGGAGAGAAGGAAAGGGACTCCCAGGCGTGTGGAGCGACGGGGAGAAAGAGCGGGCGCTGAGGAACACAGTTTCAAACAGACTGTCTCCACACAAACAGGCACCTGTCTGCAGGTATCCTAGATCTTGATTCTTGAACTTGAGGAAACACGCGTCTGAGCAAAACTCCCAAACGCTTCCAGGAAAGACACAGGCTCTCCCACAAGCACACAAGTGTTTGCCCTCAGCTATAGATCAGGGACAAGCTTGTGAAGAGATGCCCTGCTATTCTTTCGCCTTATGGCATCATGTGTTTCGTTCCTCTTGGAGATCGATTGTTAAACGTCTTTCCTTGGGCGACTGTGAAGCATTTGCCACCGGAGGAGAAGTAGCACGGAGCAGCATTCAGTACTGCCTACGAGTGTCTTTGCTACCCTACTAGCGGAGCTCCAAGAACAGGCACACATCTTCAGGTACCTTCCAAATGTGGATTCCCCTGCAGCCCCGTAGGCGGGCGTGCAGTACGCCAACCATCAACGGACGTTTTTCCCCTCAAGCCTGTCAGGACGTTGCTCGTCCGTCTTTCCCTCAATAGACGGGAGTAGGCGCTTGCGGATGTGTGCGTGTGTGTGGCCACGCGTTTGCTTAGGCATCAGTGTGTGAAAAGGTAGGTGCTTTTCTCTAGCTGCGTGTGCGTGCACGTGGTGCTGGGTGCACATCCCTGGGTGCTCGTGGAAAGGTTTCTGCATGGTTTTCGCTGAGGAATCGTGTGTGTGCACATGGACAAAGAGAAGGCGCAGCAACCAGGTTCCAGCGCCGAAGAAGGCAAAAGGCAAGGTTTCCGGCGCTGTCTCCTTCTCTCCCCAGACCTAGTCGCGCAAAGCAAGCCGCTAAGCCGGCGACCGGCAAGAGAGCTACAACGAAGCATGCCGAACGGAGAAAATAGCAGCAGCTCATCTGTTCACACCTTGTTTCTGCCATGTGCTTGAACGCCAAGACGTTCGCGCTTCTGTGAGATGAAAGACGTCCTTCTGCATATGTGCTTGCTCACACCGGTGCACTTGTTAGTGTATCCATTCAGTCCTGGGCTGCGGGGCATTCAGAAGTGGCTCTGTGGAGACTTCTGCATAGAGGCAGCTGTCAGAAGACGCACACTCGATTGTTCACCAAAACATATGCAGACGCGTCCTTAGCCTGTAGATTTGGATGCACAGAGTTCCCTGTGTTCGCAAGAGACAAGGGAATCGCGTCTGTACGCACAGAAGCAATAGCGGACCGTTTCCCTCGGAGTGAACGCGAAAGAGCCGTCTATATACTCGCAGACACGGGAACGTGCCTCAATGCGGTCACAGAGGCAGCAGCTTTTGCACAGATGCTCTGGTGATTCTGGCACTTTCCAGGCACACTCCTGAAAGTCGCGCACACTGCTGTTCACTCGCTAAACGACCTCTTGGGAAACACGTCTGCGGTCGATGGACCGCTCAGATTGCTTCCCGTGTAACTGTGAACTGTGTCAGCGCAGGGAATCCGTCTCTGTTGAGCAGATGTCAATCCTGCCTCGGTTTTGCTTTGTTGCCTCTACCAAGATGATTTCCCGTTTCTCTCTTCACTGGAGCAGGCAGACACAGCCAACGCACATCAAGTGTCAAGAGACACACTCTGCTGAGCTCAACGCTTGTGCAGATGCACATGTGCGACGAAGTCAACACACGTGCTTGTGGAGAGAAGGAAAGGGACTCCCAGGCGTGTGGAGCGACGGGGAGAAAGAGCGGGCGCTGAGGAACACAGTTTCAAACAGACTGTCTCCACACAAACAGGCACCTGTCTGCAGGTATCCTAGATCTTGATTCTTGAACTTGAGGAAACACGCGTCTGAGCAAAACTCCCAAACGCTTCCAGGAAAGACACAGGCTCTCCCACAAGCACACAAGTGTTTGCCCTCAGCTATAGATCAGGGACAAGCTTGTGAAGAGATGCCCTGCTATTCTTTTGCCTTATGGCATCATGTGTTTCGTTCCTCTTGGAGATCGATTGTTAAACATCTTTCCTTGGGCGACTGTGAAGCATTTGCCACCAGAGGAGAAGTAGCACGGAGCAGCATTCAGTACTGCCTACGAGTGTCTTTGCTACCCTACTAGCGGAGCTCCAAGAACAGGCACACATCTTCAGGTACCTTCCAAATGTGGATTCCCCTGCAGCCCCGTAGGCGGGCGTGCAGTACGCCAACCATCAACGGACGTTTTTCCCCTCAAGCCTGTCAGGACGTTGCTCGTCCGTCTTTCCCTCAATAGACGGGAGTAGGCGCGCTTGCGGATGTGTGCGTGTGTGTGGCCACGCGTTTGCTTAGGCATCAGTGTGTGAAAAGGTAGGTGCTTTTCTCTAGCTGCGTGTGCGTGCAAGTGGTGCTGGGTGCACATCCCTGGGTGCTCGTGGAAAGGTTTCTGCATGGTTTTCGCTGAGGAATCGTGTGTGTGCACATGGACAAAGAGAAGGCGCAGCAACCAGGTTCCAGCGCCGAAGAAGGCAAAAGGCAAGGTTTCCGGCGCTATCTCCTTCTCTCCCCAGACCTAGTCGCGCAAAGCAAGCCGCTAAGCCGGCGACCGGCAAGAGAGCTACAACGAAGCATGCCGAACGGAGAAAATAGCAGCAGCTCATCTGTTCACACCTTGTTTCTGCCATGTGCTTGAACGCCAAGACGTTCGCGCTTCTGTGAGATGAAAGACGTCCTTCTGCATATGTGCTTGCTCACACCGGTGCACTTGTTAGTGTATCCATTCAGTCCTGGGCTGCGGGGCATTCAGAAGTGGCTCTGTGGAGACTTCTGCATAGAGGCAGCTGTCAGAAGACGCACACTCGATTGTTCACCAAAACATATGCAGACGCGTCCTTAGCCTGTAGATTTGGATGCACAGAGTTCCCTGTGTTCGCAAGAGACAAGGGAATCGCGTCTGTACGCACAGAAGCAATAGCGGACCGTTTCCCTCGGAGTGAACGTGAAAGAGCCGTCTATATACTCCAGCCACGGGAACGTGCCTCAATGCAGTCACAGAGGCAGCAGCTTTTGCACAGATGCTCTGGTGATTCTGGCACTTTCCAGGCACACTCCTGAAAGTCGCGCACACTGCTGTTCACTCGCTAAACGACCTCTTGGGAAACACGTCTCCGGTCGATGGACCGCTCAGATTGCTTCTCGTGTAACTGTGAACTGTGTCAGCGCAGGGAATCCGTCTCTGTTGAGCAGATGTCAATCCTGCCTCGCTTTTGCTTTGTTGCCTCTACCAAGATGATTTCCCGTTTCTCTCTTCACTGGAGCAGGCAGACACAGCCAACGCACATCAAGTGTCAAGAGACACACTCTGCTGAGCTCAACGCTTGTGCAGATGCACATGTGCGACGAAGTCAACACACGTGCTTGTGGAGAGAAGGAAAGGGACTCCCAGGCGTGTGGAGCGACGGGGAGAAAGAGCGGGCGCTGAGGAACACAGTTTCAAACAGACTGTCTCCACACAAACAGGCACCTGTCTGCAGGTATCCTAGATCTTGATTCTTGAACTTGAGGAAACACGCGTCTGAGCAAAACTCCCAAACGCTTCCAGGAAAGACACAGGCTCTCCCACAAGCACACAAGTGTTTGCCCTCAGCTATAGATCAGGGACAAGCTTGTGAAGAGATGCCCTGCTATTCTTTCGCCTTATGGCATCATGTGTTTCGTTCCTCTTGGAGATCGATTGTTAAACGTCTTTCCTTGGGCGACTGTGAAGCATTTGCCACCGGAGGAGAAGTAGCACGGAGCAGCATTCAGTACTGCCTACGAGTGTCTTTGCTACCCTACTAGCGGAGCTCCAAGAACAGGCACACATCTTCAGGTACCTTCCAAATGTGGATTCCCCTGCAGCCCCGTAGGCGGGCGTGCAGTACGCCAACCATCAACGGACGTTTTTCCCCTCAAGCCTGTCAGGACGTTGCTCGTCCGTCTTTCCCTCAATAGATGGGAGTAGGCGCGCTTGCGGATGTGTGCGTGTGTGTGGCCACGCGTTTGCTTAGGCATCAGTGTGTGAAAAGGTAGGTGCTTTTCTCTAGCTGCGTGTGCGTGCACGTGGTGCTGGGTGCACATCCCTGGGTGCTCGTGGAAAGGTTTCTGCATGGTTTTCGCTGAGGAATCGTGTGTGTGCACATGGACAAAGAGAAGGCGCAGCAACCAGGTTCCAGCGCCGAAGAAGGCAAAAGGCAAGGTTTCCGGCGCTATCTCCTTCTCTCCCCAGACCTAGTCGCGCAAAGCAAGCCGCTAAGCCGGCGACCGGCAAGAGAGCTACAACGAAGCATGCCGAACGGAGAAAATAGCAGCAGCTCATCTGTTCACACCTTGTTTCTGCCATGTGCTTGAACGCCAAGACGTTCGCGCTTCTGTGAGATGAAAGACGTCCTTCTGCATATGTGCTTGCTCACACCGGTGCACTTGTTAGTGTATCCATTCAGTCCTGGGCTGCGGGGCATTCAGAAGTGGCTCTGTGGAGACTTCTGCATAGAGGCAGCTGTCAGAAGACGCACACTCGATTGTTCACCAAAACATATGCAGACGCGTCCTTAGCCTGTAGATTTGGATGCACAGAGTTCCCTGTGTTCGCAAGAGACAAGGGAATCGCGTCTGTACGCACAGAAGCAATAGCGGACCGTTTCCCTCGGAGTGAACGTGAAAGAGCCGTCTATATACTCGCAGCCACGGGAACGTGCCTCAATGCGGTCACAGAGGCAGCAGCTTTTGCACAGATGCTCTGGTGATTCTGGCACTTTCCAGGCACACTCCTGAAAGTCGCGCACACTGCTGTTCACTCGCTAAACGACCTCTTGGGAAACACGTCTCCGGTCGATGGACCGCTCAGATTGCTTCTCGTGTAACTGTGAACTGTGTCAGCGCAGGGAATCCGTCTCTGTTGAGCAGATGTCAATCCTGCCTCGCTTTTGCTTTGTTGCCTCTACCAAGATGATTTCCCGTTTCTCTCTTCACTGGAGCAGGCAGACACAGCCAACGCACATCAAGTGTCAAGAGACACACTCTGCTGAGCTCAACGCTTGTGCAGATGCACATGTGCCACGAAGTCAACACACGTGCTTGTGGAGAGAAGGAAAGGGACTCCCAGGCGTGTGGAGCGACGGGGAGAAAGAGCGGGCGCTGAGGAACACAGTTTCAAACAGACTGTCTCCACACAAACAGGCACCTGTCTGCAGGTATCCTAGATCTTGATTCTTGAACTTGAGGAAACACGCGTCTGAGCAAAACTCCCAAACGCTTCCAGGAAAGACACAGGCTCTCCCACAAGCACACAAGTGTTTGCCCTCAGCTATAGATCAGGGACAAGCTTGTGAAGAGATGCCCTGCTATTCTTTCGCCTTATGGCATCATGTGTTTCGTTCCTCTTGGAGATCGATTGTTAAACGTCTTTCCTTGGGCGACTGTGAAGCATTTGCCACCGGAGGAGAAGTAGCACGGAGCAGCATTCAGTACTGCCTACGAGTGTCTTTGCTACCCTACTAGCGGAGCTCCAAGAACAGGCACACATCTTCAGGTACCTTCCAAATGTGGATTCCCCTGCAGCCCCGTAGGCGGGCGTGCAGTACGCCAACCATCAACGGACGTTTTTCCCCTCAAGCCTGTCAGGACGTTGCTCGTCCGTCTTTCCCTCAATAGATGGGAGTAGGCGCGCTTGCGGATGTGTGCGTGTGTGTGGCCACGCGTTTGCTTAGGCATCAGTGTGTGAAAAGGTAGGTGCTTTTCTCTAGCTGCGTGTGCGTGCACGTGGTGCTGGGTGCACATCCCTGGGTGCTCGTGGAAAGGTTTCTGCATGGTTTTCGCTGAGGAATCGTGTGTGTGCACATGGACAAAGAGAAGGCGCAGCAACCAGGTTCCAGCGCCGAAGAAGGCAAAAGGCAAGGTTTCCGGCGCTATCTCCTTCTCTCCCCAGACCTAGTCGCGCAAAGCAAGCCGCTAAGCCGGCGACCGGCAAGAGAGCTACAACGAAGCATGCCGAACGGAGAAAATAGCAGCAGCTCATCTGTTCACACCTTGTTTCTGCCATGTGCTTGAACGCCAAGACGTTCGCGCTTCTGTGAGATGAAAGACGTCCTTCTGCATATGTGCTTGCTCACACCGGGGCACTTGTTAGTGTATCCATTCAGTCCTGGGCTGCGGGGCATTCAGGAGTGGCTCTGTGGAGACTTCTGCATAGAGGCAGCTGTCAGAACACGCACACTCGATTGTTCACCAAAACATATGCAGACGCGTCCTTAGCCTGTAGATTTGGATGCACAGAGTTCCCTGTGTTCGCAAGAGACAAGGGAATCGCGTCTGTACGCACAGAAGCAATAGCGGACCGTTTCCCTCGGAGTGAACGCGAAAGAGCCGTCTATATACTCGCAGCCACGGGAACGTGCCTCAATGCGGTCACAGAGGCAGCAGCTTTTGCACAGATGCTCTGGTGATTCTGGCACTTTCCAGGCACACTCCTGAAAGTCGCGCACACTGCTGTTCACTCGCTAAACGACCTCTTGGGAAACACGTCTCCGGTCGATGGACCGCTCAGATTGCTTCTCGTGTAACTGTGAACTGTGTCAGCGCAGGGAATCCGTCTCTGTTGAGCAGATGTCAATCCTGCCTCGGTTTTGCTTTGTTGCCTCTACCAAGATGATTTCCCGTTTCTCTCTTCACTGGAGCACGCAGACACAGCCAAGGCACATCAAGTGTCAAGAGACACACTCTGCTGAGCTCAACGCTTGTGCAGATGCACATGTGCGACGAAGTCAACACACGTGCTTGTGGAGAGAAGGAAAGGGACTCCCAGGCGTGTGGAGCGACGGGGAGAAAGAGCGGGCGCTGAGGAACACAGTTTCAGACAGACTGTCTCCACACAAACAGGCACCTGTCTGCAGGTATCCTAGATCTTGATTCTTGAACTTGAGGAAACACGCGTCTGAGCAAAACTCCCAAACGCTTCCAGGAAAGACACAGGCTCTCCCACAAGCACACAAGTGTTTGCCCTCAGCTATAGATCAGGGACAAGCTTGTGAAGAGATGCCCTGCTATTCTTTCGCCTTATGGCATCATGTGTTTCGTTCCTCTTGGAGATCGATTGTTAAACGTCTTTCCTTGGGCGACTGTGAAGCATTTGCCACCGGAGGAGAAGTAGCACGGAGCAGCATTCAGTACTGCCTACGAGTGTCTTTGCTACCCTACTAGCGGAGCTCCAAGAACAGGCACACATCTTCAGGTACCTTCCAAATGTGGATTCCTCTGCAGCCCCGTAGGCGGGCGTGCAGTACGCCAACCATCAACGGACGTTTTTCCCCTCAAGCCTGTCAGGACGTTGCTCGTCCGTCTTTCCCTCAATAGATGGGAGTAGGCGCGCTTGCGGATGTGTGCGCGTGTGTGGCCACGCGTTTGCTTAGGCATCAGTGTGTGAAAAGGTAGGTGCTTTTCTCTAGCTGCGTGTGCGTGCACGTGGTGCTGGGTGCACATGCCTGGGTGCTCGTGGAAAGGTTTCTGCATGGTTTTCGCTGAGGAATCGTGTGTGTGCACATGGACAAAGAGAAGGCGCAGCAACCAGGTTCCAGCGCCGAAGAAGGCAAAAGGCAAGGTTTCCGGCGCTATCTCCTTCTCTCCCCAGACCTAGTCGCGCAAAGCAAGCCGCGAAGCCGGCGACCGGCAAGAGAGCTACAACGAAGCATGCCGAACGGAGAAAATAGCAGCAGCTCATCTGTTCACACCTTGTTTCTGCCATGTGCTTGAACGCCAAGACGTTCGCGCTTCTGTGAGATGAAAGACGTCCTTCTGCATATGTGCTTGCTCACACCGGTGCACTTGTTAGTGTATCCATTCAGTCCTGGGCTGCGGGGCATTCAGAAGTGGCTCTGTGGAGACGTCTGCATAGAGGCAGCTGTCAGAACACGCACACTCGATTGTTCACCAAAACATATGCAGACGCGTCCTTAGCCTGTAGATTTGGATGCACAGAGTTCCCTGTGTTCGCAAGAGACAAGGGAATCGCGTCTGTACGCACAGAAGCAATAGCGGACCGTTTCCCTCGGAGTGAACGCGAAAGAGCCGTCTATATACTCGCAGCCACGGGAACGTGCCTCAATGCGGTCACAGAGGCAGCAGCTTTTGCACAGATGCTCTGGTGATTCTGGCACTTTCCAGGCACACTCCTGAAAGTCGCGCACACTGCTGTTCACTCGCTAAACGACCTCTTGGGAAACACGTCTCCGGTCGATGGACCGCTCAGATTGCTTCTCGTGTAACTGTGAACTGTGTCAGCGCAGGGAATCCGTCTCTGTTGAGCAGATGTCAATCCTGCCTCGCTTTTGCTTTGTTGCCTCTACCAAGATGATTTCCCGTTTCTCTCTTCACTGGAGCAGGCAGACACAGCCAACGCACATCAAGTGTCAAGAGACACACTCTGCTGAGCTCAACGCTTGTGCAGATGCACATGTGCGACGAAGTCAACACACGTGCTTGTGGAGAGAAGGAAAGGGACTCCCAGGCGTGTGGAGCGACGGGGAGAAAGAGCGGGCGCTGAGGAACACAGTTTCAAACAGACTGTCTCCACACAAACAGGCACCTGTCTGCAGGTATCCTAGATCTTGATTCTTGAACTTGAGGAAACACGCGTCTGAGCAAAACTCCCAAACGCTTCCAGGAAAGACACAGGCTCTCCCACAAGCACACAAGTGTTTGCTCTCAGCTATAGATCAGGGACAAGCTTGTGAAGAGATGCCCTGCTATTCTTTCGCCTTATGGCATCATGTGTTTCGTTCCTCTTGGAGATCGATTGTTAAACGTCTTTCCTTGGGCGACTGTGAAGCATTTGCCACCGGAGGAGAAGTAGCACGGAGCAGCATTCAGTACTGCCTACGAGTGTCTTTGCTACCCTACTAGCGGAGCTCCAAGAACAGGCACACATCTTCAGGTACCTTCCAAATGTGGATTCCCCTGCAGCCCCGTAGGCGGGCGTGCAGTACGCCAACCATCAACGGACGTTTTTCCCCTCAAGCCTGTCAGGACGTTGCTCGTCCGTCTTTCCCTCAATAGATGGGAGTAGGCGCGCTTGCGGATGTGTGCGTGTGTGTGGCCACGCGTTTGCTTAGGCATCAGTGTGTGAAAAGGTAGGTGCTTTTCTCTAGCTGCGTGTGCGTGCACGTGGTGCTGGGTGCACATCCCTGGGTGCTCGTGGAAAGGTTTCTGCATGGTTTTCGCTGAGGAATCGTGTGTGTGCACATGGACAAAGAGAAGGCGCAGCAACCAGGTTCCAGCGCCGAAGAAGGCAAAAGGCAAGGTTTCCGGCGCTATCTCCTTCTCTCCGCAGACCTAGTCGCGCAAAGCAAGCCGCGAAGCCGGCGACCGGCAAGAGAGCTACAACGAAGCATGCCGAACGGAGAAAATAGCAGCAGCTCATCTGTTCACACCTTGTTTCTGCCATGTGCTTGAACGCCAAGACGTTCGCGCTTCTGTGAGATGAAAGACGTCCTTCTGCATATGTGCTTGCTCACACCGGTGCACTTGTTAGTGTATCCATTCAGTCCTGGGCTGCGGGGCATTCAGGAGTGGCTCTGTGGAGACTTCTGCATAGAGGCAGCTGTCAGAACACGCACACTCGATTGTTCACCAAAACATATGCAGACGCGTCCTTAGCCTGTAGATTTGGATGCACAGAGTTCCCTGTGTTCGCAAGAGACAAGGGAATCGCGTCTGTACGCACAGAAGCAATAGCGGACCGTTTCCCTCGGAGTGAACGCGAAAGAGCCGTCTATATACTCGCAGCCACGGGAACGTGCCTCAATGCGGTCACAGAGGCAGCAGCTTTTGCACAGATGCTCTGGTGATTCTGGCACTTTCCAGGCACACTCCTGAAAGTCGCGCACACTGCTGTTCACTCGCTAAACGACCTCTTGGGAAACACGTCTCCGGTCGATGGACCGCTCAGATTGCTTCTCGTGTAACTGTGAACTGTGTCAGCGCAGGGAATCCGTCTCTGTTGAGCAGATGTCAATCCTGCCTCGGTTTTGCTTTGTTGCCTCTACCAAGATGATTTCCCGTTTCTCTCTTCACTGGAGCACGCAGACACAGCCAAGGCACATCAAGTGTCAAGAGACACACTCTGCTGAGCTCAACGCTTGTGCAGATGCACATGTGCGACGAAGTCAACACACGTGCTTGTGGAGAGAAGGAAAGGGACTCCCAGGCGTGTGGAGCGACGGGGAGAAAGAGCGGGCGCTGAGGAACACAGTTTCAGACAGACTGTCTCCACACAAACAGGCACCTGTCTGCAGGTATCCTAGATCTTGATTCTTGAACTTGAGGAAACACGCGTCTGAGCAAAACTCCCAAACGCTTCCAGGAAAGACACAGGCTCTCCCACAAGCACACAAGTGTTTGCCCTCAGCTATAGATCAGGGACAAGCTTGTGAAGAGATGCCCTGCTATTCTTTCGCCTTATGGCATCATGTGTTTCGTTCCTCTTGGAGATCGATTGTTAAACGTCTTTCCTTGGGCGACTGTGAAGCATTTGCCACCGGAGGAGAAGTAGCACGGAGCAGCATTCAGTACTGCCTACGAGTGTCTTTGCTACCCTACTAGCGGAGCTCCAAGAACAGGCACACATCTTCAGGTACCTTCCAAATGTGGATTCCTCTGCAGCCCCGTAGGCGGGCGTGCAGTACGCCAACCATCAACGGACGTTTTTCCCCTCAAGCCTGTCAGGACGTTGCTCGTCCGTCTTTCCCTCAATAGATGGGAGTAGGCGCGCTTGCGGATGTGTGCGCGTGTGTGGCCACGCGTTTGCTTAGGCATCAGTGTGTGAAAAGGTAGGTGCTTTTCTCTAGCTGCGTGTGCGTGCACGTGGTGCTGGGTGCACATGCCTGGGTGCTCGTGGAAAGGTTTCTGCATGGTTTTCGCTGAGGAATCGTGTGTGTGCACATGGACAAAGAGAAGGCGCAGCAACCAGGTTCCAGCGCCGAAGAAGGCAAAAGGCAAGGTTTCCGGCGCTATCTCCTTCTCTCCCCAGACCTAGTCGCGCAAAGCAAGCCGCGAAGCCGGCGACCGGCAAGAGAGCTACAACGAAGCATGCCGAACGGAGAAAATAGCAGCAGCTCATCTGTTCACACCTTGTTTCTGCCATGTGCTTGAACGCCAAGACGTTCGCGCTTCTGTGAGATGAAAGACGTCCTTCTGCATATGTGCTTGCTCACACCGGTGCACTTGTTAGTGTATCCATTCAGTCCTGGGCTGCGGGGCATTCAGAAGTGGCTCTGTGGAGACGTCTGCATAGAGGCAGCTGTCAGAACACGCACACTCGATTGTTCACCAAAACATATGCAGACGCGTCCTTAGCCTGTAGATTTGGATGCACAGAGTTCCCTGTGTTCGCAAGAGACAAGGGAATCGCGTCTGTACGCACAGAAGCAATAGCGGACCGTTTCCCTCGGAGTGAACGCGAAAGAGCCGTCTATATACTCGCAGCCACGGGAACGTGCCTCAATGCGGTCACAGAGGCAGCAGCTTTTGCACAGATGCTCTGGTGATTCTGGCACTTTCCAGGCACACTCCTGAAAGTCGCGCACACTGCTGTTCACTCGCTAAACGACCTCTTGGGAAACACGTCTCCGGTCGATGGACCGCTCAGATTGCTTCTCGTGTAACTGTGAACTGTGTCAGCGCAGGGAATCCGTCTCTGTTGAGCAGATGTCAATCCTGCCTCGCTTTTGCTTTGTTGCCTCTACCAAGATGATTTCCCGTTTCTCTCTTCACTGGAGCAGGCAGACACAGCCAACGCACATCAAGTGTCAAGAGACACACTCTGCTGAGCTCAACGCTTGTGCAGATGCACATGTGCGACGAAGTCAACACACGTGCTTGTGGAGAGAAGGAAAGGGACTCCCAGGCGTGTGGAGCGACGGGGAGAAAGAGCGGGCGCTGAGGAACACAGTTTCAAACAGACTGTCTCCACACAAACAGGCACCTGTCTGCAGGTATCCTAGATCTTGATTCTTGAACTTGAGGAAACACGCGTCTGAGCAAAACTCCCAAACGCTTCCAGGAAAGACACAGGCTCTCCCACAAGCACACAAGTGTTTGCTCTCAGCTATAGATCAGGGACAAGCTTGTGAAGAGATGCCCTGCTATTCTTTCGCCTTATGGCATCATGTGTTTCGTTCCTCTTGGAGATCGATTGTTAAACGTCTTTCCTTGGGCGACTGTGAAGCATTTGCCACCGGAGGAGAAGTAGCACGGAGCAGCATTCAGTACTGCCTACGAGTGTCTTTGCTACCCTACTAGCGGAGCTCCAAGAACAGGCACACATCTTCAGGTACCTTCCAAATGTGGATTCCCCTGCAGCCCCGTAGGCGGGCGTGCAGTACGCCAACCATCAACGGACGTTTTTCCCCTCAAGCCTGTCAGGACGTTGCTCGTCCGTCTTTCCCTCAATAGATGGGAGTAGGCGCGCTTGCGGATGTGTGCGTGTGTGTGGCCACGCGTTTGCTTAGGCATCAGTGTGTGAAAAGGTAGGTGCTTTTCTCTAGCTGCGTGTGCGTGCACGTGGTGCTGGGTGCACATCCCTGGGTGCTCGTGGAAAGGTTTCTGCATGGTTTTCGCTGAGGAATCGTGTGTGTGCACATGGACAAAGAGAAGGCGCAGCAACCAGGTTCCAGCGCCGAAGAAGGCAAAAGGCAAGGTTTCCGGCGCTATCTCCTTCTCTCCGCAGACCTAGTCGCGCAAAGCAAGCCGCGAAGCCGGCGACCGGCAAGAGAGCTACAACGAAGCATGCCGAACGGAGAAAATAGCAGCAGCTCATCTGTTCACACCTTGTTTCTGCCATGTGCTTGAACGCCAAGACGTTCGCGCTTCTGTGAGATGAAAGACGTCCTTCTGCATATGTGCTTGCTCACACCGGTGCACTTGTTAGTGTATCCATTCAGTCCTGGGCTGCGGGGCATTCAGGAGTGGCTCTGTGGAGACTTCTGCATAGAGGCAGCTGTCAGAACACGCACACTCGATTGTTCACCAAAACATATGCAGACGCGTCCTTAGCCTGTAGATTTGGATGCACAGAGTTCCCTGTGTTCGCAAGAGACAAGGGAATCGCGTCTGTACGCACAGAAGCAATAGCGGACCGTTTCCCTCGGAGTGAACGCGAAAGAGCCGTCTATATACTCGCAGACACGGGAACGTGCCTCAATGCGGTCACAGAGGCAGCAGCTTTTGCACAGGTGCTCTGGTGATTCTGGCACTTTCCAGGCACACTCCTGAAAGTCGCGCACACTGCTGTTCACTCGCTAAACGACCTCTTGGGAAACACGTCTGCGGTCGATGGACCGCTCAGATTGCTTCTCGTGTAACTGTGAACTGTGTCAGCGCAGGGAATCCGTCTCTGTTGAGCAGATGTCAATCCTGCCTCGGTTTTGCTTTGTTGCCTCTACCAAGATGATTTCCCGTTTCTCTCTTCACTGGAGCAGGCAGACACAGCCAACGCACATCAAGTGTCAAGAGACACACTCTGCTGAGCTCAACGCTTGTGCAGATGCACATGTGCGACGAAGTCAACACACGTGCTTGTGGAGAGAAGGAAAGGGACTCACAGGCGTGTGGAGCGACGGGGAGAAAGAGCGGGCGCTGAGGAACACAGTTTCAAACAGACTGTCTCCACACAAACAGGCACCTGTCTGCAGGTATCCTAGATCTTGATTCTTGAACTTGAGGAAACACGCGTCTGAGCAAAACTCCCAAACGCTTCCAGGAAAGACACAGGCTCTCCCACAAGCACACAAGTGTTTGCCCTCAGCTATAGATCAGGGACAAGCTTGTGAAGAGATGCCCTGCTATTCTTTCGCCTTATGGCATCATGTGTTTCGTTCCTCTTGGAGATCGATTGTTAAACGTCTTTCCTAGGGCGACTGTGAAGCATTTGCCACCGGAGGAGAAGTAGCACGGAGCAGCATTCAGTACTGCCTACGAGTGTCTTTGCTACCTTACTAGCGGAGCTCCAAGAACAGGCACACATCTTCAGGTACCTTCCAAATGTGGATTCCCCTGCAGCCCCGTAGGCGGGCGTGCAGTACGCCAACCATCAACGGACGTTTTTCCCCTCAAGCCTGTCAGGACGTTGCTCGTCCGTCTTTCCCTCAATAGATGGGAGTAGGCGCGCTTGCGGATGTGTGCGTGTGTGTGGCCACGCGTTTGCTTAGGCATCAGTGTGTGAAAAGGTAGGTGCTTTTCTCTAGCTGCGTGTGCGTGCACGTGGTGCTGGGTGCACATCCCTGGGTGCTCGTGGAAAGGTTTCTGCATGGTTTTCGCTGAGGAATCGTGTGTGTGCACATGGACAAAGAGAAGGCGCAGCAACCAGGTTCCAGCGCCGAAGAAGGCAAAAGGCAAGGTTTCCGGCGCTATCTCCTTCTCTCCGCAGACCTAGTCGCGCAAAGCAAGCCGCGAAGCCGGCGACCGGCAAGAGAGCTACAACGAAGCATGCCGAACGGAGAAAATAGCAGCAGCTCATCTGTTCACACCTTGTTTCTGCCATGTGCTTGAACGCCAAGACGTTCGCGCTTCTGTGAGATGAAAGACGTCCTTCTGCATATGTGCTTGCTCACACCGGTGCACTTGTTAGTGTATCCATTCAGTCCTGGGCTGCGGGGCATTCAGGAGTGGCTCTGTGGAGACGTCTGCATAGAGGCAGCTGTCAGAACACGCACACTCGATTGTTCACCAAAACATATGCAGACGCGTCCTTAGCCTGTAGATTTGGATGCACAGAGTTCCCTGTGTTCGCAAGAGACAAGGGAATCGCGTCTGTACGCACAGAAGCAATAGCGGACCGTTTCCCTCGGAGTGAACGCGAAAGAGCCGTCTATATACTCGCAGCCACGGGAACGTGCCTCAATGCGGTCACAGAGGCAGCAGCTTTTGCACAGATGCTCTGGTGATTCTGGCACTTTCCAGGCACACTCCTGAAAGTCGCGCACACTGCTGTTCACTCGCTAAACGACCTCTTGGGAAACACGTCTGCGGTCGATGGACCGCTCAGATTGCTTCCCGTGTAACTGTGAACTGTGTCAGCGCAGGGAATCCGTCTCTGTTGAGCAGATGTCAATCCTGCCTCGGTTTTGCTTTGTTGCCTCTACCAAGATGATTTCCCGTTTCTCTCTTCACTGGAGCAGGCAGACACAGCCAACGCACATCAAGTGTCAAGAGACACACTCTGCTGAGCTCAACGCTTGTGCAGATGCACATGTGCGACGAAGTCAACACACGTGCTTGTGGAGAGAAGGAAAGGGACTCCCAGGCGTGTGGAGCGACGGGGAGAAAGAGCGGGCGCTGAGGAACACAGTTTCAAACAGACTGTCTCCACACAAACAGGCACCTGTCTGCAGGTATCCTAGATCTTGATTCTTGAACTTGAGGAAACACGCGTCTGAGCAAAACTCCCAAACGCTTCCAGGAAAGACACAGGCTCTCCCACAAGCACACAAGTGTTTGCCCTCAGCTATAGATCAGGGACAAGCTTGTGAAGAGATGCCCTGCT
Source organism: Patagioenas fasciata (assembly GCF_037038585.1). Taxonomy (NCBI): domain Eukaryota; kingdom Metazoa; phylum Chordata; class Aves; order Columbiformes; family Columbidae; genus Patagioenas; species Patagioenas fasciata. The sequence continues at coordinate 42,978,671 of NC_092560.1, forward strand.
ATTCTTTCGCCTTATGGCATCATGTGTTTCGTTCCTCTTGGAGATCGATTGTTAAACGTCTTTCCTTGGGCGACTGTGAAGCATTTGCCACCGGAGGAGAAGTAGCACGGAGCAGCATTCAGTACTGCCTACGAGTGTCTTTGCTACCCTACTAGCGGAGCTCCAAGAACAGGCACACATCTTCAGGTACCTTCCAAATGTGGATTCCCCTGCAGCCCCGTAGGCGGGCGTGTAGTACGCCAACCATCAACGGACATTTTTCCCCTCAAGCCTGTCAGGACGTTGCTCGTCCGTCTTTCCCTCAATAGATGGGAGTAGGCGCGCTTGCGGATGTGTGCGTGTGTGTGGCCACGCGTTTGCTTAGGCATCAGTGTGTGAAAAGGTAGGTGCTTTTCTCTAGCTGCGTGTGCGTGCACGTGGTGCTGGGTGCACATCCCTGGGTGCTCGTGGAAAGGTTTCTGCATGGTTTTCGCTGAGGAATCGTGTGTGTGCACATGGACAAAGAGAAGGCGCAGCAACCAGGTTCCAGCGCCGAAGAAGGCAAAAGGCAAGGTTTCCGGCGCTATCTCCTTCTCTCCGCAGACCTAGTCGCGCAAAGCAAGCCGCGAAGCCGGCGACCGGCAAGAGAGCTACAACGAAGCATGCCGAACGGAGAAAATAGCAGCAGCTCATCTGTTCACACCTTGTTTCTGCCATGTGCTTGAACGCCAAGACGTTCGCGCTTCTGTGAGATGAAAGACGTCCTTCTGCATATGTGCTTGCTCACACCGGTGCACTTGTTAGTGTATCCATTCAGTCCTGGGCTGCGGGGCATTCAGGAGTGGCTCTGTGGAGACGTCTGCATAGAGGCAGCTGTCAGAACACGCACACTCGATTGTTCACCAAAACATATGCAGACGCGTCCTTAGCCTGTAGATTTGGATGCACAGAGTTCCCTGTGTTCGCAAGAGACAAGGGAATCGCGTCTGTACGCACAGAAGCAATAGCGGACCGTTTCCCTCGGAGTGAACGCGAAAGAGCCGTCTATATACTCGCAGCCACGGGAACGTGCCTCAATGCGGTCACAGAGGCAGCAGCTTTTGCACAGATGCTCTGGTGATTCTGGCACTTTCCAGGCACACTCCTGAAAGTCGCGCACACTGCTGTTCACTCGCTAAACGACCTCTTGGGAAACACGTCTCCGGTCGATGGACCGCTCAGATTGCTTCTCGTGTAACTGTGAACTGTGTCAGCGCAGGGAATCCGTCTCTGTTGAGCAGATGTCAATCCTGCCTCGGTTTTGCTTTGTTGCCTCTACCAAGATGATTTCCCGTTTCTCTCTTCACTGGAGCAGGCAGACACAGCCAACGCACATCAAGTGTCAAGAGACACACTCTGCTGAGCTCAACGCTTGTGCAGATGCACATGTGCGACGAAGTCAACACACGTGCTTGTGGAGAGAAGGAAAGGGACTCCCAGGCGTGTGGAGCGACGGGGAGAAAGAGCGGGCGCTGAGGAACACAGTTTCAAACAGACTGTCTCCACACAAACAGGCACCTGTCTGCAGGTATCCTAGATCTTGATTCTTGAACTTGAGGAAACACGCGTCTGAGCAAAACTCCCAAACGCTTCCAGGAAAGACACAGGCTCTCCCACAAGCACACAAGTGTTTGCCCTCAGCTATAGATCAGGGACAAGCTTGTGAAGAGATGCCCTGCTATTCTTTCGCCTTATGGCATCATGTGTTTCGTTCCTCTTGGAGATCGATTGTTAAACGTCTTTCCTTGGGCGACTGTGAAGCATTTGCCACCGGAGGAGAAGTAGCACGGAGCAGCATTCAGTACTGCCTACGAGTGTCTTTGCTACCCTACTAGCGGAGCTCCAAGAACAGGCACACATCTTCAGGTACCTTCCAAATGTGGATTCCCCTGCAGCCCCGTAGGCGGGCGTGTAGTACGCCAACCATCAACGGACATTTTTCCCCTCAAGCCTGTCAGGACGTTGCTCGTCCGTCTTTCCCTCAATAGATGGGAGTAGGCGCGCTTGCGGATGTGTGCGTGTGTGTGGCCACGCGTTTGCTTAGGCATCAGTGTGTGAAAAGGTAGGTGCTTTTCTCTAGCTGCGTGTGCGTGCACGTGGTGCTGGGTGCACATCCCTGGGTGCTCGTGGAAAGGTTTCTGCATGGTTTTCGCTGAGGAATCGTGTGTGTGCACATGGACAAAGAGAAGGCGCAGCAACCAGGTTCCAGCGCCGAAGAAGGCAAAAGGCAAGGTTTCCGGCGCTATCTCCTTCTCTCCGCAGACCTAGTCGCGCAAAGCAAGCCGCGAAGCCGGCGACCGGCAAGAGAGCTACAACGAAGCATGCCGAACGGAGAAAATAGCAGCAGCTCATCTGTTCACACCTTGTTTCTGCCATGTGCTTGAACGCCAAGACGTTCGCGCTTCTGTGAGATGAAAGACGTCCTTCTGCATATGTGCTTGCTCACACCGGTGCACTTGTTAGTGTATCCATTCAGTCCTGGGCTGCGGGGCATTCAGGAGTGGCTCTGTGGAGACGTCTGCATAGAGGCAGCTGTCAGAACACGCACACTCGATTGTTCACCAAAACATATGCAGACGCGTCCTTAGCCTGTAGATTTGGATGCACAGAGTTCCCTGTGTTCGCAAGAGACAAGGGAATCGCGTCTGTACGCACAGAAGCAATAGCGGACCGTTTCCCTCGGAGTGAACGCGAAAGAGCCGTCTATATACTCGCAGCCACGGGAACGTGCCTCAATGCGGTCACAGAGGCAGCAGCTTTTGCACAGATGCTCTGGTGATTCTGGCACTTTCCAGGCACACTCCTGAAAGTCGCGCACACTGCTGTTCACTCGCTAAACGACCTCTTGGGAAACACGTCTCCGGTCGATGGACCGCTCAGATTGCTTCTCGTGTAACTGTGAACCGTGTCAGCGCAGGGAATCCGTCTCTGTTGAGCAGATGTCAATCCTGCCTCGCTTTTGCTTTGTTGCCTCTACCAAGATGATTTCCCGTTTCTCTCTTCACTGGAGCAGGCAGACACAGCCAACGCACATCAAGTGTCAAGAGACACACTCTGCTGAGCTCAACGCTTGTGCAGATGCACATGTGCCACGAAGTCAACACACGTACTTGTGGAGAGAAGGAAAGGGACTCACAGGCGTGTGGAGCGACGGGGAGAAAGAGCGGGCGCTGAGGAACACAGTTTCAAACAGACTGTCTCCACACAAACAGGCACCTGTCTGCAGGTATCCTAGATCTTGATTGTTGAACTTGAGGAAACACGCGTCTGAGCAAAACTCCCAAACGCTTCCAGGAAAGACACAGGCTCTCCCACAAGCACACAAGTGTTTGCCCTCAGCTATAGATCAGGGACAAGCTTGTGAAGAGATGCCCTGCTATTCTTTCGCCTTATGGCATCATGTGTTTCCTTCCTCTTGGAGATCGATTGTTAAACGTCTTTCCTAGGGTGACTGTGAAGCATTTGCCACCGGAGGAGAAGTAGCACGGAGCAGCATTCAGTACTGCCTACGAGTGTCTTTGCTACCCTACTAGCGGAGCTCCAAGAACAGGCACACATCTTCAGGTACCTTCCAAATGTGGATTCCCCTGCAGCCCCGTAGGCGGGCGTGCAGTACGCCAACCATCAACGGACGTTTTTCCCCTCAAGCCTGTCAGGACGTTGCTCGTCCGTCTTTCCCTCAATAGATGGGAGTAGGCGCGCTTGCGGATGTGTGCGTGTGTGTGGCCACGCGTTTGCTTAGGCATCAGTGTGTGAAAAGGTAGGTGCTTTTCTCTAGCTGCGTGTGCGTGCACGTGGTGCTGGGTGCACATCCCTGGGTGCTCGAGGTAAGGTTTCTGCATGGTTTTCGCTGAGGAATCGTGTGTGTGCACATGGACAAAGAGAAGGCGCAGCAACCAGGTTCCAGCGCCGAAGAAGGCAAAAGGCAAGGTTTCCGGCGCTATCTCCTTCTCTCCCCAGACCTAGTCGCGCAAAGGAAGCCGCTAAGCCGGCGACCGGCAAGAGAGCTACAACGAAGCATGCCGAACGGAGAAAATAGCAGCAGCTCATCTGTTCACACCTTGTTTCTGCCATGTGCTTGAACGCCAAGACGTTCGCGCTTCTGTGAGATGAAAGACGTCCTTCTGCATATGTGCTTGCTCACACCGGTGCACTTGTTAGTGTATCCATTCAGTCCTGGGCTGCGGGGCATTCAGGAGTGGCTCTGTGGAGACGTCTGCATAGAGGCAGCTGTCAGAACACGCACACTCGATTGTTCACCAAAACATATGCAGACGCGTCCTTAGCCTGTAGATTTGGATGCACAGAGTTCCCTGTGTTCGCAAGAGACAAGGGAATCGCGTCTGTACGCACAGAAGCAATAGCGGACCGTTTCCCTCGGAGTGAACGCGAAAGAGCCGTCTATATACTCGCAGCCACGGGAACGTGCCTCAATGCGGTCACAGAGGCAGCAGCTTTTGCACAGATGCTCTGGTGATTCTGGCACTTTCCAGGCACACTCCTGAAAGTCGCGCACACTGCTGTTCACTCGCTAAACGACCTCTTGGGAAACACGTCTCCGGTCGATGGACCGCTCAGATTGCTTCTCGTGTAACTGTGAACTGTGTCAGCGCAGGGAATCCGTCTCTGTTGAGCAGATGTCAATCCTGCCTCGCTTTTGCTTTGTTGCCTCTACCAAGATGATTTCCCGTTTCTCTCTTCACTGGAGCACGCAGACACAGCCAACGCACATCAAGTGTCAAGAGACACACTCTGCTGAGCTCAACGCTTGTGCAGATGCACATGTGCGACGAAGTCAACACACGTGCTTGTGGAGAGAAAGAAAGGGACTCACAGGCGTGTGGAGCGACGGGGAGAAAGAGCGGGCGCTGAGGAACACAGTTTCAAACAGACTGTCTCCACACAAACAGGCACCTGTCTGCAGGTATCCTAGATCTTGATTCTTGAACTTGAGGAAACACGCGTCTGAGCAAAACTCCCAAACGCTTCCAGGAAAGACACAGGCTCTCCCACAAGCACACAAGTGTTTGCCCTCAGCTATAGATCAGGGACAAGCTTGTGAAGAGATGCCCTGCTATTCTTTCGCCTTATGGCATCATGTGTTTCGTTCCTCTTGGAGATCGATTGTTAAACGTCTTTCCTAGGGCGACTGTGAAGCATTTGCCAGCGGAGGAGAAGTAGCACGGAGCAGCATTCAGTACTGCCTACGAGTGTCTTTGCTACCCTACTAGCAGAGCTCCAAGAACAGGCACACATCTTCAGGTACCTTCCAAATGTGGATTCCCCTGCAGCCCCGTAGGCGGGCGTGCAGTACGCCAACCATCAACGGACGTTTTTCCCCTCAAGCCTGTCAGGACGTTGCTCGTCCGTCTTTCCCTCAATAGATGGGAGTAGGCGCGCTTGCGGATGTGTGCGTGTGTGTGGCCACGCGTTTGCTTAGGCATCAGTGTGTGAAAAGGTAGGTGCTTTTCTCTAGCTGCGTGTGCGTGCACGTGGTGCTGGGTGCACATCCCTGGGTGCTCGTGGAAAGGTTTCTGCATGGTTTTCGCTGAGGAATCGTGTGTGTGCACATGGACAAAGAGAAGGCGCAGCAACCAGGTTCCAGCGCCGAAGAAGGCAAAAGGCAAGGTTTCCGGCGCTATCTCCTTCTCTCCGCAGACCTAGTCGCGCAAAGCAAGCCGCGAAGCCGGCGACCGGCAAGAGAGCTACAACGAAGCATGCCGAACGGAGAAAATAGCAGCAGCTCATCTGTTCACACCTTGTTTCTGCCATGTGCTTGAACGCCAAGACGTTCGCGCTTCTGTGAGATGAAAGACGTCCTTCTGCATATGTGCTTGCTCACACCGGTGCACTTGTTAGTGTATCCATTCAGTCCTGGGCTGCGGGGCATTCAGGAGTGGCTCTGTGGAGACGTCTGCATAGAGGCAGCTGTCAGAACACGCACACTCGATTGTTCACCAAAACATATGCAGACGCGTCCTTAGCCTGTAGATTTGGATGCACAGAGTTCCCTGTGTTCGCAAGAGACAAGGGAATCGCGTCTGTACGCACAGAAGCAATAGCGGACCGTTTCCCTCGGAGTGAACGCGAAAGAGCCGTCTATATACTCGCAGCCACGGGAACGTGCCTCAATGCGGTCACAGAGGCAGCAGCTTTTGCACAGATGCTCTGGTGATTCTGGCACTTTCCAGGCACACTCCTGAAAGTCGCGCACACTGCTGTTCACTCGCTAAACGACCTCTTGGGAAACACGTCTGCGGTCGATGGACCGCTCAGATTGCTTCCCGTGTAACTGTGAACTGTGTCAGCGCAGGGAATCCGTCTCTGTTGAGCAGATGTCAATCCTGCCTCGGTTTTGCTTTGTTGCCTCTACCAAGATGATTTCCCGTTTCTCTCTTCACTGGAGCAGGCAGACACAGCCAACGCACATCAAGTGTCAAGAGACACACTCTGCTGAGCTCAACGCTTGTGCAGATGCACATGTGCGACGAAGTCAACACACGTGCTTGTGGAGAGAAGGAAAGGGACTCCCAGGCGTGTGGAGCGACGGGGAGAAAGAGCGGGCGCTGAGGAACACAGTTTCAAACAGACTGTCTCCACACAAACAGGCACCTGTCTGCAGGTATCCTAGATCTTGATTCTTGAACTTGAGGAAACACGCGTCTGAGCAAAACTCCCAAACGCTTCCAGGAAAGACACAGGCTCTCCCACAAGCACACAAGTGTTTGCCCTCAGCTATAGATCAGGGACAAGCTTGTGAAGAGATGCCCTGCTATTCTTTCGCCTTATGGCATCATGTGTTTCGTTCCTCTTGGAGATCGATTGTTAAACGTCTTTCCTTGGGCGACTGTGAAGCATTTGCCACCGGAGGAGAAGTAGCACGGAGCAGCATTCAGTACTGCCTACGAGTGTCTTTGCTACCCTACTAGCGGAGCTCCAAGAACAGGCACACATCTTCAGGTACCTTCCAAATGTGGATTCCCCTGCAGCCCCGTAGGCGGGCGTGTAGTACGCCAACCATCAACGGACATTTTTCCCCTCAAGCCTGTCAGGACGTTGCTCGTCCGTCTTTCCCTCAATAGATGGGAGTAGGCGCTTGCGGATGTGTGCGTGTGTGTGGCCACGCGTTTGCTTAGGCATCAGTGTGTGAAAAGGTAGGTGCTTTTCTCTAGCTGCGTGTGCGTGCACGTGGTGCTGGGTGCACATCCCTGGGTGCTCGTGGAAAGGTTTCTGCATGGTTTTCGCTGAGGAATCGTGTGTGTGCACATGGACAAAGAGAAGGCGCAGCAACCAGGTTCCAGCGCCGAAGAAGGCAAAAGGCAAGGTTTCCGGCGCTATCTCCTTCTCTCCGCAGACCTAGTCGCGCAAAGCAAGCCGCGAAGCCGGCGACCGGCAAGAGAGCTACAACGAAGCATGCCGAACGGAGAAAATAGCAGCAGCTCATCTGTTCACACCTTGTTTCTGCCATGTGCTTGAACGCCAAGACGTTCGCGCTTCTGTGAGATGAAAGACGTCCTTCTGCATATGTGCTTGCTCACACCGGTGCACTTGTTAGTGTATCCATTCAGTCCTGGGCTGCGGGGCATTCAGGAGTGGCTCTGTGGAGACGTCTGCATAGAGGCAGCTGTCAGAACACGCACACTCGATTGTTCACCAAAACATATGCAGACGCGTCCTTAGCCTGTAGATTTGGATGCACAGAGTTCCCTGTGTTCGCAAGAGACAAGGGAATCGCGTCTGTACGCACAGAAGCAATAGCGGACCGTTTCCCTCGGAGTGAACGCGAAAGAGCCGTCTATATACTCGCAGCCACGGGAACGTGCCTCAATGCGGTCACAGAGGCAGCAGCTTTTGCACAGATGCTCTGGTGATTCTGGCACTTTCCAGGCACACTCCTGAAAGTCGCGCACACTGCTGTTCACTCGCTAAACGACCTCTTGGGAAACACGTCTCCGGTCGATGGACCGCTCAGATTGCTTCTCGTGTAACTGTGAACTGTGTCAGCGCAGGGAATCCTTCTCTGTTGAGCAGATGTCAATCCTGCCTCGGTTTTGCTTTGTTGCCTCTACCAAGATGATTTCCCGTTTCTCTCTTCACTGGAGCAGGCAGACACAGCCAACGCACATCAAGTGTCAAGAGACACACTCTGCTGAGCTCAACGCTTGTGCAGATGCACATGTGCGACGAAGTCAACACACGTGCTTGTGGAGAGAAGGAAAGGGACTCCCAGGCGTGTGGAGCGACGGGGAGAAAGAGCGGGCGCTGAGGAACACAGTTTCAAACAGACTGTCTCCACACAAACAGGCACCTGTCTGCAGGTATCCTAGATCTTGATTCTTGAACTTGAGGAAACACGCGTCTGAGCAAAACTCCCAAACGCTTCCAGGAAAGACACAGGCTCTCCCACAAGCACACAAGTGTTTGCCCTCAGCTATAGATCAGGGACAAGCTTGTGAAGAGATGCCCTGCTATTCTTTCGCCTTATGGCATCATGTGTTTCGTTCCTCTTGGAGATCGATTGTTAAACGTCTTTCCTTGGGCGACTGTGAAGCATTTGCCACCGGAGGAGAAGTAGCACGGAGCAGCATTCAGTACTGCCTACGAGTGTCTTTGCTACCCTACTAGCGGAGCTCCAAGAACAGGCACACATCTTCAGGTACCTTCCAAATGTGGATTCCCCTGCAGCCCCGTAGGCGGGCGTGTAGTACGCCAACCATCAACGGACATTTTTCCCCTCAAGCCTGTCAGGACGTTGCTCGTCCGTCTTTCCCTCAATAGATGGGAGTAGGCGCGCTTGCGGATGTGTGCGTGTGTGTGGCCACGCGTTTGCTTAGGCATCAGTGTGTGAAAAGGTAGGTGCTTTTCTCTAGCTGCGTGTGCGTGCACGTGGTGCTGGGTGCACATCCCTGGGTGCTCGTGGAAAGGTTTCTGCATGGTTTTCGCTGAGGAATCGTGTGTGTGCACATGGACAAAGAGAAGGCGCAGCAACCAGGTTCCAGCGCCGAAGAAGGCAAAAGGCAAGGTTTCCGGCGCTATCTCCTTCTCTCCGCAGACCTAGTCGCGCAAAGCAAGCCGCGAAGCCGGCGACCGGCAAGAGAGCTACAACGAAGCATGCCGAACGGAGAAAATAGCAGCAGCTCATCTGTTCACACCTTGTTTCTGCCATGTGCTTGAACGCCAAGACGTTCGCGCTTCTGTGAGATGAAAGACGTCCTTCTGCATATGTGCTTGCTCACACCGGTGCACTTGTTAGTGTATCCATTCAGTCCTGGGCTGCGGGGCATTCAGGAGTGGCTCTGTGGAGACGTCTGCATAGAGGCAGCTGTCAGAACACGCACACTCGATTGTTCACCAAAACATATGCAGACGCGTCCTTAGCCTGTAGATTTGGATGCACAGAGTTCCCTGTGTTCGCAAGAGACAAGGGAATCGCGTCTGTACGCACAGAAGCAATAGCGGACCGTTTCCCTCGGAGTGAACGCGAAAGAGCCGTCTATATACTCGCAGACACGGGAACGTGCCTCAATGCGGTCACAGAGGCAGCAGCTTTTGCACAGATGCTCTGGTGATTCTGGCACTTTCCAGGCACACTCCTGAAAGTCGCGCACACTGCTGTTCACTCGCTAAACGACCTCTTGGGAAACACGTCTCCGGTCGATGGACCGCTCAGATTGCTTCTCGTGTAACTGTGAACCGTGTCAGCGCAGGGAATCCGTCTCTGTTGAGCAGATGTCAATCCTGCCTCGCTTTTGCTTTGTTGCCTCTACCAAGATGATTTCCCGTTTCTCTCTTCACTGGAGCACGCAGACACAGCCAACGCACATCAAGTGTCAAGAGACACACTCTGCTGAGCTCAACGCTTGTGCAGATGCACATGTGCCACGAAGTCAACACACGTACTTGTGGAGAGAAGGAAAGGGACTCACAGGCGTGTGGAGCGACGGGGAGAAAGAGCGGGCGCTGAGGAACACAGTTTCAAACAGACTGTCTCCACACAAACAGGCACCTGTCTGCAGGTATCCTAGATCTTGATTGTTGAACTTGAGGAAACACGCGTCTGAGCAAAACTCCCAAACGCTTCCAGGAAAGACACAGGCTCTCCCACAAGCACACAAGTGTTTGCCCTCAGCTATAGATCAGGGACAAGCTTGTGAAGAGATGCCCTGCTATTCTTTCGCCTTATGGCATCATGTGTTTCGTTCCTCTTGGAGATCGATTGTTAAACGTCTTTCCTAGGGCGACTGTGAAGCATTTGCCAGCGGAGGAGAAGTAGCACGGAGCAGCATTCAGTACTGCCTACGAGTGTCTTTGCTACCCTACTAGCAGAGCTCCAAGAACAGGCACACATCTTCAGGTACCTTCCAAATGTGGATTCCCCTGCAGCCCCGTAGGCGGGCGTGCAGTACGCCAACCATCAACGGACGTTTTTCCCCTCAAGCCTGTCAGGACGTTGCTCGTCCGTCTTTCCCTCAATAGATGGGAGTAGGCGCGCTTGCGGATGTGTGCGTGTGTGTGGCCACGCGTTTGCTTAGGCATCAGTGTGTGAAAAGGTAGGTGCTTTTCTCTAGCTGCGTGTGCGTGCACGTGGTGCTGGGTGCACATCCCTGGGTGCTCGTGGAAAGGTTTCTGCATGGTTTTCGCTGAGGAATCGTGTGTGTGCACATGGACAAAGAGAAGGCGCAGCAACCAGGTTCCAGCGCCGAAGAAGGCAAAAGGCAAGGTTTCCGGCGCTATCTCCTTCTCTCCCCAGACCTAGTCGCGCAAAGCAAGCCGCTAAGCCGGCGACCGGCAAGAGAGCTACAACGAAGCATGCCGAACGGAGAAAATAGCAGCAGCTCATCTGTTCACACCTTGTTTCTGCCATGTGCTTGAACGCCAAGACGTTCGCGCTTCTGTGAGATGAAAGACGTCCTTCTGCATATGTGCTTGCTCACACCGGTGCACTTGTTAGTGTATCCATTCGGTCCTGGGCTGCGGGGCATTCAGGAGTGGCTCTGTGGAGACTTCTGCATAGAGGCAGCTGTCAGAACACGCACACTCGATTGTTCACCAAAACATATGCAGACGCGTCCTTAGCCCGTAGATTTGGATGCACAGAGTTCCCTGTGTTCGCAAGAGACAAGGGAATCGCGTCTGTACGCACAGAAGCAATAGCGGACCGTTTCCCTCGGAGTGAACGCGAAAGAGCCGTCTATATACTCGCAGCCACGGGAACGTGCCTCAATGCGGTCACAGAGGCAGCAGCTTTTGCACAGATGCTCTGGTGATTCTGGCACTTTCCAGGCACACTCCTGAAAGTCGCGCACACTGCTGTTCACTCGCTAAACGACCTCTTGGGAAACACGTCTCCGGTCGATGGACCGCTCAGATTGCTTCTCGTGTAACTGTGAACTGTGTCAGCGCAGGGAATCCGTCTCTGTTGAGCAGATGTCAATCCTGCCTCGCTTTTGCTTTGTTGCCTCTACCAAGATGATTTCCCGTTTCTCTCTTCACTGGAGCACGCAGACACAGCCAACGCACATCAAGTGTCAAGAGACACACTCTGCTGAGCTCAACGCTTGTGCAGATGCACATGTGCGACGAAGTCAACACACGTGCTTGTGGAGAGAAGGAAAGGGACTCACAGGCGTGTGGAGCGACGGGGAGAAAGAGCGGGCGCTGAGGAACACAGTTTCAAACAGACTGTCTCCACACAAACAGGCACCTGTCTGCAGGTATCCTAGATCTTGATTCTTGAACTTGAGGAAACACGCGTCTGAGCAAAACTCCCAAACGCTTCCAGGAAAGACACAGGCTCTCCCACAAGCACACAAGTGTTTGCCCTCAGCTATAGATCAGGGACAAGCTTGTGAAGAGATGCCCTGCTATTCTTTCGCCTTATGGCATCATGTGTTTCGTTCCTCTTGGAGATCGATTGTTAAACGTCTTTCCTAGGGCGACTGTGAAGCATTTGCCACCGGAGGAGAAGTAGCACGGAGCAGCATTCAGTACTGCCTACGAGTGTCTTTGCTACCCTACTAGCGGAGCTCCAAGAACAGGCACACATCTTCAGGTACCTTCCAAATGTGGATTCCCCTGCAGCCCCGTAGGCGGGCGTGCAGTACGCCAACCATCAACGGACGTTTTTCCCCTCAAGCCTGTCAGGACGTTGCTCGTCCGTCTTTCCCTCAATAGATGGGAGTAGGCGCGCTTGCGGATGTGTGCGTGTGTGTGGCCACGCGTTTGCTTAGGCATCAGTGTGTGAAAAGGTAGGTGCTTTTCTCTAGCTGCGTGTGCGTGCACGTGGTGCTGGGTGCACATCCCTGGGTGCTCGTGGAAAGGTTTCTGCATGGTTTTCGCTGAGGAATCGTGTGTGTGCACATGGACAAAGAGAAGGCGCAGCAACCAGGTTCCAGCGCCGAAGAAGGCAAAAGGCAAGGTTTCCGGCGCTATCTCCTTCTCTCCCCAGACCTAGTCGCGCAAAGGAAGCCGCTAAGCCGGCGACCGGCAAGAGAGCTACAACGAAGCATGCCGAACGGAGAAAATAGCAGCAGCTCATCTGTTCACACCTTGTTTCTGCCATGTGCTTGAACGCCAAGACGTTCGCGCTTCTGTGAGATGAAAGACGTCCTTCTGCATATGTGCTTGCTCACACCGGTGCACTTGTTAGTGTATCCATTCAGTCCTGGGCTGCGGGGCATTCAGGAGTGGCTCTGTGGAGACGTCTGCATAGAGGCAGCTGTCAGAACACGCACACTCGATTGTTCACCAAAACATATGCAGACGCGTCCTTAGCCTGTAGATTTGGATGCACAGAGTTCCCTGTGTTCGCAAGAGACAAGGGAATCGCGTCTGTACGCACAGAAGCAATAGCGGACCGTTTCCCTCGAAGTGAACGCGAAAGAGCCGTCTATATACTCGCAGCCACGGGAACGTGCCTCAATGCGGTCACAGAGGCAGCAGCTTTTGCACAGATGCTCTGGTGATTCTGGCACTTTCCAGGCACACTCCTGAAAGTCGCGCACACTGCTGTTCACTCGCTAAACGACCTCTTGGGAAACATGTCTCCGGTCGATGGACCGCTCAGATTGCTTCTCGTGTAACTGTGAACTGTGTCAGCGCAGGGAATCCGTCTCTGTTGAGCAGATGTCAATCCTGCCTCGCTTTTGCTTTGTTGCCTCTACCAAGATGATTTCCCGTTTCTCTCTTCACTGGAGCACGCAGACACAGCCAACGCACATCAAGTGTCAAGAGACACACTCTGCTGAGCTCAACGCTTGTGCAGATGCACATGTGCGACGAAGTCAACACACGTGCTTGTGGAGAGAAAGAAAGGGACTCACAGGCGTGTGGAGCGACGGGGAGAAAGAGCGGGCGCTGAGGAACACAGTTTCAAACAGACTGTCTCCACACAAACAGGCACCTGTCTGCAGGTATCCTAGATCTTGATTCTTGAACTTGAGGAAACACGCGTCTGAGCAAAACTCCCAAACGCTTCCAGGAAAGACACAGGCTCTCCCACAAGCACACAAGTGTTTGCCCTCAGCTATAGATCAGGGACAAGCTTGTGAAGAGATGCCCTGCTATTCTTTCGCCTTATGGCATCATGTGTTTCGTTCCTCTTGGAGATCGATTGTTAAACGTCTTTCCTAGGGCGACTGTGAAGCATTTGCCACCGGAGGAGAAGTAGCACGGAGCAGCATTCAGTACTGCCTACGAGTGTCTTTGCTACCCTACTAGCAGAGCTCCAAGAACAGGCACACATCTTCAGGTACCTTCCAAATGTGGATTCCCCTGCAGCCCCGTAGGCGGGCGTGCAGTACGCCAACCATCAACGGACGTTTTTCCCCTCAAGCCTGTCAGGACGTTGCTCGTCCGTCTTTCCCTCAATAGATGGGAGTAGGCGCGCTTGCGGATGTGTGCGTGTGTGTGGCCACGCGTTTGCTTAGGCATCAGTGTGTGAAAAGGTAGGTGCTTTTCTCTAGCTGCGTGTGCGTGCACGTGGTGCTGGGTGCACATCCCTGGGTGCTCGTGGAAAGGTTTCTGCATGGTTTTCGCTGAGGAATCGTGTGTGTGCACATGGACAAAGAGAAGGCGCAGCAACCAGGTTCCAGCGCCGAAGAAAGCAAAAGGCAAGGTTTCCGGCGCTATCTCCTTCTCTCCCCAGACCTAGTCGCGCAAAGCAAGCCGCTAAGCCGGCGACCGGCAAGAGAGCTACAACGAAGCATGCCGAACGGAGAAAATAGCAGCAGCTCATCTGTTCACACCTTGTTTCTGCCATGTGCTTGAACGCCAAGACGTTCGCGCTTCTGTGAGATGAAAGACGTCCTTCTGCATATGTGCTTGCTCACACCGGTGCACTTGTTAGTGTATCCATTCGGTCCTGGGCTGCGGGGCATTCAGGAGTGGCTCTGTGGAGACTTCTGCATAGAGGCAGCTGTCAGAACACGCACACTCGATTGTTCACCAAAACATATGCAGACGCGTCCTTAGCCTGTAGATTTGGATGCACAGAGTTCCCTGTGTTCGCAAGAGACAAGGGAATCGCGTCTGTACGCACAGAAGCAATAGCGGACCGTTTCCCTCGGAGTGAACGCGAAAGAGCCGTCTATATACTCGCAGACACGGGAACGTGCCTCAATGCGGTCACAGAGGCAGCAGCTTTTGCACAGGTGCTCTGGTGATTCTGGCACTTTCCAGGCACACTCCTGAAAGTCGCGCACACTGCTGTTCACTCGCTAAACGACCTCTTGGGAAACACGTCTCTGGTCGATGGACCGATCAGATTGCTTCTCGTGTAACTGTGAACTGTGTCAGCGCAGCGAATCCGTCTCTGTTGAGCAGATGTCAATCCTGCCTCGCTTTTGCTTTGTTGCCTCTACCAAGATGATTTCCCGTTTCTCTCTTCACTGGAGCGGGCAGACACAGCCAACGCACATCAAGTGTCAAGAGACACACTCTGCTGAGCTCAACGCTTGTGCAGATGCACATGTGCGACGAAGTCAACACACGTGCTTGTGGAGAGAAAGAAAGGGACTCCCAGGCGTGTGGAGCGACGGGGAGAAAGAGCGGGCGCTGAGGAACACAGTTTCAAACAGACTGTCTCCACACAAACAGGCACCTGTCTGCAGGTATCCTAGATCTTGATTCTTGAACTTGAGGAAACACGCGTCTGAGCAAAACTCCCAAACGCTTCCAGGAAAGACACAGGCTCTCCCACAAGCACACAAGTGTTTGCCCTCAGCTATAGATCAGGGACAAGCTTGTGAAGAGATGCCCTGCTATTCTTTCGCCTTATGGCATCATGTGTTTCGTTCCTCTTGGAGATCGATTGTTAAACGTCTTTCCTAGGGCGACTGTGAAGCATTTGCCACCGGAGGAGAAGTAGCACGGAGCAGCATTCAGTACTGCCTACGAGTGTCTTTGCTACCCTACTAGCAGAGCTCCAAGAACAGGCACACATCTTCAGGTACCTTCCAAATGTGGATTCCCCTGCAGCCCCGTAGGCGGGCGTGCAGTACGCCAACCATCAACGGACGTTTTTCCCCTCAAGCCTGTCAGGACGTTGCTCGTCCGTCTTTCCCTCAATAGATGGGAGTAGGCGCGCTTGCGGATGTGTGCGTGTGTGTGGCCACGCGTTTGCTTAGGCATCAGTGTGTGAAAAGGTAGGTGCTTTTCTCTAGCTGCGTGTGCGTGCACGTGGTGCTGGGTGCACATCCCTGGGTGCTCGTGGAAAGGTTTCTGCATGGTTTTCGCTGAGGAATCGTGTGTGTGCACATGGACAAAGAGAAGGCGCAGCAACCAGGTTCCAGCGCCGAAGAAGGCAAAAGGCAAGGTTTCCGGCGCTATCTCCTTCTCTCCCCAGACCTAGTCGCGCAAAGCAAGCCGCTAAGCCGGCGACCGGCAAGAGAGCTACAACGAAGCATGCCGAACGGAGAAAATAGCAGCAGCTCATCTGTTCACACCTTGTTTCTGCCATGTGCTTGAACGCCAAGACGTTCGCGCTTCTGTGAGATGAAAGACGTCCTTCTGCATATGTGCTTGCTCACACCGGTGCACTTGTTAGTGTATCCATTCGGTCCTGGGCTGCGGGGCATTCAGGAGTGGCTCTGTGGAGACTTCTGCATAGAGGCAGCTGTCAGAACACGCACACTCGATTGTTCACCAAAACATATGCAGACGCGTCCTTAGCCTGTAGATTTGGATGCACAGAGTTCCCTGTGTTCGCAAGAGACAAGGGAATCGCGTCTGTACGCACAGAAGCAATAGCGGACCGTTTCCCTCGGAGTGAACGCGAAAGAGCCGTCTATATACTCGCAGACACGGGAACGTGCCTCAATGCGGTCACAGAGGCAGCAGCTTTTGCACAGGTGCTCTGGTGATTCTGGCACTTTCCAGGCACACTCCTGAAAGTCGCGCACACTGCTGTTCACTCGCTAAACGACCTCTTGGGAAACACGTCTCTGGTCGATGGACCGCTCAGATTGCTTCTCGTGTAACTGTGAACTGTGTCAGCGCAGCGAATCCGTCTCTGTTGAGCAGATGTCAATCCTGCCTCGCTTTTGCTTTGTTGCCTCTACCAAGATGATTTCCCGTTTCTCTCTTCACTGGAGCGGGCAGACACAGCCAACGCACATCAAGTGTCAAGAGACACACTCTGCTGAGCTCAACGCTTGTGCAGATGCACATGTGCGACGAAGTCAACACACGTGCTTGTGGAGAGAAAGAAAGGGACTCCCAGGCGTGTGGAGCGACGGGGAGAAAGAGCGGGCGCTGAGGAACACAGTTTCAAACAGACTGTCTCCACACAAACAGGCACCTGTCTGCAGGTATCCTAGATCTTGATTGTTGAACTTGAGGAAACACGCGTCTGAGCAAAACTCCCAAACGCTTCCAGGAAAGACACAGGCTCTCCCACAAGCACACAAGTGTTTGCCCTCAGCTATAGATCAGGGACAAGCTTGTGAAGAGATGCCCTGCTATTCTTTCGCCTTATGGCATCATGTGTTTCGTTCCTCTTGGAGATCGATTGTTAAACGTCTTTCCTAGGGCGACTGTGAAGCATTTGCCACCGGAGGAGAAGTAGCACGGAGCAGCATTCAGTACTGCCTACGAGTGTCTTTGCTACCCTACTAGCGGAGCTCCAAGAACAGGCACACATCTTCAGGTACCTTCCAAATGTGGATTCCCCTGCAGCCCCGTAGGCGGGCGTGCAGTACGCCAACCATCAACGGACGTTTTTCCCCTCAAGCCTGTCAGGACGTTGCTCGTCCGTCTTTCCCTCAACAGATGGGAGTAGGCGCGCTTGCGGATGTGTGCGTGTGTGTGGCCACGCGTTTGCTTAGGCATCAGTGTGTGAAAAGGTAGGTGCTTTTCTCTAGCTGCGTGTGCGTGCACGTGGTGCTGGGTGCACATCCCTGGGTGCTCGTGGAAAGGTTTCTGCATGGTTTTCGCTGAGGAATCGTGTGTGTGCACATGGACAAAGAGAAGGCGCAGCAACCAGGTTCCAGCGCCGAAGAAGGCAAAAGGCAAGGTTTCCGGCGCTATCTCCTTCTCTCCCCAGACCTAGTCGCGCAAAGCAAGCCGCTAAGCCGGCGACCGGCAAGAGAGCTACAACGAAGCATGCCGAACGGAGAAAATAGCAGCAGCTCATCTGTTCACACCTTGTTTCTGCCATGTGCTTGAACGCCAAGACGTTCGCGCTTCTGTGAGATGGAAGACGTCCTTCTGCATATGTGCTTGCTCACACCGGTGCACTTGTTAGTGTATCCATTCGGTCCTGGGCTGCGGGGCATTCAGGAGTGGCTCTGTGGAGACTTCTGCATAGAGGCAGCTGTCAGAACACGCACACTCGATTGTTCACCAAAACATATGCAGACGCGTCCTTAGCCTGTAGATTTGGATGCACAGAGTTCCCTGTGTTCGCAAGAGACAAGGGAATCGCGTCTGTACGCACAGAAGCAATAGCGGACCGTTTCCCTCGGAGTGAACGCGAAAGAGCCGTCTATATACTCGCAGCCACGGGAACGTGCCTCAATGCGGTCACAGAGGCAGCAGCTTTTGCACAGATGCTCTGGTGATTCTGGCACTTTCCAGGCACACTCCTGAAAGTCGCGCACACTGCTGTTCACTCGCTAAACGACCTCTTGGGAAACACGTCTCCGGTCGATGGACCGCTCAGATTGCTTCTCGTGTAACTGTGAACTGTGTCAGCGCAGGGAATCCGTCTCTGTTGAGCAGATGTCAATCCTGCCTCGCTTTTGCTTTGTTGCCTCTACCAAGATGATTTCCCGTTTCTCTCTTCACTGGAGCACGCAGACACAGCCAACGCACATCAAGTGTCAAGAGACACACTCTGCTGAGCTCAACGCTTGTGCAGATGCACATGTGCGACGAAGTCAACACACGTGCTTGTGGAGAGAAAGAAAGGGACTCCCAGGCGTGTGGAGCGACGGGGAGAAAGAGCGGGCGCTGAGGAACACAGTTTCAAACAGACTGTCTCCACACAAACAGGCACCTGTCTGCAGGTATCCTAGATCTTGATTCTTGAACTTGAGGAAACACGCGTCTGAGCAAAACTCCCAAACGCTTCCAGGAAAGACACAGGCTCTCCCACAAGCACACAAGTGTTTGCCCTCAGCTATAGATCAGGGACAAGCTTGTGAAGAGATGCCCTGCTATTCTTTCGCCTTATGGCATCATGTGTTTCGTTCCTCTTGGAGATCGATTGTTAAACGTCTTTCCTAGGGCGACTGTGAAGCATTTGCCAGCGGAGGAGAAGTAGCACGGAGCAGCATTCAGTACTGCCTACGAGTGTCTTTGCTACCCTACTAGCGGAGCTCCAAGAACAGGCACACATCTTCAGGTACCTTCCAAATGTGGATTCCCCTGCAGCCCCGTAGGCGGGCGTGCAGTACGCCAACCATCAACGGACGTTTTTCCCCTCAAGCCTGTCAGGACGTTGCTCGTCCGTCTTTCCCTCAATAGATGGGAGTAGGCGCGCTTGCGGATGTGTGCGTGTGTGTGGCCACGCGTTTGCTTAGGCATCAGTGTGTGAAAAGGTAGGTGCTTTTCTCTAGCTGCGTGTGCGTGCACGTGGTGCTGGGTGCACATCCCTGGGTGCTCGTGGAAAGGTTTCTGCATGGTTTTCGCTGAGGAATCGTGTGTGTGCACATGGACAAAGAGAAGGCGCAGCAACCAGGTTCCAGCGCCGAAGAAGGCAAAAGGCAAGGTTTCCGGCGCTATCTCCTTCTCTCCCCAGACCTAGTCGCGCAAAGCAAGCCGCTAAGCCGGCGACCGGCAAGAGAGCTACAACGAAGCATGCCGAACGGAGAAAATAGCAGCAGCTCATCTGTTCACACCTTGTTTCTGCCATGTGCTTGAACGCCAAGACGTTCGCGCTTCTGTGAGATGGAAGACGTCCTTCTGCATATGTGCTTGCTCACACCGGTGCACTTGTTAGTGTATCCATTCAGTCCTGGGCTGCGGGGCAGTCAGGAGTGGCTCTGTGGAGACTTCTGCATAGAGGCAGCTGTCAGAACACGCACACTCGATTGTTCACCAAAACATATGCAGACGCGTCCTTAGCCTGTAGATTTGGATGCACAGAGTTCCCTGTGTTCGCAAGAGACAAGGGAATCGCGTCTGTACGCACAGAAGCAATAGCGGACCGTTTCCCTCGGAGTGAACGCGAAAGAGCCATCTATATACTCGCAGACACGGGAACGTGCCTCAATGCGGTCACAGAGGCAGCAGCTTTTGCACAGATGCTCTGGTGATTCTGGCACTTTCCAGGCACACTCCTGAAAGTCGCGCACACTGCTGTTCACTCGCTAAACGACCTCTTGGGAAACACGTCTCCGGTCGATGGACCGCTCAGATTGCTTCTCGTGTAACTGTGAACTGTGTCAGCGCAGGGAATCCGTCTCTGTTGAGCAGATGTCAATCCTGCCTCGCTTTTGCTTTGTTGCCTCTACCAAGATGATTTCCCGTTTCTCTCTTCACTGGAGCAGGCAGACACAGCCAACGCACATCAAGTGTCAAGAGACACACTCTGCTGAGCTCAACGCTTGTGCAGATGCACATGTGCGACGAAGTCAACACACGTGCTTGTGGAGAGAAAGAAAGGGACTCCCAGGCGTGTGGAGCGACGGGGAGAAAGAGCGGGCGCTGAGGAACACAGTTTCAAACAGACTGTCTCCACACAAACAGGCACCTGTCTGCAGGTATCCTAGATCTTGATTCTTGAACTTGAGGAAACACGCGTCTGAGCAAAACTCCCAAACGCTTCCAGGAAAGACACAGGCTCTCCCACAAGCACACAAGTGTTTGCCCTCAGCTATAGATCAGGGACAAGCTTGTGAAGAGATGCCCTGCTATTCTTTCGCCTTATGGCATCATGTGTTTCGTTCCTCTTGGAGATCGATTGTTAAACGTCTTTCCTAGGGCGACTGTGAAGCATTTGCCAGCGGAGGAGAAGTAGCACGGAGCAGCATTCAGTACTGCCTACGAGTGTCTTTGCTACCCTACTAGCAGAGCTCCAAGAACAGGCACACATCTTCAGGTACCTTCCAAATGTGGATTCCCCTGCAGCCCCGTAGGCGGGCGTGCAGTACGCCAACCATCAACGGACGTTTTTCCCCTCAAGCCTGTCAGGACGTTGCTCGTCCGTCTTTCCCTCAATAGATGGGAGTAGGCGCGCTTGCGGATGTGTGCGTGTGTGTGGCCACGCGTTTGCTTAGGCATCAGTGTGTGAAAAGGTAGGTGCTTTTCTCTAGCTGCGTGTGCGTGCACGTGGTGCTGGGTGCACATCCCTGGGTGCTCGTGGAAAGGTTTCTGCATGGTTTTCGCTGAGGAATCGTGTGTGTGCACATGGACAAAGAGAAGGTGCAGCAACCAGGTTCCAGCGCCGAAGAAGGCAAAAGGCAAGGTTTCCGGCGCTATCTCCTTCTCTCCCCAGACCTAGTCGCGCAAAGCAAGCCGCTAAGCCGGCGACCGGCAAGAGAGCTACAACGAAGCATGCCGAACGGAGAAAATAGCAGCAGCTCATCTGTTCACACCTTGTTTCTGCCATGTGCTTGAACGCCAAGACGTTCGCGCTTCTGTGAGATGAAAGACGTCCTTCTGCATATGTGCTTGCTCACACCGGTGCACTTGTTAGCGTATCCTTTCAGTCCTGGGCTGCGGGGCATTCAGGAGTGGCTCTGTGGAGACGTCTGCATAGAGGCAGCTGTCAGAACACGCACACTCGATTGTTCACCAAAACATATGCAGACGCGTCCTTAGCCTGTAGATTTGGATGCACAGAGTTCCCTGTGTTCGCAAGAGACAAGGGAATCGCGTCTGTACGCACAGAAGCAATAGCGGACCGTTTCCCTCGGAGTGAACGCGAAAGAGCCGTCTATATACTCGCAGACACGGGAACGTGCCTCAATGCGGTCACAGAGGCAGCAGCTTTTGCACAGGTGCTCTGGTGATTCTGGCACTTTCCAGGCACACTCCTGAAAGTCGCGCACACTGCTGTTCACTCGCTAAACGACCTCTTGGGAAACACGTCTCCGGTCGATGGACCGCTCAGATTGCTTCTCGTGTAACTGTGAACTGTGTCAGCGCAGGGAATCCGTCTCTGTTGAGCAGATGTCAATCCTGCCTCGCTTTTGCTTTGTTGCCTCTACCAAGATGATTTCCCGTTTCTCTCTTCACTGGAGCGGGCAGACACAGCCAACGCACATCAAGTGTCAAGAGACACACTCTGCTGAGCTCAACGCTTGTGCAGATGCACATGTGCGACGAAGTCAACACACGTGCTTGTGGAGAGAAAGAAAGGGACTCCCAGGCGTGTGGAGCGACGGGGAGAAAGAGCGGGCGCTGAGGAACACAGTTTCAAACAGACTGTCTCCACACAAACAGGCACCTGTCTGCAGGTATCCTAGATCTTGATTCTTGAACTTGAGGAAACACGCGTCTGAGCAAAACTCCCAAACGCTTCCAGGAAAGACACAGGCTCTCCCACAAGCACACAAGTGTTTGCCCTCAGCTATAGATCAGGGACAAGCTTGTGAAGAGATGCCCTGCTATTCTTTCGCCTTATGGCATCATGTGTTTCGTTCCTCTTGGAGATCGATTGTTAAACGTCTTTCCTTGGGCGACTGTGAAGCATTTGCCAGCGGAGGAGAAGTAGCACGGAGCAGCATTCAGTACTGCCTACGAGTGTCTTTGCTACCCTACTAGCGGAGCTCCAAGAACAGGCACACATCTTCAGGTACCTTCCAAATGTGGATTCCCCTGCAGCCCCGTAGGCGGGCGTGCAGTACGCCAACCATCAACGGACGTTTTTCCCCTCAAGCCTGTCAGGACGTTGCTCGTCCGTCTTTCCCTCAATAGATGGGAGTAGGCGCGCTTGCGGATGTGTGCGTGTGTGTGGCCACGCGTTTGCTTAGGCATCAGTGTGTGAAAAGGTAGGTGCTTTTCTCTAGCTGCGTGTGCGTGCACGTGGTGCTGGGTGCACATCCCTGGGTGCTCGTGGAAAGGTTTCTGCATGGTTTTCGCTGAGGAATCGTGTGTGTGCACATGGACAAAGAGAAGGCGCAGCAACCAGGTTCCAGCGCCGAAGGCGGCAAAAGGCAAGGTTTCCGGCGCTATCTCCTTCTCTCCCCAGACCTAGTCGCGCAAAGCAAGCCGCTAAGCCGGCGACCGGCAAGAGAGCTACAACGAAGCATGCCGAACGGAGAAAATAGTGCAGCTCATCTGTTCACACCTTGTTTCTGCCATGTGCTTGAACGCCAAGACGTTCGCGCTTCTGTGAGATGAAAGACGTCCTTCTGCATATGTGCTTGCTCACACCGGTGCACTTGTTAGCGTATCCTTTCAGTCCTGGGCTGCGGGGCATTCAGGAGTGGCTCTGTGGAGACGTCTGCATAGAGGCAGCTGTCAGAACACGCACACTCGATTGTTCACCAAAACATATGCAGACGCGTCCTTAGCCTGTAGATTTGGATGCACAGAGTTCCCTGTGTTCGCAAGAGACAAGGGAATCGCGTCTGTACGCACAGAAGCAATAGCGGACCGTTTCCCTCGGAGTGAACGCGAAAGAGCCGTCTATATACTCGCAGACACGGGAACGTGCCTCAATGCGGTCACAGAGGCAGCAGCTTTTGCACAGGTGCTCTGGTGATTCTGGCACTTTCCAGGCACACTCCTGAAAGTCGCGCACACTGCTGTTCACTCGCTAAACGACCTCTTGGGAAACACGTCTCCGGTCGATGGACCGCTCAGATTGCTTCTCGTGTAACTGTGAACTGTGTCAGCGCAGGGAATCCGTCTCTGTTGAGCAGATGTCAATCCTGCCTCGCTTTTGCTTTGTTGCCTCTACCAAGATGATTTCCCGTTTCTCTCTTCACTGGAGCGGGCAGACACAGCCAACGCACATCAAGTGTCAAGAGACACACTCTGCTGAGCTCAACGCTTGTGCAGATGCACATGTGCGACGAAGTCAACACACGTGCTTGTGGAGAGAAAGAAAGGGACTCCCAGGCGTGTGGAGCGACGGGGAGAAAGAGCGGGCGCTGAGGAACACAGTTTCAAACAGACTGTCTCCACACAAACAGGCACCTGTCTGCAGGTATCCTAGATCTTGATTCTTGAACTTGAGGAAACACGCGTCTGAGCAAAACTCCCAAACGCTTCCAGGAAAGACACAGGCTCTCCCACAAGCACACAAGTGTTTGCCCTCAGCTATAGATCAGGGACAAGCTTGTGAAGAGATGCCCTGCTATTCTTTCGCCTTATGGCATCATGTGTTTCGTTCCTCTTGGAGATCGATTGTTAAACGTCTTTCCTTGGGCGACTGTGAAGCATTTGCCAGCGGAGGAGAAGTAGCACGGAGCAGCATTCAGTACTGCCTACGAGTGTCTTTGCTACCCTACTAGCGGAGCTCCAAGAACAGGCACACATCTTCAGGTACCTTCCAAATGTGGATTCCCCTGCAGCCCCGTAGGCGGGCGTGCAGTACGCCAACCATCAACGGACGTTTTTCCCCTCAAGCCTGTCAGGACGTTGCTCGTCCGTCTTTCCCTCAATAGATGGGAGTAGGCGCGCTTGCGGATGTGTGCGTGTGTGTGGCCACGCGTTTGCTTAGGCATCAGTGTGTGAAAAGGTAGGTGCTTTTCTCTAGCTGCGTGTGCGTGCACGTGGTGCTGGGTGCACATCCCTGGGTGCTCGTGGAAAGGTTTCTGCATGGTTTTCGCTGAGGAATCGTGTGTGTGCACATGGACAAAGAGAAGGCGCAGCAACCAGGTTCCAGCGCCGAAGGCGGCAAAAGGCAAGGTTTCCGGCGCTATCTCCTTCTCTCCCCAGACCTAGTCGCGCAAAGCAAGCCGCTAAGCCGGCGACCGGCAAGAGAGCTACAACGAAGCATGCCGAACGGAGAAAATAGTGCAGCTCATCTGTTCACACCTTGTTTCTGCCATGTGCTTGAACGCCAAGACGTTCGCGCTTCTGTGAGATGAAAGACGTCCTTCTGCATATGTGCTTGCTCACACCGGTGCACTTGTTAGCGTATCCATTCAGTCCTGGGCTGCGGGGCATTCAGGAGTGGCTCTGTGGAGACGTCTGCATAGAGGCAGCTGTCAGAACACGCACACTCGATTGTTCACCAAAACATATGCAGACGCGTCCTTAGCCTGTAGATTTAGATGCACAGAGTTCCCTGTGTTCGCAAGAGACAAGGGAATCGCGTCTGTACGCACAGAAGCAATAGCGGACCGTTTCCCTCGGAGTGAACGCGAAAGAGCCGTCTATATACTCGCAGACACGGGAACGTGCCTCAATGCGGTCACAGAGGCAGCAGCTTTTGCACAGATGCTCTGGTGATTCTGGCACTTTCCAGGCACACTCCTGAAAGTCGCGCACACTGCTGTTCACTCGCTAAACGACCTCTTGGGAAACACGTCTCCGGTCGATGGACCGCTCAGATTGCTTCTCGTGTAACTGTGAACTGTGTCAGCGTAGGGAATCCGTCTCTGTTGAGCAGATGTCAATCCTGCCTCGCTTTTGCTTTGTTGCCTCTACCAAGATGATTTCCCGTTTCTCTCTTCACTGGAGCAGGCAGACACAGCCAACGCACATCAAGTGTCAAGAGACACACTCTGCTGAGCTCAACGCTTGTGCAGATGCACATGTGCGACGAAGTCAACACACGTGCTTGTGGAGAGAAAGAAAGGGACTCCCAGGCGTGTGGAGCGGCGGGGAGAAAGAGCGGGCGCTGAGGAACACAGTTTCAAACAGACTGTCTCCACACAAACAGGCACCTGTCTGCAGGTATCCTAGATCTTGATTCTTGAACTTGAGGAAACACGCGTCTGAGCAAAACTCCCAAACGCTTCCAGGAAAGACACAGGCTCTCCCACAAGCACACAAGTGTTTGCCCTCAGCTATAGATCAGGGACAAGCTTGTGAAGAGATGCCCTGCTATTCTTTCGCCTTATGGCATCATGTGTTTCGTTCCTCTTGGAGATCGATTGTTAAACGTCTTTCCTAGGGCGACTGTGAAGCATTTGCCAGCGGAGGAGAAGTAGCACGGAGCAGCATTCAGTACTGCCTACGAGTGTCTTTGCTACCCTACTAGCGGAGCTCCAAGAACAGGCACACATCTTCAGGTACCTTCCAAATGTGGATTCCCCTGCAGCCCCGTAGGCGGGCGTGCAGTACGCCAACCATCAACGGACGTTTTTCCCCTCAAGCCTGTCAGGACGTTGCTCGTCCGTCTTTCCCTCAATAGATGGGAGTAGGCGCGCTTGCGGATGTGTGCGTGTGTGTGGCCACGCGTTTGCTTAGGCATCAGTGTGTGAAAAGGTAGGTGCTTTTCTCTAGCTGCGTGTGCGTGCACGTGATGCTGGGTGCACATCCCTGGGTGCTCGTGGAAAGGTTTCTGCATGGTTTTCGCTGAGGAATCGTGTGTGTGCACATGGACAAAGAGAAGGCGCAGCAACCAGGTTCCAGCGCCGAAGAAGGCAAAAGGCAAGGTTTCCGGCGCTATCTCCTTCTCTCCCCAGACCTAGTCGCGCAAAGCAAGCCGCTAAGCCGGCGACCGGCAAGAGAGCTACAACGAAGCATGCCGAACGGAGAAAATAGCAGCAGCTCATCTGTTCACACCTTGTTTCTGCCATGTGCTTGAACGCCAAGACGTTCGCGCTTCTGTGAGATGAAAGACGTCCTTCTGCATATGTGCTTGCTCACACCGGTGCACTTGTTAGCGTATCCATTCAGTCCTGGGCTGCGGGGCATTCAGGAGTGGCTCTGTGGAGGCGTCTGCATAGAGGCAGCTGTCAGAACATGCACACTCGATTGTTCACCAAAACATATGCAGACGCGTCCTTAGCCTGTAGATTTAGATGCACAGAGTTCCCTGTGTTCGCAAGAGACAAGGGAATCGCGTCTGTACGCACAGAAGCAATAGCGGACCGTTTCCCTCGGAGTGAACGCGAAAGAGCCGTCTATATACTCGCAGACACGGGAACGTGCCTCAATGCGGTCACAGAGGCAGCAGCTTTTGCACAGATGCTCTGGTGATTCTGGCACTTTCCAGGCACACTCCTGAAAGTCGCGCACACTGCTGTTCACTCGCTAAACGACCTCTTGGGAAACACGTCTCCGGTCGATGGACCGCTCAGATTGCTTCTCGTGTAACTGTGAACTGTGTCAGCGTAGGGAATCCGTCTCTGTTGAGCAGATGTCAATCCTGCCTCGCTTTTGCTTTGTTGCCTCTACCAAGATGATTTCCCGTTTCTCTCTTCACTGGAGCAGGCAGACACAGCCAACGCACATCAAGTGTCAAGAGACACACTCTGCTGAGCTCAACGCTTGTGCAGATGCACATGTGCGACGAAGTCAACACACGTGCTTGTGGAGAGAAAGAAAGGGACTCCCAGGCGTGTGGAGCGGCGGGGAGAAAGAGCGGGCGCTGAGGAACACAGTTTCAAACAGACTGTCTCCACACAAACAGGCACCTGTCTGCAGGTATCCTAGATCTTGATTCTTGAACTTGAGGAAACACGCGTCTGAGCAAAACTCCCAAACGCTTCCAGGAAAGACACAGGCTCTCCCACAAGCACACAAGTGTTTGCCCTCAGCTATAGATCAGGGACAAGCTTGTGAAGAGATGCCCTGCTATTCTTTCGCCTTATGGCATCATGTGTTTCGTTCCTCTTGGAGATCGATTGTTAAACGTCTTTCCTAGGGCGACTGTGAAGCATTTGCCAGCGGAGGAGAAGTAGCACGGAGCAGCATTCAGTACTGCCTACGAGTGTCTTTGCTACCCTACTAGCGGAGCTCCAAGAACAGGCACACATCTTCAGGTACCTTCCAAATGTGGATTCCCCTGCAGCCCCGTAGGCGGGCGTGCAGTACGCCAACCATCAACGGACGTTTTTCCCCTCAAGCCTGTCAGGACGTTGCTCGTCCGTCTTTCCCTCAATAGATGGGAGTAGGCGCGCTTGCGGATGTGTGCGTGTGTGTGGCCACGCGTTTGCTTAGGCATCAGTGTGTGAAAAGGTAGGTGCTTTTCTCTAGCTGCGTGTGCGTGCACGTGATGCTGGGTGCACATCCCTGGGTGCTCGTGGAAAGGTTTCTGCATGGTTTTCGCTGAGGAATCGTGTGTGTGCACATGGACAAAGAGAAGGCGCAGCAACCAGGTTCCAGCGCCGAAGAAGGCAAAAGGCAAGGTTTCCGGCGCTATCTCCTTCTCTCCCCAGACCTAGTCGCGCAAAGCAAGCCGCTAAGCCGGCGACCGGCAAGAGAGCTACAACGAAGCATGCCGAACGGAGAAAATAGCAGCAGCTCATCTGTTCACACCTTGTTTCTGCCATGTGCTTGAACGCCAAGACGTTCGCGCTTCTGTGAGATGAAAGACGTCCTTCTGCATATGTGCTTGCTCACACCGGTGCACTTGTTAGCGTATCCATTCAGTCCTGGGCTGCGGGGCATTCAGGAGTGGCTCTGTGGAGGCGTCTGCATAGAGGCAGCTGTCAGAACATGCACACTCGATTGTTCGCCAAAACATATGCAGACGCGTCCTTAGCCTGTAGATTTGGATGCACAGAGTTCCCTGTGTTCGCAAGAGACAAGGGAATCGCGCCTGTACGCACAGAAGCAATAGCGGACCGTTTCCCTCGGAGTGAACGCGAAAGAGCCGTCTATATACTCGCAGACACGGGAACGTGCCTCAATGCGGTCACAGAGGCAGCAGCTTTTGCACAGGTGCTCTGGTGATTCTGGCACTTTCCAGGCACACTCCTGAAAGTCGCGCACACTGCTGTTCACTCGCTAAACGACCTCTTGGGAAACACGTCTCCGGTCGATGGACCGCTCAGATTGCTTCTCGTGTAACTGTGAACTGTGTCAGCGCAGGGAATCCGTCTCTGTTGAGCAGATGTCAATCCTGCCTCGCTTTTGCTTTGTTGCCTCTACCAAGATGATTTCCCGTTTCTCTCTTCACTGGAGCAGGCAGACACAGCCAACGCACATCAAGTGTCAAGAGACACACTCTGCTGAGCTCAACGCTTGTGCAGATGCACATGTGCGACGAAGTCAACACACGTGCTTGTGGAGAGAAAGAAAGGGACTCCCAGGCGTGTGGAGCGACGGGGAGAAAGAGCGGGCGCTGAGGAACACAGTTTCAAACAGACTGTCTCCACACAAACAGGCACCTGTCTGCAGGTATCCTAGATCTTGATTCTTGAACTTGAGGAAACACGCGTCTGAGCAAAACTCCCAAACGCTTCCAGGAAAGACACAGGCTCTCCCACAAGCACACAAGTGTTTGCCCTCAGCTATAGATCAGGGACAAGCTTGTGAAGAGATGCCCTGCTATTCTTTCGCCTTATGGCATCATGTGTTTCGTTCCTCTTGGAGATCGATTGTTAAACGTCTTTCCTAGGGCGACTGTGAAGCATTTGCCAGCGGAGGAGAAGTAGCACGGAGCAGCATTCAGTACTGCCTACGAGTGTCTTTGCTACCCTACTAGCGGAGCTCCAAGAACAGGCACACATCTTCAGGTACCTTCCAAATGTGGATTCCCCTGCAGCCCCGTAGGCGGGCGTGCAGTACGCCAACCATCAACGGACGTTTTTCCCCTCAAGCCTGTCAGGACGTTGCTCGTCCGTCTTTCCCTCAATAGATGGGAGTAGGCGCGCTTGCGGATGTGTGCGTGTGTGTGGCCACGCGTTTGCTTAGGCATCAGTGTGTGAAAAGGTAGGTGCTTTTCTCTAGCTGCGTGTGCGTGCACGTGGTGCTGGGTGCACATCCCTGGGTGCTCGTGGAAAGGTTTCTGCATGGTTTTCGCTGAGGAATCGTGTGTGTGCACATGGACAAAGAGAAGGTGCAGCAACCAGGTTCCAGCGCCGAAGAAGGCAAAAGGCAAGGTTTCCGGCGCTATCTCCTTCTCTCCCCAGACCTAGTCGCGCAAAGCAAGCCGCTAAGCCGGCAACCGGCAAGAGAGCTACAACGAAGCATGCCGAACGGAGAAAATAGCAGCAGCTCATCTGTTCACACCTTGTTTCTGCCATGTGCTTGAACGCCAAGACGTTCGCGCTTCTGTGAGATGAAAGACGTCCTTCTGCATATGTGCTTGCTCACACCGGTGCACTTGTTAGCGTATCCTTTCAGTCCTGGGCTGCGGGGCATTCAGGAGTGGCTCTGTGGAGACGTCTGCATAGAGGCAGCTGTCAGAACACGCACACTCGATTGTTCACCAAAACATATGCAGACGCGTCCTTAGCCTGTAGATTTGGATGCACAGAGTTCCCTGTGTTCGCAAGAGACAAGGGAATCGCGTCTGTACGCACAGAAGCAATAGCGGACCGTTTCCCTCGGAGTGAACGCGAAAGAGCCGTCTATATACTCGCAGACACGGGAACGTGCCTCAATGCGGTCGCAGAGGCAGCAGCTTTTGCACAGATGCTCTGGTGATTCTGGCACTTTCCAGGCACACTCCTGAAAGTCGCGCACACTGCTGTTCACTCGCTAAACGACCTCTTGGGAAACACGTCTCCGGTCGATGGACCGCTCAGATTGCTTCTCGTGTAACTGTGAACTGTGTCAGCGCAGGGAATCCGTCTCTGTTGAGCAGATGTCAATCCTGCCTCGCTTTTGCTTTGTTGCCTCTACCAAGATGATTTCCCGTTTCTCTCTTCACTGGAGCAGGCAGACACAGCCAACGCACATCAAGTGTCAAGAGACACACTCTGCTGAGCTCAACGCTTGTGCAGATGCACATGTGCGACGAAGTCAACACACGTGCTTGTGGAGAGAAAGAAAGGGACTCCCAGGCGTGTGGAGCGACGGGGAGAAAGAGCGGGCGCTGAGGAACACAGTTTCAAACAGACTGTCTCCACACAAACAGGCACCTGTCTGCAGGTATCCTAGATCTTGATTCTTGAACTTGAGGAAACACGCGTCTGAGCAAAACTCCCAAACGCTTCCAGGAAAGACACAGGCTCTCCCACAAGCACACAAGTGTTTGCCCTCAGCTATAGATCAGGGACAAGCTTGTGAAGAGATGCCCTGCTATTCTTTCGCCTTATGGCATCATGTGTTTCGTTCCTCTTGGAGATCGATTGTTAAACGTCTTTCCTAGGGCGACTGTGAAGCATTTGCCTGCGGAGGAGAAGTAGCACGGAGCAGCATTCAGTACTGCCTACGAGTGTCTTTGCTACCCTACTAGCGGAGCTCCAAGAACAGGCACACATCTTCAGGTACCTTCCAAATGTGGATTCCCCTGCAGCCCCGTAGGCGGGCGTGCAGTACGCCAACCATCAACGGACGTTTTTCCCCTCAAGCCTGTCAGGACGTTGCTCGTCCGTCTTTCCCTCAACAGATGGGAGTAGGCGCGCTTGCGGATGTGTGCGTGTGTGTGGCCACGCGTTTGCTTAGGCATCAGTGTGTGAAAAGGTAGGTGCTTTTCTCTAGCTGCGTGTGCGTGCACGTGGTGCTGGGTGCACATCCCTGGGTGCTCGTGGAAAGGTTTCTGCATGGTTTTCGCTGAGGAATCGTGTGTGTGCACATGGACAAAGAGAAGGCGCAGCAACCAGGTTCCAGCGCCGAAGAAGGCAAAAGGCAAGGTTTCCGGCGCTATCTCCTTCTCTCCGCAGACCTAGTCGCGCAAAGCAAGCCGCTAAGCCGGCGACCGGCAAGAGAGCTACAACGAAGCATGCCGAACGGAGAAAATAGCAGCAGCTCATCTGTTCACACCTTGTTTCTGCCATGTGCTTGAACGCCAAGACGTTCGCGCTTCTGTGAGATGGAAGACGTCCTTCTGCATATGTGCTTGCTCACACCGGTGCACTTGTTAGTGTATCCATTCAGTCCTGGGCTGCGGGGCATTCAGGAGTGGCTCTGTGGAGACTTCTGCATAGAGGCAGCTGTCAGAACACGCACACTCGATTGTTCACCAAAACATATGCAGACGCGTCCTTAGCCTGTAGATTTGGATGCACAGAGTTCCCTGTGTTCGCAAGAGACAAGGGAATCGCGTCTGTACGCACAGAAGCAATAGCGGACCGTTTCCCTCGGAGTGAACGCGAAAGAGCCGTCTATATACTCGCAGACACGGGAACGTGCCTCAATGCGGTCACAGAGGCAGCAGCTTTTGCACAGATGCTCTGGTGATTCTGGCACTTTCCAGGCACACTCCTGAAAGTCGCGCACACTGCTGTTCACTCGCTAAACGACCTCTTGGGAAACACGTCTCCGGTCGATGGACCGCTCAGATTGCTTCTCGTGTAACTGTGAACTGTGTCAGCGCAGGGAATCCGTCTCTGTTGAGCAGATGTCAATCCTGCCTCGCTTTTGCTTTGTTGCCTCTACCAAGATGATTTCCCGTTTCTCTCTTCACTGGAGCACGCAGACACAGCCAACGCACATCAAGTGTCAAGAGACACACTCTGCTGAGCTCAACGCTTGTGCAGATGCACATGTGCGACGAAGTCAACACACGTGCTTGTGGAGAGAAAGAAAGGGACTCCCAGGCGTGTGGAGCGACGGGGAGAAAGAGCGGGCGCTGAGGAACACAGTTTCAAACAGACTGTCTCCACACAAACAGGCACCTGTCTGCAGGTATCCTAGATCTTGATTCTTGAACTTGAGGAAACACGCGTCTGAGCAAAACTCCCAAACGCTTCCAGGAAAGACACAGGCTCTCCCACAAGCACACAAGTGTTTGCCCTCAGCTATAGATCAGGGACAAGCTTGTGAAGAGATGCCCTGCTATTCTTTCGCCTTATGGCATCATGTGTTTCGTTCCTCTTGGAGATCGATTGTTAAACGTCTTTCCTAGGGCGACTGTGAAGCATTTGCCAGCGGAGGAGAAGTAGCACGGAGCAGCATTCAGTACTGCCTACGAGTGTCTTTGCTACCCTACTAGCGGAGCTCCAAGAACAGGCACACATCTTCAGGTACCTTCCAAATGTGGATTCCCCTGCAGCCCCGTAGG
Source organism: Patagioenas fasciata (assembly GCF_037038585.1). Lineage (NCBI taxonomy): Eukaryota > Metazoa > Chordata > Aves > Columbiformes > Columbidae > Patagioenas > Patagioenas fasciata. Next base: position 43,011,153 of record NC_092560.1, read on the forward strand.
CGGGCGTGCAGTACGCCAACCATCAACGGACGTTTTTCCCCTCAAGCCTGTCAGGACGTTGCTCGTCCGTCTTTCCCTCAATAGATGGGAGTAGGCGCGCTTGCGGATGTGTGCGTGTGTGTGGCCACGCGTTTGCTTAGGCATCAGTGTGTGAAAAGGTAGGTGCTTTTCTCTAGCTGCGTGTGCGTGCACGTGATGCTGGGTGCACATCCCTGGGTGCTCGTGGAAAGGTTTCTGCATGGTTTTCGCTGAGGAATCGTGTGTGTGCACATGGACAAAGAGAAGGCGCAGCAACCAGGTTCCAGCGCCGAAGAAGGCAAAAGGCAAGGTTTCCGGCGCTATCTCCTTCTCTCCCCAGACCTAGTCGCGCAAAGCAAGCCGCTAAGCCGGCGACCGGCAAGAGAGCTACAACGAAGCATGCCGAACGGAGAAAATAGCAGCAGCTCATCTGTTCACACCTTGTTTCTGCCATGTGCTTGAACGCCAAGACGTTCGCGCTTCTGTGAGATGAAAGACGTCCTTCTGCATATGTGCTTGCTCACACCGGTGCACTTGTTAGTGTATCCATTCAGTCCTGGGCTGCGGGGCATTCAGGAGTGGCTCTGTGGAGACGTCTGCATAGAGGCAGCTGTCAGAACACGCACACTCGATTGTTCACCAAAACATATGCAGACGCGTCCTTAGCCTGTAGATTTGGATGCACAGAGTTCCCTGTGTTCGCAAGAGACAAGGGAATCGCGTCTGTACGCACAGAAGCAATAGCGGACCGTTTCCCTCGGAGTGAACGCGAAAGAGCCGTCTATATACTCGCAGACACGGGAACGTGCCTCAATGCGGTCGCAGAGGCAGCAGCTTTTGCACAGATGCTCTGGTGATTCTGGCACTTTCCAGGCACACTCCTGAAAGTCGCGCACACTGCTGTTCACTCGCTAAACGACCTCTTGGGAAACACGTCTCCGGTCGATGGACCGCTCAGATTGCTTCTCGTGTAACTGTGAACTGTGTCAGCGCAGGGAATCCGTCTCTGTTGAGCAGATGTCAATCCTGCCTCGCTTTTGCTTTGTTGCCTCTACCAAGATGATTTCCCGTTTCTCTCTTCACTGGAGCAGGCAGACACAGCCAACGCACATCAAGTGTCAAGAGACACACTCTGCTGAGCTCAACGCTTGTGCAGATGCACATGTGCGACGAAGTCAACACACGTGCTTGTGGAGAGAAAGAAAGGGACTCCCAGGCGTGTGGAGCGACGGGGAGAAAGAGCGGGCGCTGAGGAACACAGTTTCAAACAGACTGTCTCCACACAAACAGGCACCTGTCTGCAGGTATCCTAGATCTTGATTCTTGAACTTGAGGAAACACGCGTCTGAGCAAAACTCCCAAACGCTTCCAGGAAAGACACAGGCTCTCCCACAAGCACACAAGTGTTTGCCCTCAGCTATAGATCAGGGACAAGCTTGTGAAGAGATGCCCTGCTATTCTTTCGCCTTATGGCATCATGTGTTTCGTTCCTCTTGGAGATCGATTGTTAAACGTCTTTCCTAGGGCGACTGTGAAGCATTTGCCAGCGGAGGAGAAGTAGCACGGAGCAGCATTCAGTACTGCCTACGAGTGTCTTTGCTACCCTACTAGCGGAGCTCCAAGAACAGGCACACATCTTCAGGTACCTTCCAAATGTGGATTCCCCTGCAGCCCCGTAGGCGGGCGTGCAGTACGCCAACCATCAACGGACGTTTTTCCCCTCAAGCCTGTCAGGACGTTGCTCGTCCGTCTTTCCCTCAATAGATGGGAGTAGGCGCGCTTGCGGATGTGTGCGTGTGTGTGGCCACGCGTTTGCTTAGGCATCAGTGTGTGAAAAGGTAGGTGCTTTTCTCTAGCTGCGTGTGCGTGCACGTGGTGCTGGGTGCACATCCCTGGGTGCTCGTGGAAAGATTTCTGCATGGTTTTCGCTGAGGAATCGTGTGTGTGCACATGGACAAAGAGAAGGCGCAGCAACCAGGTTCCAGCGCCGAAGAAGGCAAAAGGCAAGGTTTCCGGCGCTATCTCCTTCTCTCCGCAGACCTAGTCGCGCAAAGCAAGCCGCTAAGCCGGCGACCGGCAAGAGAGCTACAACGAAGCATGCCGAACGGAGAAAATAGCAGCAGCTCATCTGTTCACACCTTGTTTCTGCCATGTGCTTGAACGCCAAGACGTTCGCGCTTCTGTGAGATGAAAGACGTCCTTCTGCATGTGTGCTTGCTCACACCGGTGCACTTGTTAGTGTATCCATTCAGTCCTGGGCTGCGGGGCATTCAGGAGTGGCTCTGTGGAGACTTCTGCATAGAGGCAGCTGTCAGAACACGCACACTCGATTGTTCACCAAAACATATGCAGACGCGTCCTTAGCCTGTAGATTTGGATGCACAGAGTTCCCTGTGTTCGCAAGAGACAAGGGAATCGCGTCTGTACGCACAGAAGCAATAGCGGACCGTTTCCCTCGGAGTGAACGCGAAAGAGCCGTCTATATACTCGCAGACACGGGAACGTGCCTCAATGCGGTCGCAGAGGCAGCAGCTTTTGCACAGATGCTCTGGTGATTCTGGCACTTTCCAGGCACACTCCTGAAAGTCGCGCACACTGCTGTTCACTCGCTAAACGACCTCTTGGGAAACACGTCTCCGGTCGATGGACCGCTCAGATTGCTTCTCGTGTAACTGTGAACTGTGTCAGCGCAGGGAATCCGTCTCTGTTGAGCAGATGTCAATCCTGCCTCGCTTTTGCTTTGTTGCCTCTACCAAGATGATTTCCCGTTTCTCTCTTCACTGGAGCAGGCAGACACAGCCAACGCACATCAAGTGTCAAGAGACACACTCTGCTGAGCTCAACGCTTGTGCAGATGCACATGTGCGACGAAGTCAACACACGTGCTTGTGGAGAGAAAGAAAAGGACTCCCAGGCGTGTGGAGCGACGGGGAGAAAGAGCGGGCGCTGAGGAACACAGTTTCAAACAGACTGTCTCCACACAAACAGGCACCTGTCTGCAGGTATCCTAGATCTTGATTCTTGAACTTGAGGAAACACGCGTCTGAGCAAAACTCCCAAACGCTTCCAGGAAAGACACAGGCTCTCCCACAAGCACACAAGTGTTTGCCCTCAGCTATAGATCAGGGACAAGCTTGTGAAGAGATGCCCTGCTATTCTTTCGCCTTATGGCATCATGTGTTTCGTTCCTCTTGGAGATCGATTGTTAAACGTCTTTCCTAGGGCGACTGTGAAGCATTTGCCAGCGGAGGAGAAGTAGCACGGAGCAGCATTCAGTACTGCCTACGAGTGTCTTTGCTACCCTACTAGCGGAGCTCCAAGAACAGGCACACATCTTCAGGTACCTTCCAAATGTGGATTCCCCTGCAGCCCCGTAGGCGGGCGTGCAGTACGCCAACCATCAACGGATGTTTTTCCCCTCAAGCCTGTCAGGACGTTGCTCGTCCGTCTTTCCCTCCATAGATGGGAGTAGGCGCGCTTGCGGATGTGTGCGTGTGTGTGGCCACGCGTTTGCTTAGGCATCAGTGTGTGAAAAGGTAGGTGCTTTTCTCTAGCTGCGTGTGCGTGCACGTGGTGCTGGGTGCACATCCCTGGGTGCTCGTGGAAAGGTTTCTGCATGGTTTTCGCTGAGGAATCGTGTGTGTGCACATGGACAAAGAGAAGGCGCAGCAACCAGGTTCCAGCGCCGAAGAAGGCAAAAGGCAAGGTTTCCGGCGCTATCTCCTTCTCTCCCCAGACCTAGTCGCGCAAAGCAAGCCGCTAAGCCGGCGACCGGCAAGAGAGCTACAACGAAGCATGCCGAACGGAGAAAATAGCAGCAGCTCATCTGTTCACACCTTGTTTCTGCCATGTGCTTGAACGCCAAGACGTTCGCGCTTCTGTGAGATGAAAGACGTCCTTCTGCATGTGTGCTTGCTCACACCGGTGCACTTGTTAGTGTATCCATTCAGTCCTGGGCTGCGGGGCATTCAGGAGTGGCTCTGTGGAGACGTCTGCATAGAGGCAGCTGTCAGAACACGCACACTCGATTGTTCACCAAAACATATGCAGACGCGTCCTTAGCCTGTAGATTTGGATGCACAGAGTTCCCTGTGTTCGCAAGAGACAAGGGAATCGCGTCTGTACGCACAGAAGCAATAGCGGACCGTTTCCCTCGGAGTGAACGCGAAAGAGCCGTCTATATACTCGCAGACACGGGAACGTGCCTCAATGCGGTCACAGAGGCAGCAGCTTTTGCACAGATGCTCTGGTGATTCTGGCACTTTCCAGGCACACTCCTGAAAGTCGCGCACACTGCTGTTCACTCGCTAAACGACCTCTTGGGAAACACGTCTCCGGTCGATGGACCGCTCAGATTGCTTCTCGTGTAACTGTGAACTGTGTCAGCGCAGGGAATCCGTCTCTGTTGAGCAGATGTCAATCCTGCCTCGCTTTTGCTTTGTTGCCTCTACCAAGATGATTTCCCGTTTCTCTCTTCACTGGAGCACGCAGACACAGCCAACGCACATCAAGTGTCAAGAGACACACTCTGCTGAGCTCAACGCTTGTGCAGATGCACATGTGCGACGAAGTCAACACACGTGCTTGTGGAGAGAAAGAAAGGGACTCCCAGGCGTGTGGAGCGACGGGGAGAAAGAGCGGGCGCTGAGGAACACAGTTTCAAACAGACTGTCTCCACACAAACAGGCACCTGTCTGCAGGTATCCTAGATCTTGATTCTTGAACTTGAGGAAACACGCGTCTGAGCAAAACTCCCAAACGCTTCCAGGAAAGACACAGGCTCTCCCACAAGCACACAAGTGTTTGCCCTCAGCTATAGATCAGGGACAAGCTTGTGAAGAGATGCCCTGCTATTCTTTCGCCTTATGGCATCATGTGTTTCGTTCCTCTTGGAGATCGATTGTTAAACGTCTTTCCTAGGGCGACTGTGAAGCATTTGCCAGCGGAGGAGAAGTAGCACGGAGCAGCATTCAGTACTGCCTACCAGTGTCTTTGCTACCCTACTAGCGGAGCTCCAAGAACAGGCACACATCTTCAGGTACCTTCCAAATGTGGATTCCCCTGCAGCCCCGTAGGCGGGCGTGCAGTACGCCAACCATCAACGGATGTTTTTCCCCTCAAGCCTGTCAGGACGTTGCTCGTCCGTCTTTCCCTCCATAGATGGGAGTAGGCGCGCTTGCGGATGTGTGCGTGTGTGTGGCCACGCGTTTGCTTAGGCATCAGTGTGTGAAAAGGTAGGTGCTTTTCTCTAGCTGCGTGTGCGTGCACGTGATGCTGGGTGCACATCCCTGGGTGCTCGTGGAAAGGTTTCTGCATGGTTTTCGCTGAGGAATCGTGTGTGTGCACATGGACAAAGAGAAGGCGCAGCAACCAGGTTCCAGCGCCGAAGAAGGCAAAAGGCAAGGTTTCCGGCGCTATCTCCTTCTCTCCCCAGACCTAGTCGCGCAAAGCAAGCCGCTAAGCCGGCGACCGGCAAGAGAGCTACAACGAAGCATGCCGAACGGAGAAAATAGCAGCAGCTCATCTGTTCACACCTTGTTTCTGCCATGTGCTTGAACGCCAAGACGTTCGCGCTTCTGTGAGATGAAAGACGTCCTTCTGCATGTGTGCTTGCTCACACCGGTGCACTTGTTAGTGTATCCATTCAGTCCTGGGCTGCGGGGCATTCAGGAGTGGCTCTGTGGAGACGTCTGCATAGAGGCAGCTGTCAGAACACGCACACTCGATTGTTCACCAAAACATATGCAGACGCGTCCTTAGCCTGTAGATTTGGATGCACAGAGTTCCCTGTGTTCGCAAGAGACAAGGGAATCGCGTCTGTACGCACAGAAGCAATAGCGGACCGTTTCCCTCGGAGTGAACGCGAAAGAGCCGTCTATATACTCGCAGACACGGGAACGTGCCTCAATGCGGTCACAGAGGCAGCAGCTTTTGCACAGATGCTCTGGTGATTCTGGCACTTTCCAGGCACACTCCTGAAAGTCGCGCACACTGCTGTTCACTCGCTAAACGACCTCTTGGGAAACACGTCTCCGGTCGATGGACCGCTCAGATTGCTTCTCGTGTAACTGTGAACTGTGTCAGCGCAGGGAATCCGTCTCTGTTGAGCAGATGTCAATCCTGCCTCGCTTTTGCTTTGTTGCCTCTACCAAGATGATTTCCCGTTTCTCTCTTCACTGGAGCAGGCAGACACAGCCAACGCACATCAAGTGTCAAGAGACACACTCTGCTGAGCTCAACGCTTGTGCAGATGCACATGTGCGACGAAGTCAACACACGTGCTTGTGGAGAGAAAGAAAGGGACTCCCAGGCGTGTGGAGCGACGGGGAGAAAGAGCGGGCGCTGAGGAACACAGTTTCAAACAGACTGTCTCCACACAAACAGGCACCTGTCTGCAGGTATCCTAGATCTTGATTCTTGAACTTGAGGAAACACGCGTCTGAGCAAAACTCCCAAACGCTTCCAGGAAAGACACAGGCTCTCCCACAAGCACACAAGTGTTTGCCCTCAGCTATAGATCAGGGACAAGCTTGTGAAGAGATGCCCTGCTATTCTTTCGCCTTATGGCATCATGTGTTTCGTTCCTCTTGGAGATCGATTGTTAAACGTCTTTCCTAGGGCGACTGTGAAGCATTTGCCAGCGGAGGAGAAGTAGCACGGAGCAGCATTCAGTACTGCCTACGAGTGTCTTTGCTACCCTACTAGCGGAGCTCCAAGAACAGGCACACATCTTCAGGTACCTTCCAAATGTGGATTCCCCTGCAGCCCCGTAGGCGGGCGTGCAGTACGCCAACCATCAACGGACGTTTTTCCCCTCAAGCCTGTCAGGACGTTGCTCGTCCGTCTTTCCCTCAATAGATGGGAGTAGGCGCGCTTGCGGATGTGTGTGTGTGTGTGGCCACGCGTTTGCTTAGGCATCAGTGTGTGAAAAGGTAGGTGCTTTTCTCTAGCTGCGTGTGCGTGCACGTGATGCTGGGTGCACATCCCTGGGTGCTCGTGGAAAGGTTTCTGCATGGTTTTCGCTGAGGAATCGTGTGTGTGCACATGGACAAAGAGAAGGCGCAGCAACCAGGTTCCAGCGCCGAAGAAGGCAAAAGGCAAGGTTTCCGGCGCTATCTCCTTCTCTCCCCAGACCTAGTCGCGCAAAGCAAGCCGCTAAGCCGGCGACCGGCAAGAGAGCTACAACGAAGCATGCCGAACGGAGAAAATAGCAGCAGCTCATCTGTTCACACCTTGTTTCTGCCATGTGCTTGAACGCCAAGACGTTCGCGCTTCTGTGAGATGAAAGACGTCCTTCTGCATATGTGCTTGCTCACACCGGTGCACTTGTTAGTGTATCCATTCAGTCCTGGGCTGCGGGGCATTCAGGAGTGGCTCTGTGGAGACGTCTGCATAGAGGCAGCTGTCAGAACACGCACACTCGATTGTTCACCAAAACATATGCAGACGCGTCCTTAGCCTGTAGATTTGGATGCACAGAGTTCCCTGTGTTCGCAAGAGACAAGGGAATCGCGTCTGTACGCACAGAAGCAATAGCGGACCGTTTCCCTCGGAGTGAACGCGAAAGAGCCGTCTATATACTCGCAGACACGGGAACGTGCCTCAATGCGGTCACAGAGGCAGCAGCTTTTGCACAGATGCTCTGGTGATTCTGGCACTTTCCAGGCACACTCCTGAAAGTCGCGCACACTGCTGTTCACTCGCTAAACGACCTCTTGGGAAACACGTCTCCGGTCGATGGACCGCTCAGATTGCTTCTCGTGTAACTGTGAACTGTGTCAGCGCAGGGAATCCGTCTCTGTTGAGCAGATGTCAATCCTGCCTCGCTTTTGCTTTGTTGCCTCTACCAAGATGATTTCCCGTTTCTCTCTTCACTGGAGCACGCAGACACAGCCAACGCACATCAAGTGTCAAGAGACACACTCTGCTGAGCTCAACGCTTGTGCAGATGCACATGTGCGACGAAGTCAACACACGTGCTTGTGGAGAGAAAGAAAGGGACTCCCAGGCGTGTGGAGCGACGGGGAGAAAGAGCGGGCGCTGAGGAACACAGTTTCAAACAGACTGTCTCCACACAAACAGGCACCTGTCTGCAGGTATCCTAGATCTTGATTCTTGAACTTGAGGAAACACGCGTCTGAGCAAAACTCCCAAACGCTTCCAGGAAAGACACAGGCTCTCCCACAAGCACACAAGTGTTTGCCCTCAGCTATAGATCAGGGACAAGCTTGTGAAGAGATGCCCTGCTATTCTTTCGCCTTATGGCATCATGTGTTTCGTTCCTCTTGGAGATCGATTGTTAAACGTCTTTCCTAGGGCGACTGTGAAGCATTTGCCAGCGGAGGAGAAGTAGCACGGAGCAGCATTCAGTACTGCCTACCAGTGTCTTTGCTACCCTACTAGCGGAGCTCCAAGAACAGGCACACATCTTCAGGTACCTTCCAAATGTGGATTCCCCTGCAGCCCCGTAGGCGGGCGTGCAGTACGCCAACCATCAACGGACGTTTTTCCCCTCAAGCCTGTCAGGACGTTGCTCGTCCGTCTTTCCCTCAATAGATGGGAGTAGGCGCGCTTGCGGATGTGTGCGTGTGTGTGGCCACGCGTTTGCTTAGGCATCAGTGTGTGAAAAGGTAGGTGCTTTTCTCTAGCTGCATGTGCGTGCACGTGATGCTGGGTGCACATCCCTGGGTGCTCGTGGAAAGGTTTCTGCATGGTTTTCGCTGAGGAATCGTGTGTGTGCACATGGACAAAGAGAAGGCGCAGCAACCAGGTTCCAGCGCCGAAGAAGGCAAAAGGCAAGGTTTCCGGCGCTATCTCCTTCTCTCCCCAGACCTAGTCGCGCAAAGCAAGCCGCTAAGCCGGCGACCGGCAAGAGAGCTACAACGAAGCATGCCGAACGGAGAAAATAGCAGCAGCTCATCTGTTCACACCTTGTTTCTGCCATGTGCTTGAACGCCAAGACGTTCGCGCTTCTGTGAGATGAAAGACGTCCTTCTGCATATGTGCTTGCTCACACCGGTGCACTTGTTAGTGTATCCATTCAGTCCTGGGCTGCGGGGCATTCAGGAGTGGCTCTGTGGAGACTTCTGCATAGAGGCAGCTGTCAGAACACGCACACTCGATTGTTCACCAAAACATATGCAGACGCGTCCTTAGCCTGTAGATTTGGATGCACAGAGTTCCCTGTGTTCGCAAGAGACAAGGGAATCGCGTCTGTACGCACAGAAGCAATAGCGGACCGTTTCCCTCGGAGTGAACGCGAAAGAGCCGTCTATATACTCGCAGACACGGGAACGTGCCTCAATGCGGTCGCAGAGGCAGCAGCTTTTGCACAGATGCTCTGGTGATTCTGGCACTTTCCAGGCACACTCCTGAAAGTCGCGCACACTGCTGTTCACTCGCTAAACGACCTCTTGGGAAACACGTCTCCGGTCGATGGACCGCTCAGATTGCTTCTCGTGTAACTGTGAACTGTGTCAGCGCAGGGAATCCGTCTCTGTTGAGCAGATGTCAATCCTGCCTCGCTTTTGCTTTGTTGCCTCTACCAAGATGATTTCCCGTTTCTCTCTTCACTGGAGCAGGCAGACACAGCCAACGCACATCAAGTGTCAAGAGACACACTCTGCTGAGCTCAACGCTTGTGCAGATGCACATGTGCGACGAAGTCAACACACGTGCTTGTGGAGAGAAAGAAAAGGACTCCCAGGCGTGTAGAGCGACGGGGAGAAAGAGCGGGCGCTGAGGAACACAGTTTCAAACAGACTGTCTCCACACAAACAGGCACCTGTCTGCAGGTATCCTAGATCTTGATTCTTGAACTTGAGGAAACACGCGTCTGAGCAAAACTCCCAAACGCTTCCAGGAAAGACACAGGCTCTCCCACAAGCACACAAGTGTTTGCCCTCAGCTATAGATCAGGGACAAGCTTGTGAAGAGATGCCCTGCTATTCTTTCGCCTTATGGCATCATGTGTTTCGTTCCTCTTGGAGATCGATTGTTAAACGTCTTTCCTAGGGCGACTGTGAAGCATTTGCCAGCGGAGGAGAAGTAGCACGGAGCAGCATTCAGTACTGCCTACGAGTGTCTTTGCTACCCTACTAGCGGAGCTCCAAGAACAGGCACACATCTTCAGGTACCTTCCAAATGTGGATTCCCCTGCAGCCCCGTAGGCGGGCGTGCAGTACGCCAACCATCAACGGACGTTTTTCCCCTCAAGCCTGTCAGGATGTTGCTCGTCCGTCTTTCCCTCAATAGATGGGAGTAGGCGCGCTTGCGGATGTGTGCGTGTGTGTGGCCACGCGTTTGCTTAGGCATCAGTGTGTGAAAAGGTAGGTGCTTTTCTCTAGCTGCATGTGCGTGCACGTGATGCTGGGTGCACATCCCTGGGTGCTCGTGGAAAGGTTTCTGCATGGTTTTCGCTGAGGAATCGTGTGTGTGCACATGGACAAAGAGAAGGCGCAGCAACCAGGTTCCAGCGCCGAAGAAGGCAAAAGGCAAGGTTTCCGGCGCTATCTCCTTCTCTCCCCAGACCTAGTCGCGCAAAGCAAGCCGCTAAGCCGGCGACCGGCAAGAGAGCTACAACGAAGCATGCCGAACGGAGAAAATAGCAGCAGCTCATCTGTTCACACCTTGTTTCTGCCATGTGCTTGAACGCCAAGACGTTCGCGCTTCTGTGAGATGAAAGACGTCCTTCTGCATATGTGCTTGCTCACACCGGTGCACTTGTTAGTGTATCCATTCAGTCCTGGGCTGCGGGGCATTCAGGAGTGGCTCTGTGGAGACTTCTGCATAGAGGCAGCTGTCAGAACACGCACACTCGATTGTTCACCAAAACATATGCAGACGCGTCCTTAGCCTGTAGATTTGGATGCACAGAGTTCCCTGTGTTCGCAAGAGACAAGGGAATCGCGTCTGTACGCACAGAAGCAATAGCGGACCGTTTCCCTCGGAGTGAACGCGAAAGAGCCGTCTATATATTCGCAGACACGGGAACGTGCCTCAATGCGGTCGCAGAGGCAGCAGCTTTTGCACAGATGCTCTGGTGATTCTGGCACTTTCCAGGCACACTCCTGAAAGTCGCGCACACTGCTGTTCACTCGCTAAACGACCTCTTGGGAAACACGTCTCCGGTCGATGGACCGCTCAGATTGCTTCTCGTGTAACTGTGAACTGTGTCAGCGCAGGGAATCCGTCTCTGTTGAGCAGATGTCAATCCTGCCTCGGTTTTGCTTTGTTGCCTCTACCAAGATGATTTCCCGTTTCTCTCTTCACTGGAGCAGGCAGACACAGCCAACGCACATCAAGTGTCAAGAGACACACTCTGCTGAGCTCAACGCTTGTGCAGATGCACATGTGCGACGAAGTCAACACACGTGCTTGTGGAGAGAAAGAAAGGGACTCCCAGGCGTGTGGAGCGACGGGGAGAAAGAGCGGGCGCTGAGGAACACAGTTTCAAACAGACTGTCTCCACACAAACAGGCACCTGTCTGCAGGTATCCTAGATCTTGATTCTTGAACTTGAGGAAACACGCGTCTGAGCAAAACTCCCAAACGCTTCCAGGAAAGACACAGGCTCTCCCACAAGCACACAAGTGTTTGCCCTCAGCTATAGATCAGGGACAAGCTTGTGAAGAGATGCCCTGCTATTCTTTCGCCTTATGGCATCATGTGTTTCGTTCCTCTTGGAGATCGATTGTTAAACGTCTTTCCTAGGGCGACTGTGAAGCATTTGCCAGCGGAGGAGAAGTAGCACGGAGCAGCATTCAGTACTGCCTACGAGTGTCTTTGCTACCCTACTAGCAGAGCTCCAAGAACAGGCACACATCTTCAGGTACCTTCCAAATGTGGATTCCCCTGCAGCCCCGTAGGCGGGCGTGCAGTACGCCAACCATCAACGGACGTTTTTCCCCTCAAGCCTGTCAGGACGTTGCTCGTCCGTCTTTCCCTCAATAGATGGGAGTAGGCGCGCTTGCGGATGTGTGCGTGTGTGTGGCCACGCGTTTGCTTAGGCATCAGTGTGTGAAAAGGTAGGTGCTTTTCTCTAGCTGCGTGTGCGTGCACGTGGTGCTGGGTGCACATCCCTGGGTGCTCGTGGAAAGGTTTCTGCATGGTTTTCGCTGAGGAATCGTGTGTGTGCACATGGACAAAGAGAAGGCGCAGCAACCAGGTTCCAGCGCCGAAGAAGGCAAAAGGCAAGGTTTCCGGCGCTATCTCCTTCTCTCCCCAGACCTAGTCGCGCAAAGCAAGCCGCTAAGCCGGCGACCGCCAAGAGAGCTACAACGAAGCATGCCGAACGGAGAAAATAGCAGCAGCTCATCTGTTCACACCTTGTTTCTGCCATGTGCTTGAACGCCAAGACGTTCGCGCTTCTGTGAGATGAAAGACGTCCTTCTGCATATGTGCTTGCTCACACCGGTGCACTTGTTAGTGTATCCATTCAGTCCTGGGCTGCGGGGCATTCAGGAGTGGCTCTGTGGAGACTTCTGCATAGAGGCAGCTGTCAGAACACGCACACTCGATTGTTCACCAAAACATATGCAGACGCGTCCTTAGCCTGTAGATTTGGATGCACAGAGTTCCCTGTGTTCGCAAGAGACAAGGGAATCGCGTCTGTACGCACAGAAGCAATAGCGGACCGTTTCCCTCGGAGTGAACGCGAAAGAGCCGTCTATATACTCGCAGACACGGGAACGTGCCTCAATGCGGTCGCAGAGGCAGCAGCTTTTGCACAGATGCACTGGTGATTCTGGCACTTTCCAGGCACACTCCTGAAAGTCGCGCACACTGCTGTTCACTCGCTAAACGACCTCTTGGGAAACACGTCTCCGGTCGATGGACCGCTCAGATTGCTTCTCGTGTAACTGTGAACTGTGTCAGCGCAGGGAATCCGTCTCTGTTGAGCAGATGTCAATCCTGCCTCGGTTTTGCTTTGTTGCCTCTACCAAGATGATTTCCCGTTTCTCTCTTCACTGGAGCAGGCAGACACAGCCAACGCACATCAAGTGTCAAGAGACACACTCTGCTGAGCTCAACGCTTGTGCAGATGCACATGTGCGACGAAGTCAACACACGTGCTTGTGGAGAGAAAGAAAGGGACTCCCAGGCGTGTGGAGCGACGGGGAGAAAGAGCGGGCGCTGAGGAACACAGTTTCAAACAGACTGTCTCCACACAAACAGGCACCTGTCTGCAGGTATCCTAGATCTTGATTCTTGAACTTGAGGAAACACGCGTCTGAGCAAAACTCCCAAACGCTTCCAGGAAAGACACAGGCTCTCCCACAAGCACACAAGTGTTTGCCCTCAGCTATAGATCAGGGACAAGCTTGTGAAGAGATGCCCTGCTATTCTTTCGCCTTATGGCATCATGTGTTTCGTTCCTCTTGGAGATCGATTGTTAAACGTCTTTCCTAGGGCGACTGTGAAGCATTTGCCACCGGAGGAGAAGTAGCACGGAGCAGCATTCAGTACTGCCTACGAGTGTCTTTGCTACCCTACTAGCGGAGCTCCAAGAACAGGCACACATCTTCAGGTACCTTCCAAATGTGGATTCCCCTGCAGCCCCGTAGGCGGGCGTGCAGTACGCCAACCATCAACGGACGTTTTTCCCCTCAAGCCTGTCAGGACGTTGCTCGTCCGTCTTTCCCTCAATAGATGGGAGTAGGCGCGCTTGCGGATGTGTGCGTGTGTGTGGCCACGCGTTTGCTTAGGCATCAGTGTGTGAAAAGGTAGGTGCTTTTCTCTAGCTGCGTGTGCGTGTGCGTGCACGTGGTGCTGGGTGCACATCCCTGGGTGCTCGTGGAAAGGTTTCTGCATGGTTTTCGCTGAGGAATCGTGTGTGTGCACATGGACAAAGAGAAGGCGCAGCAACCAGGTTCCAGCGCCGAAGAAGGCAAAAGGCAAGGTTTCCGGCGCTATCTCCTTCTCTCCCCAGACCTAGTCGCGCAAAGCAAGCCGCTAAGCCGGCGACCGGCAAGAGAGCTACAACGAAGCATGCCGAACGGAGAAAATAGCAGCAGCTCATCTGTTCACACCTTGTTTCTGCCATGTGCTTGAACGCCAAGACGTTCGCGCTTCTGTGAGATGAAAGACGTCCTTCTGCATATGTGCTTGCTCACACCGGTGCACTTGTTAGTGTATCCATTCAGTCCTGGGCTGCGGGGCATTCAGGAGTGGCTCTGTGGAGACTTCTGCATAGAGGCAGCTGTCAGAACACGCACACTCGATTGTTCACCAAAACATATGCAGACGCGTCCTTAGCCTGTAGATTTGGATGCACAGAGTTCCCTGTGTTCGCAAGAGACAAGGGAATCGCGTCTGTACGCACAGAAGCAATAGCGGACCGTTTCCCTCGGAGTGAACGCGAAAGAGCCGTCTATATACTCGCAGACACGGGAACGTGCCTCAATGCGGTCGCAGAGGCAGCAGCTTTTGCACAGATGCACTGGTGATTCTGGCACTTTCCAGGCACACTCCTGAAAGTCGCGCACACTGCTGTTCACTCGCTAAACGACCTCTTGGGAAACACGTCTCCGGTCGATGGACCGCTCAGATTGCTTCTCGTGTAACTGTGAACTGTGTCAGCGCAGGGAATCCGTCTCTGTTGAGCAGATGTCAATCCTGCCTCGCTTTTGCTTTGTTGCCTCTACCAAGATGATTTCCCGTTTCTCTCTTCACTGGAGCAGGCAGACACAGCCAACGCACATCCAGTGTCAAGAGACACACTCTGCTGAGCTCAACGCTTGTGCAGATGCACATGTGCGACGAAGTCAACACACGTGCTTGTGGAGAGAAAGAAAGGGACTCCCAGGCGTGTGGAGCGACGGGGAGAAAGAGCGGGCGCTGAGGAACACAGTTTCAAACAGACTGTCTCCACACAAACAGGCACCTGTCTGCAGGTATCCTAGATCTTGATTCTTGAACTTGAGGAAACACGCGTCTGAGCAAAACTCCCAAACGCTTCCAGGAAAGACACAGGCTCTCCCACAAGCACACAAGTGTTTGCCCTCAGCTATAGATCAGGGACAAGCTTGTGAAGAGATGCCCTGCTATTCTTTCGCCTTATGGCATCATGTGTTTCGTTCCTCTTGGAGATCGATTGTTAAACGTCTTTCCTAGGGCGACTGTGAAGCATTTGCCAGCGGAGGAGAAGTAGCACGGAGCAGCATTCAGTACTGCCTACGAGTGTCTTTGCTACCCTACTAGCGGAGCTCCAAGAACAGGCACACATCTTCAGGTACCTTCCAAATGTGGATTCCCCTGCAGCCCCGTAGGCGGGCGTGCAGTACGCCAACCATCAACGGACGTTTTTCCCCTCAAGCCTGTCAGGACGTTGCTCGTCCGTCTTTCCCTCAATAGATGGGAGTAGGCGCGCTTGCGGATGTGTGCGTGTGTGTGGCCACGCGTTTGCTTAGGCATCAGTGTGTGAAAAGGTAGGTGCTTTTCTCTAGCTGCGTGTGCGTGTGCGTGCACGTGGTGCTGGGTGCACATCCCTGGGTGCTCGTGGAAAGGTTTCTGCATGGTTTTCGCTGAGGAATCGTGTGTGTGCACATGGACAAAGAGAAGGCGCAGCAACCAGGTTCCAGCGCCGAAGAAGGCAAAAGGCAAGGTTTCCGGCGCTATCTCCTTCTCTCCCCAGACCTAGTTGCGCAAAGCAAGCCGCTAAGCCGGCGACCGCCAAGAGAGCTACAACGAAGCATGCCGAACGGAGAAAATAGCAGCAGCTCATCTGTTCACACCTTGTTTCTGCCATGTGCTTGAACGCCAAGACATTCGCGCTTCTGTGAGATGAAAGACGTCCTTCTGCATATGTGCTTGCTCACACCGGTGCACTTGTTAGTGTATCCATTCAGTCCTGGGCTGCGGGGCATTCAGGAGTGGCTCTGTGGAGACTTCTGCATAGAGGCAGCTGTCAGAACACGCACACTCGATTGTTCACCAAAACATATGCAGACGCGTCCTTAGCCTGTAGATTTGGATGCACAGAGTTCCCTGTGTTCGCAAGAGACAAGGGAATCGCGTCTGTACGCACAGAAGCAATAGCGGACCGTTTCCCTCGGAGTGAACGCGAAAGAGCCGTCTATATACTCGCAGACACGGGAACGTGCCTCAATGCGGTCGCAGAGGCAGCAGCTTTTGCACAGATGCACTGGTGATTCTGGCACTTTCCAGGCACACTCCTGAAAGTCGCGCACACTGCTGTTCACTCGCTAAACGACCTCTTGGGAAACACGTCTCCGGTCGATGGACCGCTCAGATTGCTTCTCGTGTAACTGTGAACTGTGTCAGCGCAGGGAATCCGTCTCTGTTGAGCAGATGTCAATCCTGCCTCGGTTTTGCTTTGTTGCCTCTACCAAGATGATTTCCCGTTTCTCTCTTCACTGGAGCAGGCAGACACAGCCAACGCACATCAAGTGTCAAGAGACACACTCTGCTGAGCTCAACGCTTGTGCAGATGCACATGTGCGACGAAGTCAACACACGTGCTTGTGGAGAGAAAGAAAGGGACTCCCAGGCGTGTGGAGCGACGGGGAGAAAGAGCGGGCGCTGAGGAACACAGTTTCAAACAGACTGTCTCCACACAAACAGGCACCTGTCTGCAGGTATCCTAGATCTTGATTCTTGAACTTGAGGAAACACGCGTCTGAGCAAAACTCCCAAACGCTTCCAGGAAAGACACAGGCTCTCCCACAAGCACACAAGTGTTTGCCCTCAGCTATAGATCAGGGACAAGCTTGTGAAGAGATGCCCTGCTATTCTTTCGCCTTATGGCATCATGTGTTTCGTTCCTCTTGGAGATCGATTGTTAAACGTCTTTCCTAGGGCGACTGTGAAGCATTTGCCACCGGAGGAGAAGTAGCACGGAGCAGCATTCAGTACTGCCTACGAGTGTCTTTGCTACCCTACTAGCGGAGCTCCAAGAACAGGCACACATCTTCAGGTACCTTCCAAATGTGGATTCCCCTGCAGCCCCGTAGGCGGGCGTGCAGTACGCCAACCATCAACGGACGTTTTTCCCCTCAAGCCTGTCAGGACGTTGCTCGTCCGTCTTTCCCTCAATAGATGGGAGTAGGCGCGCTTGCGGATGTGTGCGTGTGTGTGGCCACGCGTTTGCTTAGGCATCAGTGTGTGAAAAGGTAGGTGCTTTTCTCTAGCTGCGTGTGCGTGCACGTGGTGCTGGGTGCACATCCCTGGGTGCTCGTGGAAAGGTTTCTGCATGGTTTTCGCTGAGGAATCGTGTGTGTGCACATGGACAAAGAGAAGGCGCAGCAACCAGGTTCCAGCGCCGAAGAAGGCAAAAGGCAAGGTTTCCGGCACTATCTCCTTCTCTCCCCAGACCTAGTTGCGCAAAGCAAGCCGCTAAGCCGGCGACCGGCAAGAGAGCTACAACGAAGCATGCCGAACGGAGAAAATAGCAGCAGCTCATCTGTTCACACCTTGTTTCTGCCATGTGCTTGAACGCCAAGACGTTCGCGCTTCTGTGAGATGAAAGACGTCCTTCTGCATATGTGCTTGCTCACACCGGGGCACTTGTTAGTGTATCCATTCAGTCCTGGGCTGCGGGGCATTCAGGAGTGGCTCTGTGGAGACGTCTGCATAGAGGCAGCTGTCAGAACATGCACACTCGATTGTTCACCAAAACATATGCAGACGCGTCCTTAGCCTGTAGATTTGGATGCACAGAGTTCCCTGTGTTCGCAAGAGACAAGGGAATCGCGTCTGTACGCACAGAAGCAATAGCGGACCGTTTCCCTCGGAGTGAACGCGAAAGAGCCGTCTATATACTCGCAGACACGGGAACGTGCCTCAATGCGGTCACAGAGGCAGCAGCTTTTGCACAGATGCTCTGGTGATTCTGGCACTTTCCAGGCACACTCCTGAAAGTCGCGCACACTGCTGTTCACTCGCTAAACGACCTCTTGGGAAACACGTCTCCGGTCGATGGACCGCTCAGATTGCTTCTCGTGTAACTGTGAACTGTGTCAGCGCAGGGAATCCGTCTCTGTTGAGCAGATGTCAATCCTGCCTCGCTTCTGCTTTGTTGCCTCTACCAAGATGATTTCCCGTTTCTCTCTTCACTGGAGCAGGCAGACACAGCCAACGCACATCAAGTGTCAAGAGACACACTCTGCTGAGCTCAACGCTTGTGCAGATGCACATGTGCGACGAAGTCAACACACGTGCTTGTGGAGAGAAAGAAAGGGATTCACAGGCGTGTGGAGCGACGGGGAGAAAGAGCGGGCGCTGAGGAACACAGTTTCAAACAGACTGTCTCCACACAAACAGGCACCTGTCTGCAGGTATCCTAGATCTTGATTCTTGAACTTGAGGAAACACGCGTCTGAGCAAAACTCCCAAACGCTTCCAGGAAAGACACAGGCTCTCCCACAAGCACACAAGTGTTTGCCCTCAGCTATAGATCAGGGACAAGCTTGTGAAGAGATGCCCTGCTATTCTTTCGCCTTATGGCATCATGTGTTTCGTTCCTCTTGGAGATCGATTGTTAAACGTCTTTCCTAGGGCGACTGTGAAGCATTTGCCACCGGAGGAGAAGTAGCACGGAGCAGCATTCAGTACTGCCTACGAGTGTCTTTGCTACCCTACTAGCGGAGCTCCAAGAACAGGCACACATCTTCAGGTACCTTCCAAATGTGGATTCCCCTGCAGCCCCGTAGGCGGGCGTGCAGTACGCCAACCATCAACGGACGTTTTTCCCCTCAAGCCTGTCAGGACGTTGCTCGTCCGTCTTTCCCTCAATAGATGGGAGTAGGCGCGCTTGCGGATGTGTGCGTGTGTGTGGCCACGCGTTTGCTTAGGCATCAGTGTGTGAAAAGGTAGGTGCTTTTCTCTAGCTGCGTGTGCGTGTGCGTGCACGTGGTGCTGGGTGCACATCCCTGGGTGCTCGTGGAAAGGTTTCTGCATGGTTTTCGCTGAGGAATCGTGTGTGTGCACATGGACAAAGAGAAGGCGCAGCAACCAGGTTCCAGCGCCGAAGAAGGCAAAAGGCAAGGTTTCCGGCGCTATCTCCTTCTCTCCCCAGACCTAGTCGCGCAAAGCAAGCCGCTAAGCCGGCGACCGGCAAGAGAGCTACAACGAAGCATGCCGAACGGAGAAAATAGCAGCAGCTCATCTGTTCACACCTTGTTTCTGCCATGTGCTTGAACGCCAAGACGTTCGCGCTTCTGTGAGATGAAAGACGTCCTTCTGCATATGTGCTTGCTCACACCGGTGCACTTGTTAGTGTATCCATTCAGTCCTGGGCTGCGGGGCATTCAGAAGTGGCTCTGTGGAGACGTCTGCATAGAGGCAGCTGTCAGAACACGCACACTCGATTGTTCACCAAAACATATGCAGACGCATCCTTAGCCTGTAGATTTGGATGCACAGAGTTCCCTGTGTTCGCAAGAGACAAGGGAATCGCGTCTGTACGCACAGAAGCAATAGCGGACCGTTTCCCTCGGAGTGAACGCGAAAGAGCCGTCTATATACTCGCAGACACGGGAACGTGCCTCAATGCGGTCGCAGAGGCAGCATCTTTTGCACAGATGCTCTGGTGATTCTGGCACTTTCCAGGCACACTGCTGAAAGTCGCGCACACTGCTGTTCACTCGCTAAACGACCTCTTGGGAAACACGTCTCCGGTCGATGGACCGCTCAGATTGCTTCTCGTGTAACTGTGAACTGTGTCAGCGCAGGGAATCCGTCTCTGTTGAGCAGATGTCAATCCTGCCTCGCTTTTGCTTTGTTGCCTCTACCAAGATGATTTCCCGTTTCTCTCTTCACTGGAGCAGGCAGACACAGCCAACGCACATCAAGTGTCAAGAGACACACTCTGCTGAGCTCAACGCTTGTGCAGATGCACATGTGCGACGAAGTCAACACACGTGCTTGTGGAGAGAAAGAAAGGGACTCCCAGGCGTGTGGAGCGACGGGGAGAAAGAGCGGGCGCTGAGGAACACAGTTTCAAACAGACTGTCTCCACACAAACAGGCACCTGTCTGCAGGTATCCTAGATCTTGATTCTTGAACTTGAGGAAACACGCGTCTGAGCAAAACTCCCAAACGCTTCCAGGAAAGACACAGGCTCTCCCACAAGCACACAAGTGTTTGCCCTCAGCTATAGATCAGGGACAAGCTTGTGAAGAGATGCCCTGCTATTCTTTCGCCTTATGGCATCATGTGTTTCGTTCCTCTTGGAGATCGATTGTTAAACGTCTTTCCTAGGGCGACTGTGAAGCATTTGCCACCGGAGGAGAAGTAGCACGGAGCAGCATTCAGTACTGCCTACGAGTGTCTTTGCTACCCTACTAGCGGAGCTCCAAGAACAGGCACACATCTTCAGGTACCTTCCAAATGTGGATTCCCCTGCAGCCCCGTAGGCGGGCGTGCAGTACGCCAACCATCAACGGACGTTTTTCCCCTCAAGCCTGTCAGGACGTTGCTCGTCCGTCTTTCCCTCAATAGATGGGAGTAGGCGCGCTTGCGGATGTGTGCGTGTGTGTGGCCACGCGTTTGCTTAGGCATCAGTGTGTGAAAAGGTAGGTGCTTTTCTCTAGCTGCGTGTGCGTTCACGTGGTGCTGGGTGCACATCCCTGGGTGCTCGTGGAAAGGTTTCTGCATGGTTTTCGCTGAGGAATCGTGTGTGTGCACATGGACAAAGAGAAGGCGCAGCAACCAGGTTCCAGCGCCGAAGAAGGCAAAAGGCAAGGTTTCCGGCACTATCTCCTTCTCTCCCCAGACCTAGTTGCGCAAAGCAAGCCGCTAAGCCGGCGACCGGCAAGAGAGCTACAACGAAGCATGCCGAACGGAGAAAATAGCAGCAGCTCATCTGTTCACACCTTGTTTCTGCCATGTGCTTGAACGCCAAGACGTTCGCGCTTCTGTGAGATGAAAGACGTCCTTCTGCATATGTGCTTGCTCACACCGGTGCACTTGTTAGTGTATCCATTCAGTCCTGGGCTGCGGGGCATTCAGGAGTGGCTCTGTGGAGACTTCTGCATAGAGGCAGCTGTCAGAACACGCACACTCGATTGTTCACCAAAACATATGCAGACGCGTCCTTAGCCTGTAGATTTGGATGCACAGAGTTCCCTGTGTTCGCAAGAGACAAGGGAATCGCGTCTGTACGCACAGAAGCAATAGCGGACCGTTTCCCTCGGAGTGAACGCGAAAGAGCCGTCTATATACTCGCAGACACGGGAACGTGCCTCAATGCGGTCGCAGAGGCAGCAGCTTTTGCACAGATGCACTGGTGATTCTGGCACTTTCCAGGCACACTCCTGAAAGTCGCGCACACTGCTGTTCACTCGCTAAACGACCTCTTGGGAAACACGTCTCCGGTCGATGGACCGCTCAGATTGCTTCTCGTGTAACTGTGAACTGTGTCAGCGCAGGGAATCCGTCTCTGTTGAGCAGATGTCAATCCTGCCTCGGTTTTGCTTTGTTGCCTCTACCAAGATGATTTCCCGTTTCTCTCTTCACTGGAGCAGGCAGACACAGCCAACGCACATCAAGTGTCAAGAGACACACTCTGCTGAGCTCAACGCTTGTGCAGATGCACATGTGCGACGAAGTCAACACACGTGCTTGTGGAGAGAAAGAAAGGGACTCCCAGGCGTGTGGAGCGACGGGGAGAAAGAGCGGGCGCTGAGGAACACAGTTTCAAACAGACTGTCTCCACACAAACAGGCACCTGTCTGCAGGTATCCTAGATCTTGATTCTTGAACTTGAGGAAACCCGCGTCTGAGCAAAACTCCCAAACGCTTCCAGGAAAGACACAGGCTCTCCCACAAGCACACACGTGTTTGCCCTCAGCTATTGCTCAGGGACAAGCTTGTGAAGAGATGCCCTGCTGTTCTTTCGCCTTATGGCATGCTGTGTTTCCTTCCTCTTGCAGATCGATTGCTAAGCGTCTTCCCTCGGGCGACTGTCAAGCATTTGCCAGAAGAGAGAAGTAGCACCGAGCAGCATTCAGTACTGCTTACGTACAGCCTTTGCTCCTTTACTATAGCAAAGCTCCAAGAACAGGCACATATCTTCAAGAACAGGCACATATCTTCAGGTACCCTCCAAAGGTGGATCCTCCTGTAGCCACATGCGCGGGCGTGCAGTACGCCAACCATCAACGGACGTGTTTACCCTCAAGCATGTCAGTCCGTTTCACGCCCGTCTTTCTGTCAACCGATGGGAGTGGGTGCGCTAGCGGATGTGTGCGTGTGTGTGGCCACGCGTTTGCTCAGGCATCAGTGTGTGAAAACGTAGGTGTGCTTCTCTAGCTGCGTGTGCGTGCCCGTGGTGCTGGGTGCACGTACCTGGGTGCTTGTGGAAAGGTTTCTGCGTGGTTTTCGCTGAGGAATCGTGTGTGTGCACGTGGACAACTAGAAGGCGTAGCAACTAGGTTCCAGCGCTGAAGAAGGCGAAAAGGAAGTTTTCCGATGCTCTCTCTTTCCCTACACCTAGTCGCGCAAAGAAAGTCGCTAAGCCGGTAACCGGCAAGAGAGCTACAACGAAGCATGCCGAATGGAGAAAATACGAGCAGCTCTTCTGTTCACACATTGTTTCTGCCATATGCTTGAAGGCATATATGTTCGTGCTTCTCTGAGATGAAAGGCGTCCGTCTGAATCTGTGATTGCTCACACCGCTGCCCATGTTAGTTTATGCATTCAGTTCTGGGCTGCGGGCCATTCAGAAGTGGCTCTCTGGAGACGTCTGCATAGACGCAGCTGACAGAACACGCACACTCGATTGTTTACCCAAACGTATGCAGACGCGTCTTTACCACTTAGTTTTGGAGGCACAGTGTTACCCCTGTTCGTAAGAGACAACGTAATGGCGTTTGTACGCACAGAAGACGTACCGGACCATTTCCCTCCGAGTGAAACATGAAAGAGCCGTTTATACACTCGCAGACACGGGAACGTGCATCACTGCAGGCACAGAGGCACCAGCTTTTGAACACCGGCTGTGCTGGTTGGGGCACTTTGCAGGCACACTCCTGAAAGTCGCGCACACTGCTGTTCCTTCGTTAAATGACCTCTTCGGAGACATTTCTGCGGTCGATTTACCGCTCAGATTTCTTCTCGTGTAACTGAGAAACGTAACAGCGGCAATTCCGTCTCTGTTGAGCAGATGTCAATCCTGCCTCGGTTTTGCTTTGTTGCCTCGACCTAGATGATTTCCCGTTTCTCTGTTCACTGGAGCAGTCGTGGCTGTGCTGCGTTCCACACAGACACAGCCAAGGCACACACAAGTGTCAAGAGACACACTCCGCTGAGCTCAACGCTAGCGCAGATGCACATGTACATCGAAATCAACACACATGCTTGTGGGGAGAAAGACATGGACTTGCAGGCGTGTGGAGCGAAAGATAGACACCGCAGGCGCTAACGAACACAGACGTTCAGGCACACTGCCTCTACACAAACACGGACCGGTCTGCGGGTATTCCAGATCATTAATGTCGAGCTTGAGGAAACATGGATTTGAGCAAATCTCCCAAACACTTACAGGAAAGACACATGCTCTCCCACAAGCACACACGTGTTTGCCCTCAGCTATTGCTCAGGGACAAGCTTGTGAAGAGATGCCCTGCTGTTCTTTCGCGTTATGGCATGCTGTGTTTCCTTCCTCTTGCAGATCGATTGCTAAGCGTCTTACCTCGGGCGACTGTCAAGCATTTGCCAGAAGAGAGAAGTAGCACCGAGCAGCATTCAGTACTGCTTACGTACAGCCTTTGCTCCTTTACTAGCAAAGCTCCAAGAACAGGCACATATCTTCAGGTACCCTCCAAAAGTGGATCCTCCTGCAGCCACATGTGCGGGCGTGCAGTACGCCAACCATCGACGGACGTGTTTACCCTCAAGCATGTCAGTCCGTTTCACGCCCGTCTTTCTGTCAACCGATGGGAGTGGGTGCGCTAGCGGATGTGTGCGTGTGTGTGGCCACGCGTTTGCTCAGGCATCAGTGTGTGAAAACGTAGGTGTGCTTCTCTAGCTGCGTGTGCGTGCCCGTGGTGCTGGGTGCACGTACCTGGGTGCTTGTGGAAAGGTTTCTGCGTGGTTTTCGCTGAGGAATCGTGTGTGTGCACGTGGACAACTAGAAGGCGTAGCAACTAGGTTCCAGCGCTGAAGAAGGCGAAAAGGAAGTTTTCCGATGCTATCTCTTTCCCTACACCTAGTCGCGCAAAGAAAGTCGCTAAGCCGGTAACCGGCAAGAGAGCTACAACGAAGCATGCCGAATGGAGAAAATACGAGCAGCTCTTCTGTTCACACATTGTTTCTGCCATATGCTTGAAGGCATATATGTTCGTGCTTCTCTGAGATGAAATGCGTCCGTCTGAATCTGTGATTGCTCACACCGCTGCCCATGTTAGTTTATGCATTCAGTTCTGGGCTGCGGGCCATTCAGAAGTGGCTCTCTGGAGACGTCTGCGCAGATGCAGCTGTCAGAACACGCACACTCGATTGTTTATGAAAATACTCCTGGGTCCTTCCCAAACTCCAGGGTCCCTTTGGGTACTCCTGGGTCTCTCCCAAACTCCTGGGTCCCTGCCAAGACCCTTAATTCCTTGGGGCATTCTTGGGTCCCTCTGAAAGTCCTGGGTCCTTCCCCGAGCTCCTGGGTCCCTTGGGTCACTCTTGGGTCTATCCCCATATCCTAGGTTTCTTAGGGTACTCTTGTTTCCGTCCCAGAGTACTGGGTCCCTTGGGGGACTCTTGGGTCCATCCCGAACCTCTGGGTTCCTTAGGGGACTCCTTTGTTCCCTCCCGAACTCCTGGGTACCTAGAGGCACTCCTTGGTCCCTCCCGAACTCAAGGGTCCCCTGGGGCACTCCTGGGTGCCTCCTGAACTCCTAGGTCCCTTGGGACACTACTGGGTGTCTCCCAGACTCATGGGTGCTTTAAGGAACTCCTGAGTACCTTGGGGCACTCCAGGGTCCATCCCCGATCTCCTGGATCCCTCCTGAATTCCTGGGTCCCCTGTGGCACTCCTGGGTCCCTCCCGAACTCCTGGGTCCCTTGCGTCACTCCTGGGTCCCTCTCCGAACTCCTGGGTCCCTCCCGAATTTCTGGGTCCCTTGGAGCACTCTTGGATCCCTTCAAGAGTACTGGGTACCGTGGGGCACTCCTGGGTCCCTCCCAATTTCATGGCTCCATCCCGAACTCCTAGAACCCTACCGGAACTCATGGGTCCTTGGGGCACTCCTGGGTCCCTCCCGAACCCCTGGGTTCCTTTGGGGACTCCTGGGTCTCTCCCGAACTCCTGGGTACCTAGGGGCACTCCTGGGTCCCTCCCGAACTCAAGGGTCCCTTGTGGCACTCCTGGGTGCCCCCCGAACTCCTGGGTTCTTTGGGGCACTATTGGGTCCCTCCCAGACTCCTGGGTGATTTAAGGCACTCCTGAGTACCTTGGGGCACTTCAGGGTCCATCCCGAACCCCTGGGTTCCTTTGGGGACTCCTGGGTCTCTCCCGAACTCCTGGGTACCTGGGGGAACTCTTGGGTCAGTCTCGAACTCCAGGGTCCCTTAGGGCACTCCTGGGTCTTTCCCGAACTCCAGGGTCCCTTTGGGCACTCCTGGGTCCCTCGCCCAACTCCTGGGTCTCTCCTGAACTTCTGGGTCCCTTGGAGCACTCTTGGGTCCGTCCAAGATTACTGGGTACCGTGGGGCACTCCTGGGTCCCTCCCAGTTTCATGTCTCCATCCAGAACTCCGAGGACCCTACCGGAATCCATGGGTCCTTGGGGCACTCCTGGGCCCTTCCTGAACTCCTGGGTCCGTCCTGAACTCCTGGGTCCCTCTCTGAACTCCTGGGTCCGTACTGAACTCCTGGGTCCCTTGGAGCATTCCTGGGTTTGTCCCCGAACTCCTGGCTCCGCCCCAAACTCCTGGGTCCCTTAAGGCACTCCTGGGTCCGTCCAGAATTCCTGGGTCTCTTGGGACACTCCTGGTTCCCTCCTGAACTCCTGGCTGCCTGGCGGCACTCCTGCGTCCGTCCTGAACTCCTGGGTCCCTTGGAGTACTCCTGGTTCCTCCCAAACTCCTGGGTCTCTTGGGGCACTTCTGGGTCACTCCCAGAGTACTGGGTCCTGTGGGGCACCACTGGGTCCATCCCATCTCCTAGGTCCCTCCCCAAACTCCGGGGTCCTTTGGGGCACTCCTGGGTCCCTCCCAGAGTTCTGGTTCCCTTTGGGCATGTGGAGAGTTTCTGGCTGTGTGCTGTGAACAAACCAGAGCTTGATGTGGCTGTGGTGCAGGCTGTGCTACACGGAAGGATTTCCCTGAGACACCAAAGACAGAAGGAAAGTAAACAGAAGCTGCTCTGCCCTCGACCCAGGCTGCAGGAGGGGCGTCGCTGCTGGGCATGAACAGTCTGTGAACAGTGCCCTGCAGCTAATCACCATAGTGGGGGGGGATGAGTGACTGCAAGTGTAACCAATTGTAGCCTGCGCTTGCCGCATGACCTTTTGGTATAGAGTATATAAGGCTTGGAAAAACGTGGTCTCGGGGACATTGATATTCAGTGTTGTTAAGAGTTCATTAAAGAGTACGGATGATAAATTCATATTGAATTAGACTCCCTACTCTCGTCCGGCCCGCCCATGCGATCAAAGAGCTTATGCCGGCGTCTGCATTCATCGAATTAATTATTACTACACATGGTAGCAGAAGGATGGATCGTTAGCAAAGCATAAGACTCCGGATCAAAATTACTGCGGTAAGCAGCGTCCATAAAAACGGAGCCAAGCCGGGGTGTGCGAGTGTGTGCTCAGTCCGAGATAGAAAAGACAAGCACCAGACGAGCTGGCCACTTGCCTCGTGGTTTAAGACCATGCTGATAAGATAATGGGTATTGAAACAGCCGCGGCACTGCTGACGACTATTGTCTCTAAGAGAGGTATTGAATTGTCACAGGAAAAGCTAATCACATTGATTTTTTTAGCTCAGAAGTGGGGACACTTTGGAGAAGTTTCGCTTTTGTTTTCCCCAATGGAATGGAGATCAGTGGGGGACACTATGTGGGACAAAACTATCAGAGGGGAAGAAGAGAAAGAAATTAAAGCTTTGAGAGAATTGTGGAAAACCGTATTAGAATCATTAGAAGTCATGAAGTCGGAACAACGTACCGCCCTAAGAGCTGCGCAGGCACTTGTCCCAGAACAAACCTGGACTGATAAAACTTGTCGTCCCAAAGAAAAGAGGGGCTTGTGGGCTACTCTGTGGGGTCTGCCTGCCATTCGGGGTGGTCGCGGGGTCCCGGCTCAGCCAATACTTTCACAATCCGATCTGCAGCGTGAGTTAGAAACTTTGTGACCGGTAAACAAAGAACCTGAAGTTTCCCCCTCCGAGTCTCTGGGGCAATGTGCCAAGAAAGCGGAAGCGCAACTAGTTGACTGTCCGGACGTGGGAGGCCCTGAGTGCCACCCTCCTCCTACCGCTCCACCTCTGCCCTGCCCCAAGCCGGACACCCCCCCTCCCTTTGAGAAAAGCGTGGGGGACGGGCCCGGACCGGCTGGGCCGCTGCCGTCACCGGGGCCAGGGTCGCCTCAAACTTTACCTCCGCAAACACCCGCAGTTTTTTGTGAGTCTCCTTCTACATCATTGGGCTCACCGCAAGCAGTAGATCAGTTACTGCAAGTTATTACCAACAAGCTTGAACAACTTAAGAGTGTCAAATGTAGAGAAAAATAAGGAACAAATTGACTTTCAAAAACCAGCTTGCCCTTCACAAACAATGCAATCAAAGGTATCTATAGATTCTACTGACTAGCCACAGCCCCGAGGTGGCAGATGGTCAGGGGTCATCAAAGATGCCATCCTAGAAGGTGATTGGTCTCCAGCAAAATTCGCCCTACCGGTAATTCAAAATATGAACACTCAGACAGCGGTATGGGAACCACATGATTGGAAAATTTTGCAACAAGCAAAACAATCACCAACTCTGGTATACGTTCAGAAGCGACCAGACAAATACTGCATTGGATTTTTACCGCTGATTTATTGTGTCCCATGGACTGTCAGAATTTAATGCGCCTATTATTAACTCCAGTGCAATTCCTCCTGTGGGAATCAACCTGGTATCAACGAGCGCAGCAAGAAACAGCAAAACACACCAGTCCAAATGACCCATTAACCAATGTGGTACCTGATGCCTATACAGATCGTTGACAGTATGCTACCATAGAAGTTCAACTGTGATTTACAGCTGAAATTCACCGAAAAGCTGCACAACTTGCCCTAGATGCCTTCTTAACCTTACCAGGACCATTAGCTCCCTCATTCAGAAGAATATGCCAAGGCACCACAGAAGATTTCTCACATTTTATTAACCGGTTACATGAAGGAGTAATGCAAAATCCGGACTTATCAGAAGAAATGAAAAATCAAATGTTTCGGTTGCTAGCTTTTGATAATGCAAATTCAAAGACTAAACAAATATTAGCAACTCTGCCACCAGGATCATCAGTAGAACAAATGCTGACAGGAGTAGCCAGATCAGAAGAACACCGAAGTGCAGAGGTGATGGCTGCCGCTTTCGAAGGCGTCATGCAGAGATCTCTTCGACAAGTTAGCCAGCAAGTCTCATCTACAACACAACCAGTTGTAGCAGCAGTTCAGCGATCAACAAATAAATTCTATAAATCATCATACAATTCCTGTCATCACTGTGGAAGTAGAGAACACGTCAGAACGAACTGTACTGCAGCAGTTTGGTGTGACAGATGCCAGTTTAACACTCATGCTACAAAAATTTGCCGGAGATCGGGAAACGGTCAAGTGAGCGTGGATGAAGTGCGCGCGAGAACACAAAGAACATCTCCGAACCTGTATCACAATCAGTGACCAACCGTGAACCAGGCTTCTTTCACCTCAACAAGCCAAGCACCGCAGGAAGCCTCAGAGTTGATGTGGAGACAGCAGTAGATATCACATTGACCAATACTGCAGTTCATAGAATACCAATGAATGCTAAAGGACCTTTATTTAGACAAGATAGTCTCATTGGAGACCTATTGATTGGCTGTTCTTCTGCTAGTATCAAGGGTCTTATAGTAATACCAGGTATAATTGATGCAGATTTCACAGGAACTGTTCAAACCCTGGCCTACACTCTGCATCTGCCAATTTTTATTCCTTCTGGGAGTAGAATAGCTCAGGTAGTAGCATTGGAAAACTGCCTACCAATGCTTCCAGGAGTTCCTCCAGCATCCTCAACAGAAAGGCGTGATAAAGGATTTGGATCGACAGGTCCTGCAGTTTGCTTCACCTCATCAATGACTCAGCGTCCCATGTTACATGTGCAACTATTTCAATCTGATTCTACTGTTGTTGTAGATGTAAATGCAATGCTTGATACTGGAGCTGATGTCTCCATCATTAGTCAATTCAAATGGCCACGAAAATGGAAACTTCAAAAATCAATCTCTTTTGCTGTAGCTGGAGTAGGGGGTCAAACTACTCCAAATATAAGTGTTGATTCCATTTCCATTAGTTTCCCTGAAGGTCAACGTGTTACTCTTAGGGTGTATGTGATGGAATTGCCAAGCAGCCTTGAGGCGCTTATTGACCGTGACATCTTGGGGTAGCTTGGTACCGTGTTAACTACTTCACCTTTTCCTTAGTGGTCACTGGAAAGCAGTTGCCCAACCCTCCATTGACCTGGTTAACAGATAGCCCAGTTTGGGTTGACCAGTGGCCATTAACGGAAGAGCGACTGCAAAAGGCACATGAATTAGTAGAGCAATTAGTTGCAGGCCATATCAAGCCTTCTACTAGTCCATGGAATACCCTGATTTTTGTAATACCAAAAAAGAGTGGAAAGTGGCGATTATTACTTGACTTGCGAAAGGTAAATGATCAAATGCAAGCCATGGGTGCTTTACAGCCTGGATTACCATCACCTGTAATGTTACCAGAAAATTGGCATATTCTAATTATAGATTTAAAGGATTGTTTCTTTATCGTTCCTTTACATGAACAAGATACACAGCGTTTTGCATTTACACTGCCCTGTGTAAACAAAGCGGGACCAGCTAAAAGGTATGAGTGGGTAGTGCTACCGCAAGGTATGAAAAATTCTCCTACACTGTGCCAAATGTATGTTGCATGGGCACTTCAACCTATTCATGCATCATGGAAACAAACAATTATTTATCATTATATGGATGATATTCTGTTCTGTCAACAAGCTGAGTTCACAGGAAGTTCCATAGTCCAAATTACGATCAAACTCAAAGAAAAGGGGTTGGTCCTAGCTCCAGAGAGAGTTCAAAAGTCTGCACCTTGGAAATACCTTGGTTGGTCCATTTGTGATGCACAGATTCATCCACAAAAAATTGAATTACATACTGATTCACAGTCCAAAAATTGTTAGGGGACATACAATGGATTAGAAATTGCGTAGGCATTACTAACAATGATATAGTACCTCTTACTTCACTTCTAAAAGGAGGTGATCCAACTAAGAAAATAAGCTTAGAGTCCGTGCATCTCAAATGTCTTTCTGATATTATACAAAAAGTACAGACAAATTGGTCTAGCCAAAGACTTTCTGATCGACCAATTTCCCTCCTTATTAGCAGTGTAGAACATCCGTGTGTAATCATCTGCCAGTGGCAAAACAAGGACGGGGAATTCCCCATAGATCTTGCTACAGATTCTTCCTTTTGTGCCACTGTCAGATTGAAAAGAGAAAATTATTTACGATTGTTAGAGTGGATTTTTATCAGTGTCCAACCAAAATTCAGTATTCAAACAAGACCAGAAGCAATTGGAGAATTGATTCGAAAAGGAAGATCTCGAATATCAGAAATTAGCGGTCAGGAACCAGATGACATCAGTATTCCGATAAATGGAGCCGATTTAGAATGGTGGCTGAGACATTCGATGCCTATTCAGAATGCATTATTAGCATTTATAGGCAAGGTACATTCACGACAACCAAAAGGTAAACTATGGCAATTCCTTAGAACAAATCAGTGGTTAGAGAGAAGCAAAGTAAAAGCAAAACCTGTTTGAAGGCCTTACAGTATATACAGATGCAGGAAAACGAAGACACCAGGCAGCATGTGTCTGGCAAGAGAATAGTCAATGGAAACAGCATTTAACTGAAGGTTCAAAAGAGGATTCCTTGCAGACTTTAGAGCTCACAGCAGTAATATGGGCCTTAAATAATTGGCTGAAATCTGCTTTAAATGTTGTCACAGATTCTTTGTATGTAGCAGGTGTAATACCCAGAATGGAAAATGCTCTGCTAAGACAATCGAATAATCCTCGATTAGGAAAATTGTTTGTACAATTGAGAGCTACTTTAAATCAAAGAAAAGAACCCTGCTGTGTGATTCACATCCGCAGTCATCAATGGAATCTTGGTCTAGGTGAAGGAAATCAAATTGCAGATAGTTTAGTAAGTTCAGTACAGCACATGCCTCCAACAGATAAATTCCAACAAGCGAGACAAAGTCATGAGAACTTTCATCAAAATGCCAGAGGTCTCCAAAGACAATTCGATTCAACTTTAAATGAAGCAAGAGGTATTGTACAGGCATGTCCTCAGTGTGGAAGCCAGATGTTAGGTATAGGAATTGGTGTCAATCCTCAAGGTTTAAAAGCCTTAGAAGTGTGGCAAATGGATGTGACACATGTGCCAGAATTTGGAAGACTTAAATATGTGCATGTCATAATTGATACTTCTTCAAAAATGATATGGGCTACTGCTTTACCAGGGGAAAAAGCACAACATGTATGTAAACATCTCACAGCTTGTTTTGCTGTAATGGGTGTCCCAAAAAAGATTAAGACAGACAATGGCCCTGCCTATGTTAGCCAGAAAGTTAGAACTTTTCTAATGAAACGGGGAGTGAAACACGTTACAGGTATACCTCATTCCCCAACGGGCCAAGGAATCATCGAGAGAGCACATCAAATGATTAAAGGGTATTTGAGCAAACAGAAGCAGTAAGAGTTAGATTGTCAACAGCGTTTAGCAAAGGTGTTGTTTACCTTGAATTATTTATGTTTAACTGGAGATCATGAGGAGCCTCCTGTGATCATTCATCATTATCAGATGAGACTAGGAAGGAAAAACACTTTACCGGAATTCATGGTGAGATATCGTGATCCCACCACTGGATCGTGGAAGGGACCAGTACCTGTTATTTTTAATGGTAGAGGGTACATGTGTTTCTCCACAGATCAAGGTCCATAATGGGTTCCAAGCCGAGCAGTAAAGTCAGAGTTGAAACAAACTCAACCAAATCAACTCCCTGCAGCAGAACATTCGGAGGTCACAGAGTGAGGCGTAACCTTTGCATTGATTTAGCTGTAACATGTATGTGTACTATAGTTATAAAAGTAGATCTTTAAACACCACTACCTCTTGAGTAAGTTTATCAACACCCCAGCACATCGTTTGTTATAAGTTGAGTATCTTTAAACCAAAGTTCTTGGAATTTGTTTAATCAATCCATTGCGATATTTAAATGGCAATGGAATACCTCAGGTTTATTGCAAAGTGCACTGTTTATGTTGCTGTTGTTGTTATTTATATGTTATGTATAAGTTGTTTTTTATCACATATCAAAGAAGGATTAGAACACACAGCTAATCAATCCTGGCTTGTCCAAAAAGAAAAAAAGGAGGAATTGCGGAGAGTTTCTGGCTGTGTGCTGTCAACAATCCAGAGCTTGATGTGGCTGTGGTGCAGGCCGTGTTACACGGAAGGATTTCCCTGAGACACCAAAGACAGAAGGAAAGTAAACAGAAGCTGCTCTGCCCTCGACCCAGGCTGCAGGAGTTCGGGGAAGGACACAGGTATTCGGTTGGGACCCAGGAATTCCCCAAGGGACCCAGGAGTTTGAGAGGGTACCAGGAGTGCCCCAAGGTACCCAGGAGTTCGGGAAGGGACACAGGGGTTTGCGAGGGACCAGGGAGTACCCAGAGGAACCCAGGTGTTTGGAAGAGACCCAGGAGTGCCGAAGGCACCCAGGATTTCAGGAAAGGGACCTAGGAGTTCAGAAGGGACCCAGGAGTGCCCCAAAGACCCATGGGTTCTGGGAGGGTCCCAGGAATTCGGAATGGACCCGGGAGTCCCTCAAGGGACCCAGGAGTTTGGGAAGGGACCCAGGAGTTCGGAAGGGCCCAGGAGTACAGGGGAGGGACCCAGGAGTCTGGGGAGGGACCCAGGATTTTGAACGAACCCAGGAGTGCCCCAAAGGACCCAGGAGTTCGGTGATGGACCCAGGAGTGCTCCACGGGACTCAGGAGTCTGAGAGGGACCCAGGAATGCCCCAAAAGACCCAGGAGTTCGGGACAGACCCAGGAGGTCCGGGAGGCACCCAGCAGTTCTCTAAGGGACCCAAGAGTTCAGGACAGACCCAGCAGTGCCCCCAGGTACCCAGGACTTCAGGAGGGACCCAGAAATGCCCCAAAAGACCCTGGAGTTTGGAGAGGGACCCAGGAGTCCTGGAGTGACCCAGGAGTGCCCTAAACTACCCAGGACCCTGTGAGGGACTCAGGAATGGCCGAAGGGACCCAGAAGTTCGAGAGGGACCCAGGAGTTCGAGAGGGACCCAAAGTACTCAGGGGTGCCTTAAAGCACCAAGGAGTCTGGGAGGGATCCAAGAGTACCCCAAGGAACCCAGGAGTTCGGGATGGACCCAGGAGTTCAAGACGGACCCAGGAATTTGGGACGGACCCAGGAGTTCTGGGAGGGACCCAGGAGTTCCCTAATGGACCAGGACTTCTGGAAAGGGACCGAGGACAGCCCTATGGGACCCAGGAGTGCCTCAAAGGACCCAGGACTCTGGGAGGGACCCAGGAGTGCCCCCAGGTACCCAGGATTTCAGGAGGGACCCAGTAATGTTGCAAGGGACCCAGGAGTTCGGTAGGGACCCAGGAGTGCGGGGAGAGACCCAGGCATTCGGGACAGACCCAGGAATGCCGCAAGGGACCAAGGAGTTCAGGAGGCACCCAGGAGTTCGTGAGGGACCCAGGAGTACCCCAAGGGATCCAGGAGTACCCCAAGAAACCCAGGAGTTCAAAAGAGACCCAGGAGTACCCCAAGAGACCCAGAAGTTCAGGAGGGACCCAAGAGTTCAGGAGAGACCCAGGAGTCCCCCAGGGGACCCAGGATTTCGGGACGGACTCAGGAGTTCGGAATGGACCGAGGAGTGTCCTATGGGACCCAGGAGTGCCCCAAAGAACCCAGAACTCTGTGAGGGACCCAGGAATGCCCCGAAAGACCCAGGAGTTGGGGAAAGAGACCCAGGAGTTCGGGAGGGACCCAAGTGACCCAGGAGTTCTGGAGGGACCCAGGAGTTCCCCAAGGGACCCAGGACTCCCTTGCAAACTCCTGGGTTCCTTGGGGCACTGCTGGATCCCTCCCTATTCCTGGGTCCGTCAGGAACTCCTGGGTCCCTTGGGGCACTCCATGGTCCCTTGCAAACACCGGGGTCCTTCCTGAACTCCAAGGTCCCCTGGGGCACTCCTGGGTCCTTCCCAAAATTCTGGATCCCAATCGAACTTGTGGGTCTCTCCCGAACCCCTGCATCGATTTCGAACTTCTGGGTCCCTTGGGGCACTCCTGGGTCCCTAACAAACTCCTGGGTCCGCCCTGAACTCCTGGGTCCCTTGGACACTCCTGGGTCCCACTTGAACTCCTGAGTCCCTTGGGGCACTCCTGGTTCCCTTCTGAACTCCTGGGTCTCTTAAGACACTCCTGGGTCCCACCTGAACTCCCGGGTCCCTTGGGTCACTCCTGGGTCTATCCCCATCTCTTAGGTCCCTTGGGGTACTCTTGGGTCCCTCCCAGATTACTGGGTCCCTTGGGACACTCCTGGATCCCTCCCGAACCCCTAGGTTCCTTGGGGGACTCCTGGGTCCCTACCCGAACTCCTGCGTTCCTTGGGGGACTCCTGGGTCCCTCCCACTCAAGGATCCCTTGGGGCACTCCTGGGTGCCTCCTGAACTTCTGGATCCCTTGGGACACTATTGGGTCTTTCCCAGACTCCTGGATGCTTTAAGGCACTCCTGGGTCCCTTGGGTCACTCCTGGGTCTATCCCCATCTCCTGGGTCCCTTGGGGCACTCCTGGGTCCCTCCCGAGTGCCTGGGTCCCTGCCCGAACTCCTGGGTCCCTTGGGAGATTCCTGGGTCCGTTCCAAATTCCTGGGACCCTCCTGGATCTCGTGGGTCTTTGGGACACTCTTGGATCCCCCCTGAACTCCTTGGTCCCTTGGAGCACTCCTTGTTCCCTCCAAAACTCCTGGATCCGTCCCGAATTCCTGGGTCCCTCTTGAACACCTGAGCGCCGCTTGAACTCGTGGGTCCCTTGGGGAACTCCTGGGTCCATCCCGTACTCCTGGGTCCCTTGGGGCACTCCTGGGTCCCTCCCCGAACTCCTGGGTCCCTACCCGAACTCCTGCCTTCCTTGGGGCACTCCTGGGTCCCTCCCTAACTCCATACGGCTGCTATAGGGGGTGGCAGCTGGGTTCTGTGAGGTTGTGTCAGTCTCTGGCGGGCTCAGTCGGGCTTTGTCATGCTCCATAATTGCTCCAAAAACTGGATGCTCTTGCGATGCTTGTATTCACACAATTAATGCACATTCATTACAATTTGTGGGAATTGTTAACATCCAACGCATCTATAGTAATAAACAATTGCAAAACCTAGGGTTAGAGTCAGGTTAATTATTTCATGGTCTTTGCTGCCATCTAGCGTTATCTACAGAGAATGCACTAGAACACACATTTGGGAGGTACCTGCAGATATGTGCCTGTTATTGGGCGAACCTGTGCATGAAAGCATTCGTGCCTGTGAAAACGGGACAGACACGAGAACGTGCATCAATGGAGTCACAGAGGCACCAGCTTTTGAACACAGGTTGTGCTGGTTTTGGCACTTTTCAGGCACACTCCTGAAAGCCGCGCAAACTGCTGTTCATTCGCTAGATGACCTCCTTGGAAACATTTCTCCAATTGATCTACCTCTCAACCTTCTTCTCGTGAAGTGTCTGTGCAGGGAATGCGTCCCTATCTAGCTAAACATCAATCCTGCCCCGGTTTTGCTTTGTTGCCTCGACCTAGGTGATTTCCCGTTTCTCTGTTCACTGGAGCAAGTGTCAACAGACACACGCCACTGAGCTCAACACTAGCGCAGATGCACATGTGCGTTGAAATCAACACACATGCTTGTGGAGAAAAAGACATAGAGTTACACGCGAGTGGAGCGAAGGATAGATACCGCAGGCGCTAACAAACACAGACGTTCAGGCACACTACCTCCACACAAACATGGACCAGTCTGCAAGTATCCTAGATAGTGATTGTCGAGCTTGAGGAAACATGGATTTGAGCAAATCTCCCAAACACTTACAGGAAAAGACACGTACTCTCCCAAAAGCACACACGTGTTTGCCCTTAGCTATAGCTCAGGGACAAGCTTGTGAAGAGATGCCCTGCTGTTCTTTCGCGTTATGGCATGCTGTGTTTCCTTCCTCTTGCAGATCGATTGCTAAGTGTCTTACCTCGGGCGACTGTCAAGCACTTGCCAGAAGAGAGAAGTAGCACCGAGCAGCATTCAGTACTGCCTACGACTGCCTTTGCTTCTTTACTAGCAGAGCTCCAAGAGCAGGCACATCTCTGCAGGTACCCTCCAAAAGTGGATTCTCCTGCAGCCACGTAGGCGGGCGTGCAGTACGTAAACCATCAATGGACGTGTTTACTGTCAAGCATGTCAGTACTTTATCACATATGTCTTTCTGTCAATAGATGGGAGTGGGCGCGCTTGTGGATGTGTGCGTGTGTGTGGCCACGCGTTTGCTTAGGCATCAGCGTATGAAAAGGTAGGTGCTTTTCTTTAGCTGCGTCTGTGTGCACATGGTTTTGGGGGCACATAGCTGGGTGCTTGTGGAAAGCTTTCTGCGTGGTTTTCGGTGAGGAATCGTGTGTGTGCACGTGGACAACTAGAAGGCGTAGCAACTAGGTTCCAGCGCTGAAGAAGGCGAAAGGCAAGTTTTCCGATGCTAGCTCTTTCTCTCCCTATACCTAGTCACGCAAAGAGAGCCGCTAAGCCTGCGATGGGCAAGAGAACCGCAGCCAAGTATGCTGAACAGAGAAAATACCAGCAGCTCATCTGTTCACACATTGTTTCTGATACATGCTTGAATGCAAATACGTTCGTGCTTCTCTGACATCAAAGACATCCCCCTGAAGATGTGATTGTGCACACCGGTGCAATTGGTTGTTTATACATTCAGTGCTGGGCTGCGGGGCTTTCAGAACTGGGTCTGTGGAGACGTCTGCGTAGATGCCGCTGTCCGAACACGCACACTCTGTTTACCAAAACATATGCAGACGCGTTTTACCAGGATATGTTCTTGGACGACCCTGTGCGTGAAATAATTTGTGCCTACAAACGTTTGTCTGTCCACATGCATGTGCCTGGATGCTGGCTCCAACATGCTTAAACTGGAGTGAGTGCTTCTCCCTGATGTATAGCTGAGGTTAACCACATCCATAACCATAATTCTACCGTATCCCTTACCATAACCTAGCCCTAACCCTAACCCAAACCCAAACGCTAACTCTAACCCTAACCCACCGCTAACCCTAACTCTAATAACTAGTCCTAACTCTAACCCTAACCCTTATCCTAACCCTAACCCTAATCCTAACCCTAATCCTAACCCGAACACTAACCCTAAACCTAACCCTAACCCTAATCTTAACCCTAACACTAACCCTAACCCTAACCCTAATCTTAACCCTAACCCTAACCCTAACCCTAACCCTAACCCTAACCCTAATCCTAACCCTAATCCTAACCCTAACACTAACCCTAAACCTAACCCTAACCCTAATCTTAACCCTAACCCTAACCCTAACCCTAACCCTAACCCTAACCCTAACCCTAACCCTAACCCTAACCCTAACCCTAACCCTTCCTCTAACATTAACCCTAACCATTACTCTAACTCTAACGCTAAACCCTAACCCTAGCTCTGACCCTGACCCTAACCCTGTCCCCACCCTAGCCCTATCCCTTAACCATAACACTAGACCTAACCCTAACCCCTAACCCTAAATATAACCCTAACCCTAAACCCTATCCCTAACCATAAGCCTAACCCCTAACCCTAACCCTAAACCTAACCTTAACCCAACCCTAAACCTAACGTTAAACCTAACCCAAACCCTAACAGCTAACCACCACCTAACCCTAACTCACAGCCTAACCTTAACTCTAACCCAAAGCCTAGCTCAACCCTGACACTAACGGCAATCCTAATCCCTAAACCTCACCTAACCCTAACCCTAACCTAATCCCCACCTTAATCCTAACCCTAACCCTAACCCTTACCTTAACCCCCATCCTAACCCTATGCCTAAAACCTAACCGTAACCCTAACCCTAAGCGTAAACCTGAATCCTAACCCTAACCCTAACCTTAACCCTAACCCTAATCCTAACCCTAAAACTAAATCTAACCCTAACCCTAATACTAACTCTAACCTAATCCTAATCCTAACCCTAACCCTAAGACTAAATCTAACCCTAACCCTAATTGTAAACCTGAATCCTAAACCTAACCCTAACCCTAACCCTAACCGTAAACCTAACCCTAATCCTAACCCTAACCCTAAGACTAAATCTAACCCTAACCCTAATCCTAATCCTAATCCTAACCCCAACCCTAACCCTAACCCTAACCCTAACCTTAACCCTAACCCTAACCCTAACCCTGAACCCTAAACCTAACCCTAAGCCTAACCCTAAGCCTAAATCCTAAACGTAACGCCAGCTCTAAATTCTAACCCTAACTCTAACCCTTACTCTAACCCTAACCCTAAACATAACCCTAACCCTAAATGTAACTATAGCCCTAACCATCACCTAACCCTGACCCTAACTCTAACCATAACCCTAGGACTAACCCTAAACCTAACCCAAACTGTACCACAAACTTTAAAACTAACGCTACCCATAACCCAAACTTTAACCCTAACCCAACGCTAACCCTAACCCTAACCCTAACCCAACCCTACCCTGACCCTATCCCTAACTCTAACCCTAACCCTAACCCTAACACTAACCCTAACCCTAACCCTAATCCTAACCCTAACACTAACCCTAACCCTTACCCTAACCCTTACCCTAGTCGTAACCCTAACCACTAACGCTAAATCTCACCCTAAACCTAAACCCTCTCCCTAACCCTAAGCCTAAACCGTAACCCTAACCCTAACCCTAAACCTAAACCCTAAACCTATCCGTAAGCCAAACCATAACCATAAGTCTAACCCAAACCCTAGAAAACCGCTAACCCTAACAGTAACCCAAACCCTAATCCTAACCCTAAAACCTAAATCTATCCCTAACCCAAACCCTAACCATATGTCTAACCCAAACCGTAAACAAACTCTAATCCTAAACCAAACCCTAACCCTAACACTAACCCTATCCCCAAACCGTAACATTAACACTAACTCTAACTGTAATCCTATTCCTAACCCTAACCCACACCTAACCCAATCCCTAACCCTAACCCTAACCCTAACCCTAACCCTAACCCTAACCCTAAACCTAACCCTAACCCTAACCCTATCCCAAAACTGTAACTTTAACCCTATTTCTAACCGTAATCCTAATCCTAACCTTAACCCTAAATCTAACCCTAACCCACCGATAACCCTAACTCTAACCCTAACTCTAATCCTAACCCTAAACCTAATCCTAACCCTAAATGTAGCTATAGCCCTAACCATCACCTAACCCTAACCCTAAATCTAAACCGTAACCCTAAACCTTACCCTAATCGTAACCCTAACCACTAACGCTAAATCTCACCCTAAACCTAAACCCTATCCCTAACCCTAAACCGTAACCCTAACCCTAACCCTAAACCTAAACCCTAAACCAATCCCTAAGCCAAACCATAACCATATGTCTAACCCAAACCCTAAACAAACCCTAACCCTAACAGTAACCCTAACCCTAATCCTAACCCTAAAACCTAAATCTATCCCTAACCCAAACCCTATGTCTAACCCAAACCCTAAACAAACCCTAATCCTAATCCAAACCCTAATCCTAAAGATAAACCTGACCCCAACCCTAATCCTGACCCTAACCCTAACCCTGATCCTAACCCTGATCCTAACCCTAACACTAACCCTAACCCTAACTGTAAACCTAAACCTAAACCCTATCCCTCACCCTAACACTAACCCTACAACATACCCCTAACTCTAACCCTACCTCTAACCCTAAAACCAATGCAAACCTAACCCTAGCCCTTACCCTAACCCTAAAGGTAAACCCCACCCCAACCCTAACCCTGACCCTAACCCTAAGCCTAAGCCTAAGCCTAAGCCTAATCCTAACCCTAACCCTAACCCTAACCCTAACCCTAACCCTAACCCTAACCCTAACGGTAGCCCTAACCCTAACCCTAACCCTAACCCTATCCCTAACCCTAAACCTAAGCCTAACCCTAAGATGAACCCTAAACCTACCGTAACCCTGAACCTAACCCTAACCAATCACTAATTCTAAACCTAACCCTAACACTATCTCAAAACCCTAACCAAACCCTAATCCTGAACCCTAAACCTAACCGCAACCATAACGCAAAACCGTACCACTGACCCTAACCCTAACCCTAAACCCTAACCCTAACCTTAAAACTAATTCTAACCCTAACCCTAACCCTAACCGTAACCCTAACACAACGTATCCCTAAACCTAACCGTAACCCTAACCCTAACCCGAAATGTAAACCTGACTCTAAACCAATCCTCAACCCTAACTTTAACTCTAACGCTAACCCTAACCTTCACCCTAACCCTAACCCTAACCCTAACCCTAACCCTAACCCTAACCGCTAACCATAACCCTAACCCTAAACCTAAACCCTAAAGCTATCCCTAAACCAAACCCTAACCATAGGTCTAACCCAATCCCTAATCCTAACCCTAACCCTAAACCTAAGCCTAAGCCTAAGCCTAACCCTAACCCTAACCCTAACACTAACCCTAGCTGTAACCTAACCCTAACCCTAACCCTAACCCTAACCCTAAACCCTATCCCTATCCCTGACCCTAACTCTAAACCTAAACCCTAAACCTAAACCTATCCGTAACCCAAACCCTAACCATATGTCTAACCCAAACCCTAAACAAACCCTAATCTTAACCCTAACCCTAACCGTTAACTGAACCCTAACCCTAACCCTTTCCCCAAACCGTAACTTTAATCGTAACTCTAACCATAATCCTAATCCTAATCCTAACCCTAAATCTAACCCTAACCCTAAACGCAACCATAGCCCTAACCTTTATGTAACCCTAACGCTAACTCTAACCATAACTCTAGCACTAACCCTAAAACTATCCCTAACTGTACCCCAACCCTACCACTAATTTTAAACCTAACGCTACCCATACCCAAAGTCTAGCCCTAACCCACCGCTATCCCTAACACAACGCTAACCCTGACCCTAACCCTAACCGTAACCTTAACCCCAACTCTAAACCTAAACCCGAACCCTAACCCTAACTTTGAACTTCAGTGCAAGAAATCCTAACTCTAATTCTAACCTCAACCATAACCCTAAGCCCAACACTAATCATAACCCCACCTCTAATCAAACCCTATATTGAACCTTCACCATCACCATAACCCCACTCCTACCGCTACTCCTGCTTCTAACCCTAACCCTAACTGTAATCCCAACCCAAATCTAAACCCTACCCTAAGTGCTAACCCTAACCCTAACACTAGCCCTAAGCCTAACCCATACCCTAAACCTCACCTAACCCTAACGCTAAACCTAACCCTAAGCCAAAGGCTAACGATAACCCTAAACCTCACCTAACACTAATCTTAACCCTAACCCTAATCCTGACCGTAACCCTAATGTAACCTGCCCTAACCCTAACCCAACCCTAACCCTAAAACTAACCCTAACCCCTAAACGTAAATCTAACCCTAACCCTAACCCTAACTCTAACACTAAAACTAAATCTAACCCTAACCCTAGCATGAACCCTAAAGTAAACCTATCAGTAACGGTTACCCTATCCCACATCATAGCCGTATCCCTAATCCTAACACTAACACTAAACCTAATCCTAACCCCTAACCCTAAACCTAACCCTAACCCCTAACCCTAACCCTAACCTTAACCCCAACCCAACTTATCCCTAAACCT
Organism: Patagioenas fasciata; assembly: GCF_037038585.1. NCBI lineage: Eukaryota > Metazoa > Chordata > Aves > Columbiformes > Columbidae > Patagioenas > Patagioenas fasciata. The sequence goes on from NC_092560.1 coordinate 43,053,377, forward strand.
AACTGTAACCCTAACCCTAACCCTAACCCTAACCGCAACCCTAACCCTAACCCTAACCCTAAACCTAACCCTAACGCAAACCCTAACCCAAACCCAAACCCAAAATCTAACCCTACCCTAACCTTAACCCTAAACCTAACGCTAACCCTAACCCTAACCCTAACCCTAACCCTAACCCTAACCCTAACCCTAAGCCTAAGCCTAAGCCTAAGCCTAACTCTAACCCTAACCCTAACACTAACTCTGCCCCTAACCCTAACCGTACCCCTAAACCTAATCCCAACCAAAAACTAACCCTAGCCCTAAACCTAAGCCTAACGGTAAACCTGATCCCAGCCCTAACCCTAACCCTAACCCTAACCCTAACCCTAACCCTTATTCTAACCCTAATCCTATCCGCAAACCTAACCCTAACTGTAACCCTTATGCTAACCATAAATTTAACCCTAACTCTAACCCTAACCCGAACCCAGCTTTAACCCTAATCGTACGCCTAATCCTAACCCTAACCATAATACTAATCATAAATGTAACTCTAACCCTAACCCTAACTATAACCCCAACCCAAACCCTAACCCCAACCCTAACCCTAACCCTAACCGTAAACCTGACCCCAACCCTAATTCTAACCCACACCCTAAACCAACCCTACCCTAAACCTACCACTTAGCCCAACCCTGACCCTAACCCTTACCCTGACCCTAACCGTAACCCTAACCGTAACCATAACGCTAACCCTAACCCTAACCCTAACCCTAAACCTACCCCTAACCCTAACCCTAACCCTAACCCTAACCCTAACCCTAACCCTAACTCTAACCCTATCCTAACACTAACCTTAACCCTAAACCGTAACCCTAACCCTAAACCACACCCTAACCCTAACCCTAACGCTAACCATCAACTTAAATCTAACCCTAACCCTAACCCTAACCCTAACCCTAACCTTAACCCTAACCCTAACCTCAATCCTAACCCTAACCCTAACCCTAAACCTAAACCTAAACCAAACCCTAACCCTAACCCTAACTCTAACCCTAAACTTATCCTAAGCCTAAATGTAACCATAGCCCTAACGTTTACGTAACCCTAATGTTAACTCTAACCATAACCTAGCACTAACCCTAAAACTATCCCTAACTGTAGCCCAACCCTAGCACTAATTTTAAACCTAACGCTACACATAACTCAAACCCTAAGCCTAACCCAAAGCTAACCCTAACACAACACTAACCCTGACCCTAACCCTAACCGTAACCTTAACTCCAACCCTAAACCTAAACCTGAACCCTAACCCTAACTTTAAACTTAAACGCAAAGAAATCCTAACCCTAATCCTCAACCATAACCCTAACCCCAACACTAATCATAACCCCTCCACTAATCCAACCCTATACTGAACCTTCACCATCACCATAACCCCACTCCTATAACTACTCCTGCTCCTAACCCTAACCCTAACTGTAATCCCAACCCAAACCTGAACCTAACCCTAAGTGCTATCCATAACCCTAACTCTAACACTAGTCCTAAGCCCAACCCATACCCTAAACCTCACCTAATCCTAACACTAAACCTAACCCTAAACCAAAGGCTAACAATAACCCTAAACCTTACGTAACACTAACCTTAACCCTAACCCTAAGCCTAATCCTAACATAACCTTGACCTAACCCTAAGCCAATCCTAACCCTAAAGCTAACCCTAACCCCTAAACCTAAATCTGACCGTAATCCTAACCCTAACCCTAACCCTAACCCTAACCCTAACCTAACGCAAAACCTAATGCTAACCTAACCCTAACCCGAACCCAAACTCTAACCCTAGCCTAACCCTATCCCTAGCCCTAACCCTAACCCTAACCTTAACCCTAACCCAAACCCTAACCCTAACCCTAAACTTAAATCTAACAGTAAACCTAACCCCAACCCTAATTCTAACCAAAATCCTAATCGAAATCTCAAACCTAAACCTAACACTGATCCTAACTCTAACTGCAACGTTAACGCTAACCCTAGCTCTAAGCCTAAGCCTAAGCCTAACCCTTACCCTAACCCTAACCCTAACCCTAACCCTAACCCTAACCCTAACCCTAACCCTAACCCTAACCCTCACCTAACTCTAACCCTAAGCATAAATTCCATCATAACCGTGTCCTGAAACCCTAACCCTAACACTTAGCTTAACCCTAAACATAAACTCTAACCCTAACCGTAACCTAAACCTAACCTCTACCCTATACTTTACTCAAAGCCTATAGCCTAACCCTAGCCCTAACCACTAACACTAACCCTACTGCTCACCCTAACCCTAACCCTAACCCTAACCCTAACCCTAACCCTAACCCTGACTCTGACCCTAACCCTACACTTACCCCTACCCCTAAACCTAACCCCAACCCTAACCGTTACCCTAACCCTAACCCTAACCCTAACCCTAACCCTAACCCTAACCCTAACCCTAACCCTAAACCTAAACCTAAACCTAAGCCAAACTTTAACGCTAACCCTAATCCTAACCCTAAACCTCAACGTTAACCCTAACACTCACCTAAACCTAACTTTAAACTGAACCCCAACCCAAATTCCAACCCCAACCATAACCCAACTCTAACCCTAACCCTAAACCCAACCCTAACCCTAACCCTAACCGTAACCCTAACCCTAACCCTAACCCTAACCGCAATGTTAACCCTAACCCTAACCCCAACCCTAACCATGACTCTAAACCTCAACTTGCCCTAACACTAACCCTGACCCTGACCCTTACCCTAATCCTAACCCTAACACTAACCCTAACCCTAACCCTAACTCTAACCCCAACCCTAACCCCAATCCTAAATTCCATCATAAGCCTGTCCCGAAACCCTAACCCTAACACTTAGCTTAACCCTAAACCGAAACTCTAACCCTAACCCTAACCCTAACCTAAACCTAACCTTTACCCTATCCTTTACTCTAAGCCTATACCCTAACCATAACTCTAAACCTCACCTTACCCTAACACTAACACTAACCCTTGACCCTTACCCTAATCCTACCCTAACCCTATCCCTAACCCCAACCCTAACCCTAACCCTAAGACGAACCCTAAACCTAGCGTAACCTTGAACCTAATCCTATCCAAACCCTAATTCTAAACTTAACCCTAACATTAACCCAATACCCTAACCCAAACCCTAACCCTAAACCGTAAACCTAACCGTAACTGTAATGCAAAGCCGAAAACTGACCCTAACGCTAACCCTAAACCCTAACCCTAATTCTAACCCTAACCCTAATCCTAACCCTAACCCTAACTCTAACCCTAACCAAGCCCTAAAGGTAAACCTAGCCTAAACCTAAACCAAAGCCTAAACATTAACCCTAACCCTAAGCCTATCTCTAACCCTAATACCCTAACCCTAACCCTAAACCTAACTCTAATGCTTACACTAAACCTCACCTAACCCTAACCCTAAACCCACTCCTAACCGTAACCCTAAGCCTAAGCCTAAGCCTAAGCCTAACCCTTACCCTAACCCTAACCTTAACCCTACACCCTAACCCTAAATATAACCCAAACCATAACCCTCACCTAATTGTAACCCTAACCCTAACACTTACCGTAACCCTAACCCTACCCCTAACCCCAACCCCAAACCTTAACTTAACCCTAACCCTAACTCTAACCCTAACCCTAACCGTAACCCTAATCCTACTCCTAATCCTAACCCTAAACCTAACGTTAAATCTAACCCTAACCCTAAACCTAAACCAAAATCGTAACCCAATTCTAATACTAACCCTAAAATCTATCCCTAAAACTTTCAAGCCTGACCCTAAACCTAAACCTACCGCTAACGCTAAATCCAACCTAACCTAACACTAACCCTAACCCTAACCTTAAACCTAACCCTAACCTTAACCCTAACCCTAACCTTAAACCTAACCCTAACCTTAACCCTAACCCTAACCCTAACTCTAACCCTAACCCTAACCAAATCCTAACCCTAACCCTAACCCTAACCCTAACCCTAACCCTAAACTAAATCTAACCCTAACCCTAACCCCAATCCAAACCCTAAACCTAACAGTAACCCTAACCCTAACCGTAAACCTGACGCCAACCCTAATTCTAACCAAAACCCTAAACCAATCTAAACCTAACTCTACCCCTAACCTCACACCTAACCCTAATCCTAACCCTAACCCTAACCCTAACCCGAACCCTAACCCTAACCCTAACCACAACCCTAACCCTAGCCCTAACCATAAGCCTAACCATAACTCTAACCCTAAGCCTAACCCTAAATTCCATTATAGCCCTGTCCCGAAACCCTAACCCTAACACTAACTTTAACCCTAACTCTAAACTCTAACTCTAACTCTAACCTAAACATAACCTTTACCCTATCCTCTACTCTAGCCCTATACCCTAACCCTAGCCCTACCCCTAACAAAAACCCTATCCCTCACCCTAACCCTAACCCTAACCCTAACCGTAAACCCAACCCAACCCTAATTCTAAACAAGATCCTAACCCAAACGCCAACCCTAACCCTAACCCTAACCCTAACCCTCTCCCATGAACCTACTCCTCACCCTAACCCTAAACCTAACCCTAAACCTAAACCTAACCCTAACCCTAACCACAACGCTAACCACAACGATAACCACAACCCTAACCCTAACCCTAAAGCTAACCCCAAGCCTAATTCTAATCAAAACCCTAACCCTAACCCTAACCCTTACCCTAACCCTACCCCTACCCCTACCTCTAACCCTAACCCTAACCCTAATCCTAACCCTAACCCTAACCCTAACCCTAACCCTAACCCTAACCTTAACCCTAACCCTAACCATAAACCTAACCCCAACCCTAATTCTAACCAAAATCCTAACCCAAACGCCAAACCTATCTCTTATCCTAACCCTAACATTAACCCTAACCCTAACCTTGAACCTAACCCTAACCCTAACCTCCACCGTAACCCTGTCTCTCAAGTCTAATCCTAAGACTAAACTTAACCCTAACCCTAACTGAAACCCTAACACTAACCTAAAGCTAAACCTTATCCTAACCTATACTCTAACCCTATCCCTAAAGCCTAATCCTAATCATAACCCCTAACCCTAAACCTATGCCTATTCCCTAGCCCTACTTCTAACTCTAACTCTAACTCTAATACTAACGCCAAACCTAACCCTAACGCTACAACTCACCTAACCCTAACCCTAACCCTAACCCTAACCCTAACCCTAACCCTAACCCTAATCCTAACCCTAACCCTAACCCTAACCCTAACCCTAATCCTAACCCTAACCCTAACCTTAACCTTAACCCTAACCCTAACCCTAACCTTAACCCTAACCCTAACCCTAACCCTAATCCTAACCCAAACCCTAACCCTAACCCTAATCCTAACGCTAATCGTAAACCTAACCCCAACCCTAATTCTAAACAACACACTAACCCAACCCTAATCGTCACCATAACCGTGACCCTAAAGCTAACCCTAACCCTAACCCTAATTCTAACCCTAACCCTAACCCTGACCATAACCCTAACCCTAACCCTCACCTAACACGAGCCCTAAACCCAATCCTAATCCTAACCCTTACCCTAACCCTAACCCTAACCCTAACCCTAACCCTAACCCTAACCCTAACCCTAACCCTAACCCTAACCCTAACTCTAAGCCAACCCTATCCCAAACCATAACACTAATCTTAAGACTAACTGCAACCCAAACTTAAACCGAACCGTTAGACTAACCATAACGCTATCCCTGACCGTAACTCAACGGTAACCGTAACCATGACCCAAACCCTAACCCTAAGTGTAACCCTCTCCCCTGACTCTAACCCCAACCCTAACCCTAACCCTAACCCAAACCCTAACTCTTACCCTAACCGTAACTGTAACCGAAATGCTAACCCAACCGTATCAGAACCATAACCCCAACCCTCACCTAACCCTAACACTAACCCTAACCCTCTCACCTGAACCTACCCATCACCCTAACCCTAAGCCTCTCCCCTGATCCTAACCCTAACTCTAACCCTATCCCTAACCCTGACCCGAACCCTAACTCTAACCGGAATGCTAACCCAAACGTACACTAAACGTATCCCTAACACTAACCCTAACCCTCTCCCCTGAACCTACCCCTCACCCTAACCCTACCCTAACGCCAACCCTAACCCTATCCTAACCCTAACCCTAACCCTAACCCTAACCCTAACCCTAACCCTAACCCTAACCCTAACCCTAACTCTAACCCTAACCCTAACCCTAACCCTAACCGTAAACCTAACCCAACCCTAATTCTAAACAAGATGCTAACCCAAACGCCAACCCTAACCCATACCCTAACCCTAACCTCCACCGTAACCCTATCCCTAAACCCTACACCTAAGACTAATCTTAACCCTAACCCTAACTGAAACCCTAACCCTAACCTCAAACTGAACATTATAGTAACCTATACTCTAATCCTATCCTTAAAAGCTAACCCTAATCCTAAGCCCTAACCCTAATCCTATCCCTATACCATAAACCTAATCCTAATTCTAACCCTAACCCTAACCCTAACCCTAACCCCTAACCCTAACCCTAACCCTAACCCTAACCCCAAGCCTAATTCTAATCAAAACCCTAACCCTAACCGTAACCCTAACTGTAACCCTAACCCTAACCCTAACCCTAACTGTAACCCTAACCCTAACCCTAACCCTAACCCTAACCCTACCCCTAACCCTAACCCTAATCCTAACCCTAACCCTAACCGAAACCCTAACCCTAACCTAAACCGAAATCTTTTCCTAACCTATACTCCAACCCTATCCCTAAAGCCTAACCCTAATCCTAACCCCTAACCCTAACCCTATCCCTATACCCTAACCCTAATCCTAATTCTAACCCTAACCCTAACACTAACCCCAACCTTAACCATAACCCTACACCTCACCTAACACTAACCCCAACCCCAACCCGAACCTTAACCCTAACCCTAACCTTAACCCTAACTCTAACACTAACACTACACCTTACCTAACCCTAACCCTATCCCTTACCCTAAAACCCTAAACCTAACCCTAACCCTACCCTAATGGCCGGGCACCCTAACCCTAACCCTAATCCTAAACCTAAACCTAACCCTAACCCTAACCCTAACCCTAACCCCAACCCTAACCCTAACCCTAACCCTAATCGTAAACCTAACGCCAGCCTTAATTCTAACCAATATCCTAACCCAAATGCCAGCCCTAACCCTAACCCTAATCCTAACCCTAACGCTGATCCTAACCCTAACCCTAACCTCCACCGTAACCCTGCCCCTAAACCCTAATCCTAAAACTAATTTTACCCAAATCCTATGACTAAACTCAACCGTAACCCTAACTGAAACCCTAAACCTAACATAAACCTAAACCTTATCTTAACCTATACACTAACCCGATCCCTAAAACCTAACCCCAATCGTAACCCCTAACCCTAACCCTATGCCTATACCCTAATCCTAATCCTAATTCTAACCCTAACTCTAACTGAAATGCTAACTCAACCGTAACCGAACCATAACTCTAACCCTCACCTAACCCTAACACTAACCATAACACTCTCCGCTGAACCTACCGCTCTCCCTAAGCCTAAGCCCAACCCTAACCCCATCCCTAACCCTAACCCTAACCCGAACGCTAACTCTAACAGAAACGCTAACCCAACTGTAACCAAACTGTAACCCTAATCCTCACCTAACCCTAACACTAACCCTAATCCTATCCCCTGAACCTACCCCTCAACCAAAACATAACTACAACCCTAACCCTAACCCTAACCCTAACCCTAACCCTTACCCTAACCCTAACCCTAACCCTAACCCTAACAATAACCCTAACCCTAACACTAATCCTAACCCTATCCCTAACCCTAACACTAAAATGAACGCTAATCCAAACCCAAACCTAACCCTAGCCCTAACCCTAACCCTAACCGTAAACCTGACCAGAACCCTAATTCTAACTCAAACCCTAAACGAACCCTAACACTAACCCTACCCCTAACCCCAACCCTAACCTTAACCCTAACCCTAACCCTAACCCGAACACTAACTCTAATTGAAACGCTAACCCAAGCGTAACCGAACTGTAACCCTAACTGTAACCCTAACTGTAACCCTAACCCTAACCCTAACTCTAATACTAACGCCAAACCTAACCCTAACGCTACACCTCACCTAACCCTAACCCTAACCCTAACCCTAACCCTAACCCTAATCCTAACCCTAACCCTAACCCTAATCCTAACCCTAACCCTAACCTTAACCTTAACCCTAACCCTAACCCTAACCTTAACCCTAACCCTAACCCTAACCCTAATCCTAACCCAAACCCTAACCCTAACCCTAATCCTAACGCTAATCGTAAACCTAACCCCAACCCTAATTCTAAACAACACACTAACCCAACCCTAATCGTCACCATAACCGTGACCCTAAAGCTAACCCTAACCCTAACCCTAATTCTAACCCTAACCCTAACCCTAACCCTGACCATAACCCTAACCCTAACCCTCACCTAACACGAGCCCTAAACCCAATCCTAATCCTAACCCTTACCCTAACCCTAACCCTAACCCTAACCCTAACCCTAACCCTAACCCTAACCCTAACCCTAACCCTAACCCTAACTCTAAGCCAACCCTATCCCAAACCATAACACTAATCTTAAGACTAACTGCAACCCAAACTTAAACCGAACCGTTAGACTAACCATAACGCTATCCCTGACCGTAACTCAACGGTAACCGTAACCATGACCCAAACCCTAACCCTAAGTGTAACCCTCTCCCCTGACTCTAACCCCAACCCTAACCCTAACCCTAACCCAAACCCTAACTCTTACCCTAACCGTAACTGTAACCGAAATGCTAACCCAACCGTATCAGAACCATAACCCCAACCCTCACCTAACCCTAACACTAATCCTAACCCTCTCACCTGAACCTACCCATCACCCTAACCCTAAGCCTCTCCCCTGATCCTAACCCTAACTCTAACCCTATCCCTAACCCTGACCCGAACCCTAACTCTAACCGGAATGCTAACGCAAACGTACACTAAACGTATCCCTAACACTAACCCTAACCCTCTCCCCTGAACCTACCCCTCACCCTAACCCTACCCTAACGCCAACCCTAACCCTATCCTAACCCTAACCCTAACCCTAACCCTAACCCTAACCCTAACCCTAACCCTAACCCTAACTCTAACCCTAACCCTAACCCTAACCGTAAACCTAACCCAACCCTAATTCTAAACAAGATGCTAACCCAAACGCCAACCCTAACCCATACCCTAACCCTAACCTCCACCGTAACCCTATCCCTAAACCCTACACCTAAGACTAATCTTAACCCTAACCCTAACTGAAACCCTAACCCTAACCTCAAACTGAACATTATAGTAACCTATACTCTAATCCTATCCTTAAAAGCTAACTCTAATCCTAAGCCCTAACCCTAATCCTATCCCTATACCATAAACCTAATCCTAATTCTAACCCTAACCCTAACCCTAACCCTAACCCCTAACCCTAACCCTAACCCTAACCCTAACCCCAAGCCTAATTCTAATCAAAACCCTAACCCTAACCGTAACCCTAACTGTAACCCTAACCCTAACCCTAACCCTAACTGTAACCCTAACCCTAACCCTAACCCTAACCCTAACCCTAACCCTACCCCTAACCCTAACCCTAATCCTAACCCTAACCCTAACCGAAACCCTAACCCTAACCTAAACCGAAATCTTTTCCTAACCTATACTCCAACCCTATCCCTAAAGCCTAACCCTAATCCTAACCCCTAACCCTAACCCTATCCCTATACCCTAACCCTAATCCTAATTCTAACCCTAACCCTAACACTAACCCCAACCTTAACCATAACCCTACACCTCACCTAACACTAACCCCAACCCCAACCCGAACCTTAAACCTAACCCTAACCTTAACCCTAACTCTAACACTAACACTACACCTTACCTAACCCTAACCCTATCCCTTACCCTAAAACCCTAAACCTAACCCTAACCCTACCCTAATGGCCGGGCACCCTAACCCTAACCCTAATCCTAAACCTAAACCTAACCCTAACCCTAACCCTAACCCTAACCCCAACCCTAACCCTAACCCTAACCCTAATCGTAAACCTAACGCCAGCCTTAATTCTAACCAATATCCTAACCCAAATGCCAGCCCTAACCCTAACCCTAATCCTAACCCTAACGCTGATCCTAACCCTAACCCTAACCTCCACCGTAACCCTGCCCCTAAACCCTAATCCTAAAACTAATTTTACCCAAATCCTATGACTAAACTCAACCGTAACCCTAACTGAAACCCTAAACCTAACATAAACCTAAACCTTATCTTAACCTATACACTAACCCGATCCCTAAAACCTAACCCCAATCGTAACCCCTAACCCTAACCCTATGCCTATACCCTAATCCTAATCCTAATTCTAACCCTAACTCTAACTGAAATGCTAACTCAACCGTAACCGAACCATAACTCTAACCCTCACCTAACCCTAACACTAACCATAACACTCTCCGCTGAACCTACCGCTCTCCCTAAGCCTAAGCCCAACCCTAACCCCATCCCTAACCCTAACCCTAACCCTAACCCGAACGCTAACTCTAACAGAAACACTAACCCAACTGTAACCAAACTGTAACCCTAATCCTCACCTAACCCTAACACTAACCCTAATCCTATCCCCTGAACCTACCCCTCAACCAAAACATAACTACAACCCTAACCCTAACCCTAACCCTAACCCTAACCCTTACCCTAACCCTAACCCTAACCCTAACCCTAACAATAACCCTAACCCTAACACTAATCCTAACCCTATCCCTAACCCTAACACTAAAATGAACGCTAATCCAAACCCAAACCTAACCCTAGCCCTAACCCTAACCCTAACCGTAAACCTGACCAGAACCCTAATTCTAACTCAAACCCTAAACGAACCCTAACACTAACCCTACCCCTAACCCCAACCCTAACCTTAACCCTAACCCTAACCCTAACCCGAACACTAACTCTAATTGAAACGCTAACCCAAGCGTAACCGAACTGTAACCCTAACTGTAACCCTAACTGTAACCCTAACCCTAACCCTAACTCTAATACTAACGCCAAACCTAACCCTAACGCTACACCTCACCTAACCCTAACCCTAACCCTAACCCTAACCCTAACCCTAATCCTAACCCTAACCCTAACCCTAATCCTAACCCTAACCCTAACCTTAACCTTAACCCTAACCCTAACCCTAACCTTAACCCTAACCCTAACCCTAACCCTAATCCTAACCCAAACCCTAACCCTAACCCTAATCCTAACGCTAATCGTAAACCTAACCCCAACCCTAATTCTAAACAACACACTAACCCAACCCTAATCGTCACCATAACCGTGACCCTAAAGCTAACCCTAACCCTAACCCTAATTCTAACCCTAACCCTAACCCTAACCCTGACCATAACCCTAACCCTAACCCTCACCTAACACGAGCCCTAAACCCAATCCTAATCCTAACCCTTACCCTAACCCTAACCCTAACCCTAACCCTAACCCTAACCCTAACCCTAACCCTAACCCTAACCCTAACCCTAACCCTAACTCTAAGCCAACCCTATCCCAAACCATAACACTAATCTTAAGACTAACTGCAACCCAAACTTAAACCGAACCCTTAGACTAACCATAACGCTATCCCTGACCGTAACTCAACGGTAACCGTAACCATGACCCAAACCCTAACCCTAAGTGTAACCCTCTCCCCTGACTCTAACCCCAACCCTAACCCTAACCCTAACCCAAACCCTAACTCTTACCCTAACCGTAACTCTAACCGAAATGCTAACCCAACCGTATCAGAACCATAACCCCAACCCTCACCTAACCCTAACACTAACCCTAACCCTCTCACCTGAACCTACCCATCACCCTAACCCTAAGCCTCTCCCCTGATCCTAACCCTAACTCTAACCCTATCCCTAACCCTGACCCGAACCCTAACTCTAACCGGAATGCTAACGCAAACGTACACTAAACGTATCCCTAACACTAACCCTAACCCTCTCCCCTGAACCTACCCCTCACCCTAACCCTACCCTAACGCCAACCCTAACCCTATCCTAACCCTAACCCTAACCCTAACCCTAACCCTAACCCTAACCCTAACCCTAACCCTAACCCTAACTCTAACCCTAACCCTAACCCTAACCGTAAACCTAACCCAACCCTAATTCTAAACAAGATGCTAACCCAAACGCCAACCCTAACCCATACCCTAACCCTAACCTCCACCGTAACCCTATCCCTAAACCCTACACCTAAGACTAATCTTAACCCTAACCCTAACTGAAACCCTAACCCTAACCTCAAACTGAACATTATAGTAACCTATACTCTAATCCTATCCTTAAAAGCTAACCCTAATCCTAAGCCCTAACCCTAATCCTATCCCTATACCATAAACCTAATCCTAATTCTAACCCTAACCCTAACCCTAACCCTAACCCCTAACCCTAACCCTAACCCTAACCCTAACCCCAAGCCTAATTCTAATCAAAACCCTAACCCTAACCGTAACCCTAACTGTAACCCTAACCCTAACCCTAACCCTAACCCTAACTGTAACCCTAACCCTAACCCTAACCCTAACCCTAACCCTAACCCTACCCCTAACCCTAACCCTAATCCTAACCCTAACCCTAACCGAAACCCTAACCCTAACCTAAACCGAAATCTTTTCCTAACCTATACTCCAACCCTATCCCTAAAGCCTAACCCTAATCCTAACCCCTAACCCTAACCCTATCCCTATACCCTAACCCTAATCCTAATTCTAACCCTAACCCTAACACTAACCCCAACCTTAACCATAACCCTACACCTCACCTAACACTAACCCCAACCCCAACCCGAACCTTAAACCTAACCCTAACCTTAACCCTAACTCTAACACTAACACTACACCTTACCTAACCCTAACCCTATCCCTTACCCTAAAACCCTAAACCTAACCCTAACCCTACCCTAATGGCCGGGCACCCTAACCCTAACCCTAATCCTAAACCTAAACCTAACCCTAACCCTAACCCTAACCCTAACCCCAACCCTAACCCTAACCCTAACCCTAATCGTAAACCTAACGCCAGCCTTAATTCTAACCAATATCCTAACCCAAATGCCAGCCCTAACCCTAACCCTAATCCTAACCCTAACGCTGATCCTAACCCTAACCCTAACCTCCACCGTAACCCTGCCCCTAAACCCTAATCCTAAAACTAATTTTACCCAAATCCTATGACTAAACTCAACCGTAACCCTAACTGAAACCCTAAACCTAACATAAACCTAAACCTTATCTTAACCTATACACTAACCCGATCCCTAAAACCTAACCCCAATCGTAACCCCTAACCCTAACCCTATGCCTATACCCTAATCCTAATCCTAATTCTAACCCTAACTCTAACTGAAATGCTAACTCAACCGTAACCGAACCATAACTCTAACCCTCACCTAACCCTAACACTAACCATAACACTCTCCGCTGAACCTACCGCTCTCCCTAAGCCTAAGCCCAACCCTAACCCCATCCCTAACCCTAACCCTAACCCTAACCCTAACCCGAACGCTAACTCTAACAGAAACGCTAACCCAACTGTAACCAAACTGTAACCCTAATCCTCACCTAACCCTAACACTAACCCTAATCCTATCCCCTGAACCTACCCCTCAACCAAAACATAACTACAACCCTAACCCTAACCCTAACCCTAACCCTAACCCTTACCCTAACCCTAACCCTAACCCTAACCCTAACAATAACCCTAACCCTAACACTAATCCTAACCCTATCCCTAACCCTAACACTAAAATGAACGCTAATCCAAACCCAAACCTAACCCTAGCCCTAACCCTAACCCTAACCGTAAACCTGACCAGAACCCTAATTCTAACTCAAACCCTAAACGAACCCTAACACTAACCCTACCCCTAACCCCAACCCTAACCTTAACCCTAACCCTAACCCTAACCCGAACACTAACTCTAATTGAAACGCTAACCCAAGCGTAACCGAACTGTAACCCTAACTGTAACCCTAACTGTAACCCTAACCCTAACCCTAACTCTAATACTAACGCCAAACCTAACCCTAACGCTACACCTCACCTAACCCTAACCCTAACCCTAACCCTAACCCTAACCCTAATCCTAACCCTAACCCTAACCCTAATCCTAACCCTAACCCTAACCTTAACCTTAACCCTAACCCTAACCCTAACCTTAACCCTAACCCTAACCCTAACCCTAATCCTAACCCAAACCCTAACCCTAACCCTAATCCTAACGCTAATCGTAAACCTAACCCCAACCCTAATTCTAAACAACACACTAACCCAACCCTAATCGTCACCATAACCGTGACCCTAAAGCTAACCCTAACCCTAACCCTAATTCTAACCCTAACCCTAACCCTAACCCTGACCATAACCCTAACCCTAACCCTCACCTAACACGAGCCCTAAACCCAATCCTAATCCTAACCCTTACCCTAACCCTAACCCTAACCCTAACCCTAACCCTAACCCTAACCCTAACCCTAACCCTAACCCTAACCCTAACCCTAACCCTAACTCTAAGCCAACCCTATCCCAAACCATAACACTAATCTTAAGACTAACTGCAACCCAAACTTAAACCGAACCGTTAGACTAACCATAACGCTATCCCTGACCGTAACTCAACGGTAACCGTAACCATGACCCAAACCCTAACCCTAAGTGTAACCCTCTCCCCTGACTCTAACCCCAACCCTAACCCTAACCCTAACCCAAACCCTAACTCTTACCCTAACCGTAACTGTAACCGAAATGCTAACCCAACCGTATCAGAACCATAACCCCAACCCTCACCTAACCCTAACACTAATCCTAACCCTCTCACCTGAACCTACCCATCACCCTAACCCTAAGCCTCTCCCCTGATCCTAACCCTAACTCTAACCCTATCCCTAACCCTGACCCGAACCCTAACTCTAACCGGAATGCTAACGCAAACGTACACTAAACGTATCCCTAACACTAACCCTAACCCTCTCCCCTGAACCTACCCCTCACCCTAACCCTACCCTAACGCCAACCCTAACCCTATCCTAACCCTAACCCTAACCCTAACCCTAACCCTAACCCTAACCCTAACCCTAACCCTAACCCTAACTCTAACCCTAACCCTAACCCTAACCCTAACCGTAAACCTAACCCAACCCTAATTCTAAACAAGATGCTAACCCAAACGCCAACCCTAACCCATACCCTAACCCTAACCTCCACCGTAACCCTATCCCTAAACCCTACACCTAAGACTAATCTTAACCCTAACCCTAACTGAAACCCTAACCCTAACCTCAAACTGAACATTATAGTAACCTATACTCTAATCCTATCCTTAAAAGCTAACCCTAATCCTAAGCCCTAACCCTAATCCTATCCCTATACCATAAACCTAATCCTAATTCTAACCCTAACCCTAACCCTAACCCTAACCCCTAACCCTAACCCTAACCCTAACCCTAACCCCAAGCCTAATTCTAATCAAAACCCTAACCCTAACCGTAACCCTAACTGTAACCCTAACCCTAACCCTAACCCTAACCCTAACCCTAACCCTAACCCTAACCCTAACCCTAACCCTACCCCTAACCCTAACCCTAACCCTACCCCTAACCCTAACCCTAATCCTAACCCTAACCCTAACCGAAACCCTAACCCTAACCTAAACCGAAATCTTTTCCTAACCTATACTCCAACCCTAACCCTAACCCTAACCCTAATCCTAACCCCTAACCCTAACCCTATCCCTATACCCTAACCCTAATCCTAATTCTAACCCTAACCCTAACACTAACCCCAACCTTAACCATAACCCTACACCTCACCTAACACTAACCCCAACCCCAACCCGAACCTTAAACCTAACCCTAACCTTAACCCTAACTCTAACACTAACACTACACCTTACCTAACCCTAACCCTATCCCTTACCCTAAAACCCTAAACCTAACCCTAACCCTACCCTAATGGCCGGGCACCCTAACCCTAACCCTAATCCTAAACCTAAACCTAACCCTAACCCTAACCCTAACCCTAACCCTAACCCTAACCCCAACCCTAACCCTAACCCTAATCGTAAACCTAACGCCAGCCTTAATTCTAACCAATATCCTAACCCAAATGCCAGCCCTAACCCTAACCCTAATCCTAACCCTAACGCTGATCCTAACCCTAACCCTAACCTCCACCGTAACCCTGCCCCTAAACCCTAATCCTAAAACTAATTTTACCCAAATCCTATGACTAAACTCAACCGTAACCCTAACTGAAACCCTAAACCTAACATAAACCTAAACCTTATCTTAACCTATACACTAACCCGATCCCTAAAACCTAACCCCAATCGTAACCCCTAACCCTAACCCTATGCCTATACCCTAATCCTAATCCTAATTCTAACCCTAACTCTAACTGAAATGCTAACTCAACCGTAACCGAACCATAACTCTAACCCTCACCTAACCCTAACACTAACCATAACACTCTCCGCTGAACCTACCGCTCTCCCTAAGCCTAAGCCCAACCCTAACCCCATCCCTAACCCTAACCCTAACCCTAACCCGAACGCTAACTCTAACAGAAACGCTAACCCAACTGTAACCAAACTGTAACCCTAATCCTCACCTAACCCTAACACTAACCCTAATCCTATCCCCTGAACCTACCCCTCAACCAAAACATAACTACAACCCTAACCCTAACCCTAACCCTAACCCTAACCCTAACCCTAACCCTTACCCTAACCCTAACCCTAACCCTAACCCTAACAATAACCCTAACCCTAACACTAATCCTAACCCTATCCCTAACCCTAACACTAAAATGAACGCTAATCCAAACCCAAACCTAACCCTAGCCCTAACCCTAACCCTAACCGTAAACCTGACCAGAACCCTAATTCTAACCCAAACCCTAAACGAACCCTAACACTAACCCTACCCCTAACCCCAACCCTAACCTTAACCCTAACCCTAACCCGAACACTAACTCTAATTGAAACGCTAACCCAAGCGTAACCGAACTGTAACCCTAACTGTAACCCTAACTGTAACCCTAACCCTAACCCTAACCCTAACCCTAACGCTAACCCTAATCCTATCCCCTCAACCTACCCCTCAACCTAACCCTAACCCTACCCCTAACCCTAACCCGAACCCTAACCCTAATCCTAACCCTACCACTAAAATGAACCCTAATCCCAACCCAAACTTAATCCTAGCCCTAACCCTAAACGTAAACCTGACCACAACCCTAATTCTAACCCCTACCCTAAACCAATGCTAACCCTAACCCTACTCCTAACCCCAACCCTACCCTTAACCCTATCCCTAACCCTAACTGTAACCCTAACTGTAACCCTAACTGTAACCCTAACTGTAACCCTAACCCTAACCCTAACCCTAACCCTAACCCTAACCCTAACCCTAACCCTAACCCTAACCCTAACCCTACCATAACCCCAACGATAAGGGTAAACCTAACCCTAACCCTAACCCTAAAGGTAACCCCAAAGCTAATTCGGGCCAAAACCCTAACCCTAACCCTAACCCTATCCTAACCCCAACGATAACGGTAAATCTAACCCTAAGCCTAACCCTAACCCTAACTCTAACCCTAACCCTAACTCTAACCGTAACCCTAACCCTGACCCTGAACCTAACCCTAACCTTCATCGTAACCGTGTCCCTAAAACCTAATCCTACGACTAAACTTAACCCTAACCCTAACCGAAACCCTAACCCTAACCTAAATCTAAACCTTACACTAACCTATACTCTAACCCTATCCCTAAGCGTAACCCTAATACTAACCCCTAACCCTATCCCTATACCCTAACCCTAATCCTAACTCTAACCCTAACCCTAACACTAACTCCAACCCTAACCACAACCCTACACCTCAACTAACCCTAACCTTGACCCTAACCCTAACCCTAACCCTAACCCTAACCCTAACCCTAACCCTAACCCTAATCCTATCTCTAACCCTAACCCTAACACTAACTCCAACCCTAACCACAACCCTACACCTCAACTAACCCTAACCTTGACCCTAACCCTAACCCTAACCCTAACCCTAACCCTAACCCTAACCCTAACCCTAACCCTAACCCTAACCCTAACCCTAACCCTAACCCTAACCACAACCCTACACCTCAACTAACCCTAACCTTGACCCTAACCCTAACCCTAACCCTAACCCTAACCCTAACCCTAACCCTAACCCTAACCCTAACCCTAACCCTAACCCTAATCCTGACCCTAATCCTAAACCTAACCCTAACCGTAATGTAACCTTGAACCTAACCCTAACCCAGCCCTAATTCTAAAGTTATCCCTAACCCTAACAGTAAACTATAAATCAAACCCTCACACTAAACACTAAACCTAAGCGGAACCCTAACGCAAAACCTTAACCCTGACCCTAACCAGAAACCATAATCCTAGCCCTAGTCCCAACCTAACACTAACATTAGTGGTTACCCTAACCCCTACCCTATCCATAAACAGTAAACCTCACCCAGAACCTAACCCTAACCACCAACTCTAAACCTAACCCCTACTCTATCCCTGAACACTAACCCTAAACCTAACCCTAACCCTCTCCCCTGAACCTACCCCTCACCCTAGCCCTAACCCTAACCCTAAACCGGACCCTAACCTCAACCCAAACATAAACCTAGCCCTAACCCTAAGACTAACCGTAAACCTGACCCCAACCCTAATTCTAACCCAAAACCTAAACCAACCCTAACCATAACCCTGCCCCTACCCCTACCCCTAACCCTAACCCTAACACAAACCCTAACCCTCTTCCGTGACCCTAACCCTAACCCTCACCCTCTCCCCTGACCCTAACCCTAACCCTAACCCTAACCCTAACCCTAACCCTAACCCTAACCTTAACCCTAACCCTAACTCTAACCCAAATTGTAAACCAACCCTAACGCTAACCCTAATATCTAGTCCTAAAGCTAATCTTCAAGCCTGACCCTAACCCTAAATCTACCACTAATCCTAAATCCAACCCAACCGTAAACCTAACCCTAATCCTAACCCTAACCCTAACCCTAAATTCCATCATAACCCTATCCCGAAACCCTAACCCTAACCCTAACCCTAAACCTAACCCTAAATTCCATCATAAACCTGTCCCGAAACAATAACCCTAACACTTAGCATAACCCTAAACATAAACTCTAAGCCTAACTGTAACCTAAACCTAAACATTGTCCTATCCTTTACTCTAAGCCTATACCCTAACCCTAGACCTAACCACTAACACTAACCCTACCCCTCAGCGTAACCTCAACCCTAACCCTAAGCCTAACCCTAACCCTAACCCTAAGCCTAACCCTAAGCCTAACCCTAACCTTAATCCTAACCCTAACCCCAACCGAACCGTAACAAAACCGTAACCCTAACCCTTACCTAACCCTAACCCTAACCCTAACCCTAACCCTAACCCTAACCCTAACCCTAACTATAACCCTAACCCTAACCCTAACCCTAACCATAACTCTAATCCTAACCCTAACCCAAACCCTAACACTAAATGTAACCCTAACGCTAACTCTAACCCTAACCAGAACCATAAACCTAACCCCAAACCTAATTCTAACCAAATTCCTAACCCAAATCCCAACACTAAGCCTAACCCTGATGCTAAGCCTAAAACTAAGCCGGAGCCTAAGCCTATGCCTAGCCCTAACCCTAACCCTAACCCTAACCCTAACCCTAACTCTAACCTAACCATAACCTTAACCCTAACCCTCTCCCCTGACCCTACCCCTCGCCCTACCCCTCATCCTAACCTAACCCTAAACCTAACCCTAATCCTAACCCTACCCCTAACATTAACCTTAACCCTAACCCTAACCGTAACCTAACCCTAACCCTAACCCTAACCCTAACCCTAACCCTAACCCTAACCCTAACACTAACCTTAATCCTAACCCTAACCCAAACCCCAACTCTAATCCTAACCCTAAACCTAAACCTAACACTAAGCCTATCCCTAACCCAATCCCTAACCCTAAATCTAACCACAACTCTAACCGTAACCGTAACCCTAACCCTAACCCTAACCCTAACCCTAACCCTAACCCTAACCCTAACCCTAACCCTAAGCCCAGCTCCGATTTTCACCAAAACCCTAACCCTAACCGTAAACATAAACCCACCCCTAATTCTAACCAAAACCCTAACCCAAACCCTAACCACAACTGTAATCCTAACCTTAACCCTAACCCTAACCATAACCCTAACCCTAACACTAACCATAACTGTAAACCTAAACCCAACCCTAATTCTAAACAAAATCCTAACCCAAACCCCAACGCTAACCCTCACCCTAAACCTAACCCTAAGCCTGTCCTTAACCCTAAGCCTAAACCTAACCCCAATGCGAACCGTAAAACTAACCCTAACCCCAACCCTAACCCTGTTCCTAACCCTAAACCTAACCCCAAGCCTAATTCTAACCAAAACTCTAACCCAGCCCTAGTCCTAGCGGTAGGCCTAACCTTAATCCTAACGCTAACGCTAACCCTAACCCCAAGTCTAATTCTAACCAAAACTCTAACCCAGCCCTAGTCCTAGCTGTAGACCTAACTTTAATCCTAACCCTAACTCTAACCCTAACCCTAACCCTAGTCCGAACCCTAACCCTAACCCTAATCCTAACGCTAACCGTAAACCTAACCCAAACCCTATTTCTAACCATCACCCTAACCCAACCCTAACCGTAACTGTAACCATAACCGTAACCCCAACAATAACCCTAATCCTAACCCTAACCCTAACCCTACCCAACCCTAACCCTAACCTAACCCTAACCCTAACCCTAACCCTAACCCTAACCCTAACCTTAAACCCTAACAGTAACCCTGAACCTAACCCTAACCCTAAGCCTAACCCTACCCTAACGCTATCCTAAACCTAAGCCTAAGCCTAAGCCTAAGCCTAACCCTAACCCTAACCCTAACCCTAACCCTAACCTTAACCCTAACCCTAACCCTAACCCTAACCCAACCCGAACCCTAAGCCTATCCCTAACCCCAACCCTAACCCTAACCCTAACCCTAACCCTAACCCTAACCCTAACCCTAACCCTAACCCTAACCCTAACCCTAACCTTAACCCTAACCCTAACCCTAACCCTAATCCTCACGTAACCCAGACCCTAACCCTAACCATAACCCGAACCCTAACCATAACCCTACAGCTAACCCTAACCCTAGCCTTAACCCTATCCCCAACCAAACCCTTACCCTAAACCTAAACCCTAACCCCCAATCTAACCCTAATTCTAATTCAAAGCCTTACCCTACCCCTAATGTTAATTCTTAACTCTAAACCCTAACCCTAACCTTAAATCATAACCCTGACCCTAAACCAAACCCTAAACTATAACACTAGCCCTAACACTACACAAATTCTAACCCTGACCCTGAATCCCACTCTAACCCTGTCCCTAAACCCTAACCCTAACCCTAAAACCAATCCCAAACTCTAAATCTAACCCTAAACCTAACCCTAACCCTAAACCCTATCTCTAACCCTAATCCCTAATCCTAATGATAACTTTAACCGTAACCACAATCCTAACCTCAACACTAAACCTGAACCTAACGCAATGTTACCCTAACCCTAAACCTAACACTAACCCTAAACCCTAACACTAACCCTAAACCTAATCCTAAGACTAATCCTACACTAACACTATCCTAACCCTAACCCTAACCCTAACCTTAACCCTAACCCTAACCCTAACCCTAACCCTAACCCTAACCCTAAACCTAATGGCCGCACACCCTAATCCTAATGGCCGCGCACCCCAACCATATCCCTAAACCTAATCCTAACCCTAACCCTAACCCTAGCCCTAACCCTAACCCCTAACCCTCACCTAACCCTAACCGTAACCCTAACCCTCACCCTCACCCTAACCCTAACCCTAACCCAATAACCCAACCTGAACGTTAAACATAACCCTAATCCCAAACCTAACCCTAAAACTAATCCTCACCTAACCCTAACCATGACCCTAACCCTAATCACAACCCTACAACTAACCCTAATCCTAAAACTATCCCCAACGCAACCCTAACCCTAAACCTAAACCCTAACTCCAAACTTAACCCTAATCCTAACCCAAACCCTAACCCTACCCCTAACGATAACTCTAAAGCCTAAACCCTAACCCTAACGATAACATTAACCCTAACCCTAGCCTTAACTCATAACCCTGACCCTAAACCTATCCCTCAACCATAATGCTAGCCCTAAACCTACACGAACCCAAACCCTGACCCTGAATCCCACACTAGCCCTGTCCCTAAACCCTAACCCTAACCCTCACCTAACCATGACTGTAAACCTAACCCCAACCCTAATTCTAACCAAAACCATAACGCTACCACTAACCCTAACCCTAGCCCTAACACTAACACTAACCGTAACACTAACCCTAACCTTAACCCTAAACCCTAACCCTAACACAATAAAACTAAATCCTAAACCCTAATCCTAATCCTAATCCTAAACCTAACCCCAACCCTAACCCTAACCCTAACCTAACCCTAACCCTAACTCTAACTAAACGCTTACCCTAACCTAATGGTCACGCACCCTAACGGCTATGCCCCCTGACCCTAACCCTAAAACCTAACCCTAACCCTAGCCTTAAACTAACTCTTACCCTAACCCTAACCCTAACCCTAACCCTAACCCTAAGCCTAACCCTAACCCTAACCCTACCCCTAACCCTAACCCCGACCCTAACCCAAATCCTATCCTCGAACCTAACCCTTATCCTAACCCTAATCCGAGTACTAAACCTAACCCTAAACATAAACCTCACTTAACCCTAGCTGTAAACCTAACCCCAACCCTAATTCCAAGCCAAACCATAACCCAACCCTAAGCCTAACCCCAACCCTAACCCTAACCCTAACCCTAACCTTGTCCTAACTCTATCCTCAAATCTAACCCTAATCCCAACCATAACTGTAACCCAACCCTCACTGAACCCTAATTGATAACCTAATGCCAACCCTAATTCCAACCCAAACCATAACCCAACCCGAAACCTAACCCTAACCCCAACCCTAACCCTAACCCTAACCCCGACGCTAACCCAAACCTCGACCCTAACCCTAACCCTTATCCTAACCGTAATCCAAGTCCTAACCCTAACCCTAAGCACAAACCTCACTTAACCCTAGCTGTAAACCTAACGCCAACCCTAAATCCAAACCAAACCCTAACCCAACCCTAACCCTAACCCTAACCCCAACCCTAACCTTAACCCTAACCCTAACCCTATCCTAACCCTATCCTCAAACCTAACCCTAAACCTAACCATAACCCTAACCCTAACCCTCACTGAAGCTAAACACTAACCCTAACCATAAACCTAATCCTAACACTAACCATAACGATAGATATACGACTAACCCTAACACTAACCGTACCCCAACCCAACACTAATCCTAAACATAAACCCTAATCCAAGCCGCAACCCTAAACGTAACACTAACCCTAACCCTAAACCCTAACCCTAACACATTTAAACTAAACCCTAATCCCTAATCCTAATCCTAATCCTAACCCTAACCCCAACCCTAACCCTAACCCTAACCCTAACCCTAACCCTAACCCTAACCCCAACAATAACTTAACCCTAACCATAACCCTAATGGTCACGCACCCTAACCCTAACAGACATGCCCCCTAAACCTAACCATAACCCTAACCCTGACCCTAACCGTAACCCAAACCCTACCCTAACACTATTCTAACCCTAACCCTAACCTAACCCGAACACTAAACCTAACCCTAAGCCTAAGCCTAACCCTAACCCTAATCCTAACCATAAACCTCACTTAACCCTAGCTGTAAACCTAAACTCAACAATAATTCCAAACCAAACCCTAACCCAACCCTAACCCTAACCCCAACGCTAACCCTAACCCTATCCCAACCCTATCCTCAACCCTAACCCTAAACCTACCCATAACCCTAACCCTAACCCCAACTCTATCCTAACCCTATCCTCAACCCTAACCCTAAGCCTAACCATAACCCTAACCCTAACCCTAACCCTAACCCTAACCCTAACCCTAACCCTAACCCTAACCCTAACCCTAACCCTAACCCTAACCTAACCCTAACCCTAACCCTAACCCTAACCCTAACCATAACCCTAACCCTAAGCCTAACCCTAACCCTAACCCTACTCATAACCCTCATCTAACCCTAACTGTAAAGCTAACGCCAACCCTAATTCCAACCCAAACCCTAAACCAACCCTAACCCTAACCCGAAACCTAACCCTAACCCTATCCTAACCCTAACCTCAACCTTAACCCTAACCCTAAACCTAAGCATAACCCTAACCTTAACCCTAACCCTAACCCTAACCCTACTCCTAACCCTCACCTAACCCTAACTGTAAAACTAACGCCAACCCTAATTACAACCCAAACCCTAACCCAACCCAAACCGTAACCCTAACCATACCCCAAACCTAACCCTAACCCTAACACTAACCCTAACCCTATCCCCAACCCAACCCTAAATCTAAACCTAAACCCAAACCCTAACCCTAACCCTAACCCTAACCATAGCCCAAATCCAAACCTAACCCTACCCCTAACCCTAAACCTAAGTCAAACCCTAACCCTAACCCTAACCCTAACCCTAACCCTAACCCTAACCCTAACCCTAACCCTAACTCTAACCCTAACCCTAACCCTAACCCTAACCCTTATACTAACCCTAGCCCTAACCCTAATCATAAACCTCACTTAACCCTAGCTGCACACAACTCGAACCCTAAGCCTAATCATAACCCTAACCCTCACCGAACCCTAACCCTAACCCTAACCCTAACCCTAACCCTAACCCTAACCCTAACGCTAACCCTAAGCCTAACCATACCCTTACCACTAACGCTAACCCTAACCCGCAACCCTACCCCAACCCAATCCCAACCCGAAACCTACACCCTAACCCCAAACCTAACCCTAATCCTAACCCTAAAGCTAACACTACCCGTAAACCTAACCCTAAACCCTAAACCCTAAACCTAACGATAACATTAACCCTAACCCTAACCCTAACCCTAACCCTGAACCATAACCCCGACCCTAAACCTAACCCTAAACCCTAACCCCAACCCTAACCCTAACCCTATCCTAACCCTATCCTCAACCCTAACCAAAACACTAAGCCATATCTAACCATAACCCTAACCATAACCCTAACCCTAAGCCTAACCCTAACCTAACCCTAAACTAACCCTTACCCTAACTCTAATCCTAATCCTAACCCTAACCCTAACCCTAACCTAACACTTTCCTAACTCTAACCCTAAGCCTAACCCTAGCCCGAATCCTACCCTAACCCTAACCCTACCCCTAACCCTCACCTAACCCTAACTGTAAACCTAACGCGAAAACTAATTCCAACCCTAAGCATAACCCAAACCCTACCCTATACCCTAACTCTAACCCCAGCCCTAACCATAATCCTAAGCATAACCCAAACCCTACCCTATACCCTAACCCTAACCCCAACCCTAACCCTAACCCTAACCCCAACCCTAACCCTAACCCTAACCCTAACCCTAACCCTAACCCTAACCCTAACCCTAACCCTGTGAAGGGGTTTCATTAGAAGGAGATATGTTGTTGAATTGGTCAGGCCCAAAGGAATCTCTAGGCCACTTCGAGAAGCTGAGAACAGAATCTGCTGTGAGAAAGAGGGGCGTTTCTTCGTTAACAGGGCCTCAGCATGGCGTGAGTCATTGGACCTATCATCGATGGGGTTCCAGCCTGTGGACTGCCCATGATATTCATTTAGCGAATCCGTGCTTGGAGCGTGGATTCGTGATTAGAGAATAGTTGCGTATATAAGGAGACATGCTTCTGTAATAAATGGCTTTTGCATGATTCACATTGAATCGGAGTGCTGAGTCCTATATTGTTCGAACAAATGGTGACCCCGACGTGATACTCCAAACGGCGTCTCACTAAGGTCGGGGAAAAGCCTGGAGTGGCCCAACCGGAGGCGGCTCAGCTGGACTGAGAGCCGGGCGGAGACGTACGGATGTTCCGTGGATAAATTTTGTTGAAGAAGGCCCCGGGAAAGGTGAGCGGCTGGGAGCAGGAGGAGGGAAGAGTGAAGTTATGGGGCAGAATATATCCTCTGAGGAAGAAGCTATAGTTAAAATCCCCCTGCATATTCTCTCTATGAGAGGACTTAAATATGAAGAAAGTAACATACGTAGACTGTTGATTTGGTGTAGAACTAACGACTACCCGACAGAAGGTGAGAAAGCTTTTAAAATTGAACTTTGGGATGATATAGGGCAGAAACTATGGGATAAGGTTAGCGACGGAGATAAAGAAGCTAAATCATTGGCGACTACATGGAAGCTTATAATTTCCACCTTAAAAGAATTTAAGGCTGTGCGGGCTGCGGTTACTGGAATTTTTGCAGCGTTACAGCCTGATAAGAACTCTAAAAATAACTGTGAAGCTTATCCAGTTGGTGTTTTCGATACCCTTCCTGCTCCATGCCCTGTTGTGCCTTCGGCGCCCCCGATGATACAACAGTCTGGGGCGGAGGGAGGAAAATTACCGAGTGGATGGCCTCCTGTACCATCACACGACCCTGGAGAGACCAAGAAGTCCAAAGAACTGGAGTCAGATAATTTGTCAAAAGGACTGGTGAAAGTTGAGAATGTTAAAGTCGTAAATAAGTGTAATATCAATTCTTTTACTGATTCGTGTCTGCCTTTACCGCCTTCTACCCTTCTAACTCCTACAAGAGAACAGAAGGAGTCGCTGGATAAGAACTGGGCAAAAGAACTGTGTGAAAGATCACATCAGCTGTTAGCGAGTGAATCCAACAGTCAGCAATATCAAGCTGTGAGAGAGGTACCTGAAACCAACAAAGCAGCCAAATAATTTGCAACTATTAATCAGGGTCCCAATGAGAATTACATGCAATTTATTGACCACCTTCAAGAGACCATCAATAAGCAGGTTGAAAACTTAGAAGTTAAGGAAGCACTGGTGCTTAAATTAGCAGTAGAGAATGCTAGTGTTTGCTATCAGCATGTTATTTGCGAGTTTTACAGTACATATTATGTGTTCCTGTGTACCGTCTCTCTGAAAATCAAGCAGCTTGTCAGGAATGTGAGTTAATTGTTTTACTAGTTGTTTTTAAGTGCGCCATAAAACCTTCTGCCTGCTCTTCCCACTCAGGCTGCAAGCAGCCCTGTGCTTCCCCCCCACCTCCCCCCTCCCCCCCCAAGGTTTTTACTTGCAAGATGGGGTCAGGAATGATTGTTTTCAGTTGTGTTCCTAAAAAATCAGTATTGGGAGGTGTTTTAAAACATAGGAAAGCACTCGGACAAGAAATCATTAAATCATTTCAGACAGTTTTACAGGCGGGGCGATTTGAACTTCAACAAGCTGAGAGAGAATTAACTGATAACACACAGATCAGAAAACTTGTTAAAGTCTGCAAGATGCTTTCCTTATTAACCTGTTTTCTTTGTGGGTATCTGTTTAAGCATGTTGCAATTTTGATAGGTCTTTGTTATATGACACGATAAGTTCACAGTCTGTTAAATCATGAGATTCCGTTGACTCAAAATGTGCATTTTGTGATAATACAGAAGAACATGAGTAATTTAGTTCTTTACTGCATGAATGTGATGTCTATCCGTGTTTCTCTATTAGGACGGGATGTGTTAGGACAACTAGGAGCAACTCTGGTGGCAAAACAACAGCATTTCTAGAAGCGGCCATTGATGATGGGCGACCAGTACTGAAATTACAGTGGAAAAATGGTAAATCAATGGCCGCTCAGTAAAGAAAAACTCGTCCATGTCGAAGAGCTAGTACAGGAACAGCTTGAAAAAGGGCATTTAGAGCCGTCTACAAGTCCCTGGAATACTCCTGTGTTTACTATTCAGAAAAAATCAAAGAAATGGAGGTTGTTACATGATCTTCGAAAAAGTGATGATACCATGGAAGACATGGGAGCATTACAGCCGGGATTACCATCCCCTGTCATGATTCCAGAAAATTGGCAGATCTTAATAATTGACTTGAAAGATTGTTTTTTCACCATTGCTTTGCATCCTGATGACTGTAAATGTTTTGCATTTTCCATAAATTCTGTAAATAAGGCTGAACCTGTGAAAAGGTATCAATGGGTAGTTTTGCCACAGAGAATGAAAAATTCCCCAACTATATGTCAAATTTATGTAGCTTGGGCCTTGCAATCAATCAGAAAATCTCATCCTGAGTTAGTGATTTACCACTACATGGATGACATATTAATAGCTGGGGAAACTTTTTCGACTGATTTGTTGATAAATGAAGTATCTGATACATTGCAGCATAGAGGATTGCAAATTGCTCCAGAAAAGGTACAAGTTCAACCAGCATGGAAATATCTTGGCTGGGAAATTTCTCAGTCCACAGTGAAACCTCAGAAAATAGTATGTCAGCCTGTCATTCAATCCTTAAATGATGTGCAGAAACTAGTGGGTGATCTGAATTGGGTCCGGACCATTTGTGGGATCACTAATGAGGATTTAGCTCCAATTGTAAAACTGCTAAAAGGGGATAGTGACATTAGCTCTCCTAGAACGTTTACTGCTGAGGTGGATGCTGCTCTGAAAAAGATTATATCCAAACTTGTAAAAGCTTTCAGTCATAGGTGGAACCCAGATTATGTAATCGGACTACTAATTGTAAACAATACTAACTATCCTTTTGCTCTCATAATGCAATGGACAACTGGTAAGGAGCCGTTAAAGATCTTAGAGTGGGTGTTTTTGCATTTTCGACTCAAATGAACCATTACAACCAGGGTTGAGGTCTTTGCTCAGCTTATAATGAAAGGTAGGCAGAGAATAGTCGAAATTTCAGGGGCTGAGCCTGCATATATCATTGTTCCCCTCGTTTCAGAATATTTACAGTGGGCTTTGCAGAACTCCTTACCTTTTCAGATTGCGTTATTAGATTCTCAAACTTTAATTAAGACATTTTCCCCTCCACACAAGTTAATGTCAGTTTTGAATATGGGATCAATGGAGGAGGGTCCCCCTCTTCTCTCAGGATTTCCTGTTAAAGGACCCACAGTGTTCACTGACGCAGGGGGTAAAATGCAGAAAGCAGCAATTACATGGAAAACAGATGGAAAACGGCATGATGTGATACTAACTGACCTGAAAGGATCAACTCAGCATTTGGAACTCAGGGCTGTAATAGAAGTGTTTATCAGATTTGCTCATAGCCCGGTGAATATTGTTTGTGATTCTTTGTATGTGGTAGGTGTGGTAGCTCGCATTGAAAGATCATTGCTCAAAGAGGTTCAGGATGCACAACTGATGTCTTTGTTCAAGCAACTATGGTTGTTGATCGAAGAGAGACAACACCGATACTTCATAACACATATCCGTAGTCATCTGACAATTCAAGGCGACTTAGCTGAAGGAAACCGCCGAGCTGATTTTCTTGTATCTCCTGCCTGGGTTCCACCTCCAGTAGATAGGTTTGGGCAAGCAGTACGCTCTCATAGTTTCCTCCATCAGTCTGCTCAGGTCTCACAGCAGCAATTTTCATTGTCCAAAAGTGAAGCCTGAGGTATTGTTAAAAGTTGTGCAGATTGCCAGTGTACCTCAGTAGGGCTGGGTGCAGGAGTCAATCCAAGAGGATTAGGAGCCTTGGAATTGTGGCAAATGGACGTCACACATGTCCCTGAATTTGACAGACTGAAGTATGTGCATATGTCTATTGATAAATATTCTTTCGCCATATGGGCCACTGCTCAGACTGGTGAAACTAGTTCACATGTGCAACGACATTTACGTTCTGCTTTTGCAGCTTTGGGAGTTCCTGCACAGGTCAAGACAGACAACGCACCTGGTTATATCGCCAAAGCTACTGCCACCTTTTTTCAATTGTGGGGTGTTAAACACATTACAGGGATACCAAATTCTCCTACTGGTCAGGCCTTGGTAGAAAGGATGAATCGAACTCTCAAGCATCAGCTTGACAAACAAAAAGGGGGAACTGACTGTACTACTCCACGTGACAGACTAAGTAAAGCATTATATGTCTTGAACTTTTTACGCCTTCCGCAAGGGTTCGACATTCCACCTATGATTCGTCGTGGAACAAGCTTAAAAGGACACTTGACAGACCTTAGAGAAAATCAATGTCAGGTCAAAATACGCAATGGAGTTACTGGTGAATGGGAGGGTCCTTTCCAATTAATAACTTGGGGAAATGGTTATGCTTGTGTCATTACAGACCAAGGATCAAAACTGATTCCTGCGAAATGGATCAAGCCATGGCTGAATAAAGACAACAAAGATTCGACAGATGCAGAAGGACAGGAGGGAGATAAGTTGTGAGAATTGTCTCAAATGTAAACCATGAATTCTTATTCAGTGTTATAGATGCTCTTACACCCAGAGGTCTAAAAGCTTATTAATAAACAGATAAGGTACCTTCCATAGAGAATGCTAATTTGAACAGATCGTAAGAGTTCCAAAAGAGTGATATTACAATTAGATAATCTATGCATAGATAAGGTAAAAGTATAAGATATTTCTACCATGGTAACCTGATTTAGCAACTGGTAAGGTTTTAAAAGAGATATTAAGATTAAGCTATAGATCTTTTAAATAGGTTAATATAAGTTTTAAGATATTAAGTCAATAATTAGCATATGCTGATGGTATTAAGTACGTTACTCTATAAACTGCGCAGTTATAGATCTTTTAAGAATTTAAGAGAATATATTGTATTAAGTTGTCTGACTATTCTAAAATAGAGCGTTGGCAAGGTTGTCATAAGTAGAATTAAGGTTTTATATATGATATGAAGGTTTGAGTATAAGCAGATAGTTGTTTAATCTTATTAAGTAAGTTTTAGCTATATTATATGTAATTGTAATTATGTTGTTAATCACGTGTTCTGTGTTGCAGTGTATTTCAAAGACGATTCAGCATGCTGTTGAAAGGGCCTGACTAGTTCAAGAACAAAAAGAGGGAATTGTGAAGGGGTTTCGTTAGGAGGAGATATGTTGTTGAATTGGTCAGGCCCAAAGGGATCTCAAGGCCACTTCGAGAAGCTGAGAACAGAATCTCCTGTGAGAAAGAGAGGCGTTTCTTCATTAACAGGGCCTCAGCATGGCATGAGTCGTCGGACCTATCATCGGTGGGGCTCCAGCGTGTGGACTGCCCATGATACTCATTTAGCGAATCCATGCTTGGAGCGTGGATTCGTGATTAGAGAATAGTTGCGTATATAAGGAGACATGCTTCTGTAATAAATAGCTTTTGTGTGGTTCACATTGAATCGGAGTGCTGAGTCCTATATCGTTCCAACACTAACCCTAACCCTAACCGTAAATCTAACCCTAACCCTAACCCTAACCCTAACCCAATCCCCTACCCAACCCTAAATCTAAACCAAAACCCTAACCCTAACCCTAACGCTATTCTAACTCCAACCCAACCCTAACGCTGAACCTAACCCTAACACTAAACTATAAACGTAACCCTAACACTAAACCTAATCCTGAATCCTAACCCTAACCCTAACGCTAGCAATAATCCTAAACGTAACCCTAATGCTAAACCATAATCCCTAACCTAACCCTAACCTAACCCTTACCCTAACCCTAACCCTAACCCTAACCCTAACCCTAACCCTAACCCTAACCCTAACCCTAACCCTAACCCTAAACCTAACCCTTACCCTAACGCTAACCCTAACCCTAACCCTCACCTAATCCTAACTGTAAACCTAACGCTAACCCTAATTCCAACCCTAACCCTAACCCAACCCAAAACCTAACCCTAACCCAACCCTAACCCTATCCTAACCCTATTCTCAACCCTAACCCTAAGCCTAACTCTAACCCTAACCCTACCCCTAACCCTCATCTAATCTTAACTGTAAACCTAACGCTAACCCTAATTCCAACCCTAACCCTAACCCAACCCAAAACCTAACCCTAACCCAGCCCTAACCCTATCCTAACCCTATTCTCAACCCTAACCCTAAGCCTAACTCTAACCCTAACCCTAACCCTACCCTAAAACTTTCCTAACCCTAACCCTAACCCTAACCCTAGCCCTAACCCTAACCCTAACCCTAACCCTAACCCTATCCCTATCCCTTACCTTAAAACCCTAACTCTAACCCTAACCCTAATGGCCACGTACCCTAACCCTAACCCTAACCCTAACCCTAACCCTAACCCTAACCCTAACCTAACCCTAATCCTAAAACGTAACACTGTCCTTAACCCTAACCCTAAGCCTAAGCCTACCCTAAAACTATTCGAACCCTAACCCTAACCCTAACCTGAATCCTAACCCTAACCCTAACCCTAACACTGTCCCTAACCCTAACCCTAAGCATAACCCTACCCTAAAACTATCC